>NW_026920581.1:515000-927500 GCF_032062105.1 Saccostrea cuccullata | reverse complement strand
ATTATTTTGCAAGTTCAAAATGATGGCCTTGGGAAGTTAAAAGTAGTTCAATTTAAGCATGTTCAAATACACGGTTTATTTACCTTTTGAACATGAATTTCAGCCGTGGTATCTAAATGTCATCTTAAATTGATAATCTTCAGGCGCGTAGCATCGTTTTTGAAAGTGGGGGGGCCAGCCAGAGAAATTTTTTTTTTTACTTACCTGAAAAAGTTGACAACCAAAAAAAAAAAAAAAAAAAAAAGGAAAAGTTGCCCAAAGTGAAAATCCTATTTCATGGGGAGGGGGGGTTTGAGGTGAACTTTTTCTCAGTGTCAACTCCTTTCAGTACCAATTCTAATACTACATTTTCGGTACACCACTAAAAGTGGGAGGGGGGGGGGCAACCAGGCTTTCAATTAACATTTCCTATAGCATAAGTAAGGTTGCGAAAAAAAGTGGGGGGGGGGGGCCAGCCCCCCCCCCCCTGTTGCTACGCCCCTGATCTTGTAATAATGATTGAAGTTAGAGGATGATGTGAAAAATGAATCATCTTCATGATCTAAGAGAAATTTTGTTTTTCTTTATTCAAAGATGAGCTTTTCTTCTGTGGTTCCATCTTACATGTAATCATTTGTCTGGTGCATACGTTTAAGGTTAGAGATTGATGCACAAAATGGATTGTCTAACAGACAGTTTTGTTTTCTTCTTTTACTTATTTTCAAGTTGAAGGCCATGACAAACATAAAACTGATATGGTAGTATTTGAAAAAAAAATGTCATGCTTAAATAAATGCACTTATGACTTATTATTAATTTTATATAAATATACATATCTTTTTTTTTATAAATCAAGGCCATAGTTCAAGGACATTTGGTCAAGGTGAAAGTGTCCTTTGCTCACCTCATCCTGATTTACTACAGAATAATTTAATTTTAGTTGTAACACGTCATTTGATTGGGTAAAAGATTTTATCCATTTTGTATAACGTAACTTGCATAAGTCACAATGAGTTACGTCAAAAACGTATTACTACGCTTGACGTTACTTTTCAAATATGCTTTATTTGAAGCCTTTTTCTGGCGAAAAAATTGTCTCATTTTCTACACTGAAATTAAATTATAAGCAATGAAGCTGATTTCAACTTATGTTCAATATGTTGTATGATATAACATGACTTGGGACAGTTTACGCTTTTTTATAAACCGCTTTGCAGTTTATAAAGCGTAAACTGCCCCAAGTTATGTTATATCGTATAACAAAAGTTGAAATCAGCTTCATTCCTTAAATAGAGGTCTTTTGAGCTGGTGAGCTTCTGTACCGGACATCACAAAATGGCCGCAGCAGATAGATGGAGAGACGTCATCAACACATTGAGTGAAGTGAAATAATCGATCCAATGTAGCCAAAAGGGACATCATCATCTATTGATTAAATATTGAATGCAGCCAAATGGGACATTGTCAATCTGCGGATGGACCTGAATGTAGTCAAAAGGGACATCCTCAATCTATTGACTGATTGACTGAATCGAATGCCACCAAAAGTTTAACAATTAACTGAATATTAAATCTGAAACAGACTACCAATCTTTCTATATGATTAGCTTAACCTCATCTTAGATCCCTCAACATCATTCAAAACCCAAGCTAATATGTCAAGACTCAAATTTGAAAGATTGATAAAGATTTAAGCGATACATTTTAATACAGTGAAACTTGTCTATCTGGATGTTGTGTATTTCAGAATCTTGTCTTATACAGTGTACGTCTGAATTATTCTAATCTGGTCAATTTTTTTGAAACCAGTCATGTCCTGATTAGACAATTAAGTTTTACTGTAATTGACAAAAGAAATGCACATAATTATTCATTCCTGAATTATTAAGTTTCAGTCAAGATTATCTAAATATTTAATGCCTATGTTTTCAATACTGAACTCTTTGATTCAATAGTAACTTTATATATATAGATATGCCTACACTTTTTCCCTTCTGTATATTTTCATTTTAAACACATATTTAAGGATTCAAAACCCAAGTTTTGAGAGTATGCCAGGACATCAAAATTTGAAACACTAATTTGCATAAAGATGTTATGCTAAAATTACATTTTAATACAGTGAAACTTGTCTATCTGGATGTTGTGTATTTCAGAATCTTGTCTTATATTTCCATTTCATTGTGAAATAAAAGTGTAATCTGGTCAATCTTAAGAATGTAGACTAATCCTTTAAATTACACGAGGACTTCCATGCCAATTTCAATAGTCCTCGCACACTGACGTCAAACACAAAGGCAGCCGCACGAGATTTACATGCATATTTGGCCTCCTTGGCGTCAGACACAGAGACAGATGTGCACGAGGTTTGCATGCGTATGTTCCTTAGCTGCTGACCTCTTGCCTAATTTACATTCAATAATTAACTTTAAATCAACTCCGCTTACTTTCAAAGGGTTATTATATTTTAGAAATGGAAATATTAAAACATAATTTAAATTCTGCAAGGGTAGTAAAATCAGACTTTAAAAAGGTTATGTGCTGATTGAAAAATTAATATCCTCTGATTACAGATGTGTTACCTTATGTAGGTTATAGGGAATTCCTATCAACTGAACCATTGATAATGAGATTTTTTTTATTTCAGAATTTAAGTTCCTTATTATGTTTAAGCAAAGTACAGCCTAAAATATTTGGCAAAATAAAGTTTTTATTTTGTAAATGATATGATGAGCAACTGAGTGAACTTAAAATTTGCTTCTGTTTTTTTTTTTAAATAATATCTTGAGAACAATAAATAAAACCGATGTTGAATAAACAGACACTCTAAAAAAAAAGTTTACTTAAAAAAAGATGATTTCCAGAAAGAAATCATTCTCGCATTTATCTGTTAGAAATAGCAAAGAAATTAAATAATCATAGTTAATGCTAAAAATTTTGGTGGTACATGTTTTCGAGATAAGGATATTGCTATCATGCTATAGTGAACTGTGTATCATCTAAGTCCTGTTCTTTCTGTAGTAACTTTTGAGATAGCCCCTTGTCCTGTGGTTTCGCAATTACCTCTGTTTATCCAACCCTCTATTCAACAGCCATAAACCTAACCTGTTCTACAGTGTTGCACAGCACATTTCATACTGCCTGCAGGGGAATTGTGTAATGCCATTAAATCATGTACAGATGCAGCAATAAAACAATCCCAAAGGTCACAAAAGGTCACACCTTAGATGTTAAAAATACTTTGTAAATTTACTTATTTTATGAATAAGGAAATACTGTTGACTTTGATAGACTGTTTTTGTGTGCTTTTTCAAATTTCAGAGATCTTGTCTAAAAAAAATTCACCTGTCTGTGTAGATTTTAAGCCTACACTGTAAGTTCTGTTATCTAGTAGAAAGCTCTGAACATACTTCAGCCAACCCAATAATGCTTTCAACAGATGCCCAGACAAACAGAAATTCTAAACAATTTGGAATTTCTTCTTTTTATCTCCATGGTAACTTGGAAGAGAGATAGACTTAATGAAGAGATTCTCTGTGGTAAAATTTGGCAACCCTTAAGGTAGCTGAAAGTATGTAGTTAACTGTTAAGAAACATGTGTCTACTGCATCATTTGAATGATGCTTCAAAGGCATAAAACAGAAAATGTAAAGCACATAAACAATTGATATTCTGTTTTAAAAATCAAACAAAATAAATAATACCTGCAATACATAAATTCCTTAGGTTTATAATCTTGAGGAAGAAATACCATTGCTTCTTCTCACAATCACTTGTCAGAAGTTTTTATAACCTTGCTCAAGAAAAATAAGTAAACACATACTTATAAATGCTTAATCCTGTGATAACATCCCATATAATAGTTAAACCAAATGATATAAAAATCCATCCTGTTATATTTATAAGGGGTACATCCAGACGGAATTGATTGCACTATTTGTGCGATATTCCAATGATTGTTAAACATATACCATTGCAATTTCCGACAAAAGCACATCCAACCAGTTGGCACAATGGTAAAAACCTTTGGAAAGCTCAAAGAGACTAATCCTTCACATAACAAAATAGTATCCTCCTCAGAATGTCACATAGTAATCCAGTACAGATAACAGAAACACAACACATAACAAATCAATTTCATAAATTCCCATTTAAACTATGTATTAATTAATCCTCATACATAAAATGCAAAAACAAAAAAAATCTTCTAGTTGCGGTTCTGAAAATGTGAAAAATAACTACCAGCTCGTACAAAATTGAATTAATACATGTACTAGTCTACATGCACACATTATTTCGAGAGAAAAAAAAGTTTACATTAGATAAATACAAAGACAAACAAGACAACAAAAACAACAGAAATGAACAATAGACAACTCTTACCCTTTGCTTCTGCTATATGGTCTACTGTAGCCTGGTCTTTGCTCGACAGTTCTTGTTACGGCACTTCCGGTAGCGGACCCTTCACTGTACTCCGTGGATAAAACATTTCCGTCTATTTTATTTTCAGCACCATGAGCCTTGGAAGCCGACTTAATGTCTCCAAATGCAACAATTGCTGAGGACCCTTCATGCAATTTAACACTCTGAATTTTACCATATCTATAAAAGAAACAGAAAATATCTCAATGCATGATAATTGAGTTGATATAATTGTCCATTCTATCCCAAGTATGGTAGTATCAACCTCGTTTTATTTCTTTGAAAAGAATGAGCATCAATATCAGATTTGTATTGTATCATTTTGTGTTCCCAGCAATATTGTTTTGAGCCACTGGACTCCTTGAAATGTCCAAAATTGAAGTTTTGTCAACAAACAATTTGCTAATAAGTTAAATATAAGCTGCAATATTTGTTTTATGTTATAAATTTAAGCAATGAAATAGCACAGCCACTACTGCAGGAAAGATGAGTCGCTAGAAGAAAACTATCATTTATAATACTGTAAATTTACTTCACCACTAGTGAGTAGTTGACAAGTAATCTGTATCTGGCAAAGTGAATTGTACTTATATTAACATTTCTAGCTGTTTTCTCTGTGAAAACTCTTTGAAAGTTCTTTTGGTTTCTCAACATTAATGTATATTTCTCCTACCACTGTCTGAGTGGGCATGCAAGGACTATGGAAATGAACATGGAATGCCTCATGTATTCAAAATCTACTTAGTTTAAATACATGTATATATATTTTCATTTTCATTTACAAATATATGCAAAGTACCCTGGTATAAGGAACTACTGTCTATATGGTTTCTTTGGTATGTCAAGGACTTAGCAACAGTTGGAAACGTGGGATAATTTATTTATGTAAATCAAGTTTGTCCATTATGCAAATTTAAAAAATTTACTTAGTTTCTAAGAGGAGAAAAATTAACGATTCTTCCATATGTATATTCTTCTTTATGAAACTTTGATTGCCCATTAAAGGCCATTGTCCCCCCCCCCCCCCCCCCGATTCCATGAAGCCTCAAGGGTTACGATCATTTGTCTTGAACAACTAAAATCTACACTATGATGATGCTTCCATGTTATATGTATAAGCATGACTAATCGTGTCTTTGCTGTTCGCGAGAACACACAATGATTTACATTAAACGAATAAGGAAGTCATATCCCAGTCTTGTGTTCTTACTAATCTGTAATTATTATATTTTCTGATCCTTGACTTGAATGTTTTTCTGGACAATAGAGTTTTGAACAGCTAAGCCTTTATGGGTTTTCCCCAAAGCTTAAGAACTGTCTTTTTTCCCCATACTGAATATTTTTATTGTGCCATTTCATCTTTTAACATGAATTCTTTCTCCAATAGACTAAAAACTCGGTGATGTTTAGGCGAAGAGCAGAATTGGCAGCTTTCCAAAACTTATTATACAAAAGCTTGGCAATCTGCCAGGACACATCCAGGCTTTCTCTGATGAAACATGCACTTCTATATCATTTGGAGACGACCCTCTCGTCTGACTAGATCACCTACCTGATAAATTATTCATGTTCTCATATGCCCTGTAGCCATGTTTTTATTTGCAAGAACAATCTTTTATGTTTAGCTGAATATTACACACATACACACACACACTTATGTTGCCTTTATTATATATACAAAACTGTTGTTTTGAATAATAATCATTCAAATTTACTTCCCCCATTGTTATTCACAAGTTTCTTAAAACATCTTCCCATTCGTTCTCCCAAACAATTACATTCTGTCGACTTGAAACTGCGCCTTTCTAATATTGATTTGAGCAGTTCCAACGAATTCATTATAGCTCTATTGATCAAGAGATCACTGTATTACACTAGCAGGCAGGCAATCATTCTGCCTACCAACTACAAGTTTTAATCCACATTTATAGATAAGAATTTTTGTTTTGGATTTTTGCCAGTAATTATAATGGTTACCAGAACAGGTTTTATTACCATTATAGCTGTAAATAGACCAAGGGCATTTATTTGCTCCAATCTACACAAAAGCTGGTGTCATTATCATGTTTATCAAGGGCTGTCTGCTTTCTGTGCTGACTTGGCAATAACAAGTTCATTCCATTTATGCATTAGGGGCTTTTCTTAGTTCATAAATTATGTCTGATGAATAATGCTACATTATGTGAACCTTGTTTCCCCTTAAACTTAGACTATTCTAAAATGACTCATGCTCAGGTGATCAATTGGCCGTCCCAGCTAAGCCCTTACAGCTTTTCTTGGGAATAAAGGATAGAGTTTTTAACCAGCCAACAAGAGAGGAACTGTACCATGTAAAACATTATACAATGGAGAATATTTGAATACTACTGGATTATATTTTCATTTTTCAAACAAGTTTTTTTCTTACAAAGTTTCTAAACCGTCTTTACTAAACACAATAGCCAACAAGTTCAATATATAAATCTACAATGTAGTTTTAAATTACTTTACTTATGGAACCTTATAAATGGAAGTGACGTGTTGCAAAAAAGCCTGTGAATTGGTAGAAGCAACAAGGCCATGTGATAAGATCACTTGAAAGTCAAAGAGAAATGTCTTCTATTGCTGGTCAACCCCTTTGCAGCAAATATTCAATATAATTATATTTGCATGGTACTTAAATATACTAATAAAAATGTGTATTGGGGCAGTTCTATGCAAAATATATTGGTGCTTCATTCTGATGATGATTATCATAAAACATGCATTTGTGACATGTTCTTTGGTACACGTTTTATCCAGACCTGCGCTTATATGAATCCATAATACTTTTTTGTATCAAGCTTAGAATTTTAAAAACCTTTTTCACATTTGGAAGGGGGGGGGGGGTGATCCAAACTAACAAATTTCTTAAATTCCTATTTATTGTTGACTGTTTTTCCACAACCAAGTGCTAAGTGAAGCAAGCAACATTTGATACATAACAAATAATAATCCAAATCCTTCATTTTAATTATCCATTGTATAATAAGCCAAAAGTATTGTCAAAATTAATCTACATTGTCATATGTGGGTGTGTGTTTTAAGTTTCTGCCAAAATCAATTTTTTCTTTTGATATAAAGGAATCAAAAAGGAAACTTGAGGAAACACATCTAGTTCCTTGCTGCAAACTGATTAAAACGGTAAGCTGCAACAGTGTGCCAAACATTTTTCAGTATTAGCCCAGATATGTTTTTTTATCTTGCAATATTTCCTGGAACTCTGCCTCAGACCCTGGTAATCACCATTTCTCTTAAGGAGAATCATGCACATTCAGTCTCTAAGCTGTTAATTGTTTTGATCATCTTTGCCTCACAAATCTGATTTTAACCTTATTGTGCAACAACGCCCAGAGGAATCAGGCACAGGCGTGGAGGAAGAAGGGGGGTAGTAAATAATATGGCTGGGTTGACTGCCCTGATCATACTTGGATCATTAGTCTCCAGTGTTTTCAATAAGAGCCGGCAACCGGCAAAATTAACCGCCTGTACGAGTAATTTTGCCGGCTATGAATTTTCCGTCATAAGAATTTTGCCGGTGTGCTAATACGCGATATCCATAGATTTTATCGCAACTACTTCCATGATCTAGAGTAGCTTCCCTTGAGTGCGCTCTTTTTTCAAGGAAATTTGATTAGATCGATAGTGTCAGGTAATGGCGTCGCGGACAACGAATATTGACTCAGCGAAGTCGTGGAGAAATGTGCTGCTGCTGTAACACATGCGTTTGAGATAACATACATTAAGAGGCATAAAGAATGGTCCCTTCCGAAAAGATTTGTTTGTGTTTTATAATTTTCGATTGAAAATTGATCATGTATCCATTCTCATTCTTACAGAATTTCCGCAAACTGAAAATCTCAAATGTTACGCTGACATAATAATTACGAATAAAAGTCTTAATATTTTAATCGTGACTCAGACATAGAAATTCTTACAGCATTTCCTCAAACCGAAAATGAAAAAAAAATTCTCTTATTCGTCTAAGATCAAGATCTCTTGAAATACAGGAACAGTGTATCATTTTCACATTTGGGAAAGTTTTAATGTACTAGTATTTTGTATTCCATTTTCTTAATTATTTTGTCATGACTATCTGCACAAAATGTCAAAAACGTAAATCAATTTAAAGATTAATTTATGAAAAGTCTCAGATTGCAGAATATTTCAATTTTTGGTGGGTACTGTAAATCACCAAGTGTTTAAAAAATATAAAATTTTCAACCAAATCATATTTTGAGTTTTGAATAAAAGTCCTGACCAATTTATGTGAAAGGGACTAAAGATGTAGAATTTTAAACATAATATTCTACCACAGACAATTGTCTGTACTAGAATTTCACACTTAAGTTGTCTATATATATGTTTTTATAGACACTGAAAGTTTTCAGAAGAAAAAAACCCAGTCTGTCAAATTTAATCTTGTCAAACAAATCTGTAAAAAGGTAAAACAAAAACAAAAAATTCTAAGTGGCTTTTTGGGGTAAAATTTGATAATTGATTGTGACAAGAATGTGAAAAAATATTACTTTTGTAATGGCCTGAGAGGTAAGAAAAATGAGTCAAAAATGCTGATTTTCGTTTTCGGCCGGGGGGCTTCGCCCCCCCCCCCCCTGGGCCCCCTACCAGGGCTCTGCCCTGGACCCGGGACTGGGACTGGTTTCCTGCTATTCCATCTATTTTTCCTTCTATTCAAAATCTTATTGAAAACACTGGTCTCTGGTACAAACACAACTGTACAAGTCTCTCAGTAAACACATTGGATTCCAGCAACATTTCCCAAAACATTTTCTAGCTAGTTGCTCCCAACTTCCTTCACAAACTGCTCAGCATTAGAAAGCAGGAAATGAAAAGGTTTTTTTTTTTTTCCAGATAAGACCCTTCACCTGCATATGGTTTTTATGACTCTCATCCTATTTCGATTTCAAGAAAATACTTTGAACACAGTAATTTTTTAAGCTGAGACAGGCTACTGACAGATAAGCTGATGTTGAAGGGATTTCAACCTTTTTTAGTAACAAATGTCAAGCTTTTGGTTGTTCTCCTATGCATCTGATCCCATCTCTGAAATTTCCAGGGGTCAGTATTTTAAGCCCTCTTTAGTGTTCAAAGATTTGAATTACCTGCAAGTTTTTCTGAGATCAATCACTTTTCATTATCTTCAACTTTTTCATTAAAACCTCATGTCCAAAATGTGCATTAATGATAAGAATGGAATCTTTAGCTAAGATCAACAACTTCATCTAAATCCTTAATTCCAGCTCTTTGTTATATGTCTAGTTTCATATGTATATAAGCAGACCTGTTTTTGTGTGGTTAACTTAATTCAATTGTGGAGATTGGTATCAATATTCTGAATAAGCATGTTTTGCAACATTTCCAAGATGGTGTTTTGGCCGATTCTAAATGATGGTTACTTTACAACTGAGGAATAAAAGATTACGAGAACTGAAAATAAATTTTTCTTCTCAGTTCATGCTTTGATGAATGTTGATTGTTTGTCTTGATAAATATATTTCTTCCTGTGATGTTCAGTTACTTTCAATGCTTTCTTCCCCATTTGTTTTTTTTTTTGTTTTTTTTTTTTTTTTAATGCTTTATTTTTGAAAATGTTTATACTTACAAAAGAAAACAAAATACACACCCTCACACACCACATGCGTTTTTTTTTTTTTTGGGGGGGGGAGCAAACTTTTGAGCTGGCCATTTTTACACATAGAATTTTTTTCTTTTTGTTTATCCCCCCCATTTTTGCAACAAGATTTAGGAGTCTGGAGCAAGAGACATCAACTATATATGCAGGTATTTGAGTAATGCCTAATAGAGAACTTGAATCATTGAATCATCAAAATCTGAAACTACCCACTGAAAAATATATAATTGGAAAATGGAAGGGAGTCAGTGTAATGGAGTGGCATTTAGGGAAGAAAGAAGGGTGGGAAAAAATTGGTATTGAAAAAAGATGAACTCCTAATAATGCAAGAAAGTGGAGAACAAGGTAGAATTTAATGAATCATTTTTTAGGTTCAGTGATGAAATAGATGGGATTGAGAAATGAGAAGTACATAGGTTGAGATCAGTTGCCCAACTGGGTTATGTGAATTTGTTTGGGATATAATTAATATTCAAAATGGGATACAAATTTAAAGTGCAAAAATCAAAACAAAAAAGTAAAAAAGATTTACTTTGCTGTTCTGTATCACTATACTGCTCAAGGCAGAATATGCAAAACTTCTTGTTGGTCAGTCTCAAAAATTGTTTTAGAAGAGTGCTTGGCTAAATTGATGCATTTTATGTACATTTAGGCTGATTTAACCAAAAAAAAAAAATCCCAAATGTAATTTTTTTTCCACATTAAAAAAAATGGTTCTACCAACTTTGGGACAAAAATTTGGCTGGAAAGATGTAATGACAGAGCGATTGTAAGTTTCGATACAACTATACTTGTCTACCATTAGTTTATTTCATAAGAAATTGAACATTTTGAAGGATACCATCAATAGCAATTAATTTAATGTCAGTTGCTGATCAAATAATAATGACTTACCCTCTAGAGCAAAAGGTCATTAATTTACAATGTCCCTTAGAGTCATATCATACAATCTTATGCCAATACTTATTGATATTATATCAAACTTTCAATAAACTGATTTGGTGTCTTTCTCTAGTAATTTTAGCTCAAAAAAACATCACTAGTGGAAAATACATGGATGCATTTTCTCTCTCTCTCTCTCTTTTTTTTTTTTTTTGGGGGGGGGGGGGGGGTATTTTATCAATTCAATGGTCACATTTTTTTTTTGGCTTTGTTTCTTTGAAAATTTGAAATTGGCAAACCACTGATGCATTCTCACAAAGCATTTACAAGCCATAGCGAGTAAAAGAAATACCTCTACACTAGTCTTTCCATCATATTCATCAAGGCCTAGCAGTACTGCAGTAGTCACATCCCACTTTCATTTCATTATCGTTTTTAGAAAACTTTAGATACATTTTAAGCTTTCAAAGTTGGCAATAATTGAAGATGTTGGAATTGTAATTTTATTGTATGTAATACTATGTATCTCTTTTTTTTTAATGTACAGTTGAAGAATTGAAGAAGGATTTTTACGTTGTTTTTATGTTTATCAATAACTTAGCATTGCTTTATTTAGAAGTTTCATTTACACAAAATTTTCACTGGAACTGGTTGGCCATTTCCTACATGGATATCAAACTTTTCATATGTGTGTGAAAAACAGCAAGAGTCTTAGAGTGTCATTCTCCCCAATTTTCAATGCACCTCACCTCATCATTATGTAGTGATGGAACGATTGTCGCCGACAATCGATTGTCGGTCGTTAGAAGCTCTCCGATGCTACTAATCGATTATAAAATGAAAATT
The DNA here is from genome assembly GCF_032062105.1 of Saccostrea cuccullata. NCBI lineage: Eukaryota > Metazoa > Mollusca > Bivalvia > Ostreida > Ostreidae > Saccostrea > Saccostrea cuccullata. The sequence goes on along the minus strand of NW_026920581.1, from coordinate 915,700 downwards.
GCCGACATCGCTAACAAAAAATAAAATTGTCATACTTTAATTTTATTACCAAATCCAAGAGCAAAGAGCATAAAAGCAGTGATGAACTGAAAACATGTAAGGATTCACATCTTTTACCACCATGATTAAATATGGGGTTAGACTAATACCAGGAAATGCTAATATTGCAAGGTTTTACTATACAAAGGAAAACATAATTAGTTTAGTCAATCTTTAAACGTAATTATTATCATAAATACAAGTCTAACTTCTGGATAATAACTTTTAAGACTTGCAATTTTATTATTTTAACTAATTAAAACTAATTTTAAGAAAAATATACATGTATTAAATGAAAGGTGGGACTAATATCAGTAAAAATACCCATTGCATGGATTTTATAAAAAAAAAATAAAATAAATTCCCATTCTGTTTCAATAGTCTTATACAGTCCTATATTGTTTAAAGTAAACAAAATATTATTTTCCACTTTTTATAGAAATTTCAATTAACATTTTTGAATATTTTATGTAAGTAAATGTTTTTTTTGTAAAAGTCTGACAGAAATCTGGATAAGTTTCCACTTTTCTATATTAATTTGTGAAAGTTCAAAATTTCAATAATCGATTATTAATCGATTATGCCCAGCCGATTATTACCGATTCAATGCACCCCATCACTATCATTATGTGAACAAGATATCTCCAAAAAATATAGTTCTTGATTTTATCATTTTCCTTTTTCGAAAAGGGGGGGTATTCCGATTCTCTAAATTTTACAAATATACAAGAATGTGATTTTTGTTTTCAGTAACAGACAATTTTGACAAAGCTGTTTGTAGGGACTGTATGCATTTTATTAACATTTACAATCAAACATGTATTTGATCAATGCATAAGACTGTATGTGGTCAAAAATGAAAAAGATGATCTGAAAAATGATAAAGGCACATGGTCTTTAAAAATAAAACTAGTTTTTTTTATAGTAATTTTACAGGAAAGACCAATGCATTCATTCTTATCAAGCAAAAAATGGAAGATATTTTGTTGTTTAACAGGTTAATTTCCACAGGAATGTCCAAATTCAACACCTTTGATTTATATGCAAACTTGCTTATCACAGCATTTAATCTAAAATTATTTATATTTTCAGAAAGAAATACAAGGAAATTGATTTTATTGCCTTTCAAGATCATTCAAACTTAAATTTAATGACCTCCCAAAGTCTGAAGTGCAAATGCTCTGAAGGAAAGGAATCAAGTAGACATGTAGAGTCAGTGTTTAACCATTCAAGAAATAAAAGCTTTGTCATTTTCTTTTAATATGCAGAGTAGGCCTACTTCAGTATAGTTTCCCCATCAGTATTAGTTTCAAATCGACCATTAATTTCCCCAGACACACAATGATGGATTATTTATATATTGTACATGGAATGATGGATACATAATTTATGGTGGTGTATGATATTAAAGTCAAGATTCATATATTTTACTGAAGAAAATCCATCATATTACAATATACTTTAAACTTTACGGTATAACAATGGAGAAATCGTTGTTGAATGTGACACGTATAAACCAAGCGCAAATTTCGTTCCCCGTGGCCGTGGTTTGAATTTGTATACGCTCCCTTAAGATACCAGCTTTTCCGCCTTCATTTTCTTTATCAGTTGCCAATGAACATATTTCCTTGTAATTATATATTATGAACCGCTGTCCTGACTCAAAACGTTCTAAAACTTTCTCTACCTCTAACCCACGAACGAGAACAATGAATAGACTCTGAAATCCAATGTAATCCTCGCTGCGAAAATGGCTGACCTGAATTTCTGGTCAAAGTGTTGTGCCCATACTCACCGCTTAAAATGCTCTGCTACTGCATCTTCTGTGGTTTTCTCGGGTAAATTCCCAACAAGAAGGTACCTTGTTTCTCGTACCATTTCTTGCTATGCTACATAACGTTTGATTTTATGCATTAATACACAAAATACAACACAATTCCAGTCATAGCAAATACAGTTGCTATATCCTCTACACAATGTAGTAAAAATTCATGGCCTACCCTGACGTCACTGTGCACACGTGACCTTCGACCCCCATGCAGTCACATGGTATCCCATATATTATTGATCAGGGACTATCTCAAAGTATTAATTTTAATATTAAAATATCCACATTTTGTGTTAATTAGTTAATTTTCACTTTAATCTATTGGACAAGATGTAACGTATTATGATGTACTGCTTTTAACCAAAATATTGTTTTAATGTTCCAGCAAGTCGATAGATTTTTAGTCTGTGTCACACCAGACCAACCATGTGCGACTTCTCCAGATGTAAATCAAATTTTGTCAAAAAAAGAGTAATTGGGCAAAAACCCCTTTCTCTACTTAATTCTCCCAGGAATTTATACCTTTTCATTCAATGACCTGGATTTTCAGAAACAAAATGTTCAGATAATTCTACGGTATTCTACCAAAAGGAGACCTATATAGATAACATGTATATACACACCATGTCGTATGTAGACTTGGTGCTCAAAAACGGGAGAATAATCGATCCTGTGAATCGAGTGGACATGGTGGCTGATATAGCTGTCAATAATGGAACAATTCTGTCGATTGGCAATAATGCACAGTTTCAGGCTAAAAAAACGTTCGATGCTGGCGGTTGCTTAGTAACGCCTGGTCTGATTGATTGCCATGTTCACTGTTACCAGTATGCTACACCACTGGGGATTAACCCAGATGAACATTGTCTTTCCCGTGGTGTTACTACTGTCGTTGACGCAGGGAGTGCAGGTAGGTATTGATATATCAAAAGCAGACAGATACACAGAAATAAATATTTTACAGAACTATGCCTGTTACAGACATTTCCCACTGGCTCTTCAGTAAGGACATACTAAAACTATTTTTATTTGCACACATGATGACTTCAGTATACGCATCAAAATGAATAATATATGCACAGACTAAATAAATCGCAATTTAGGCATTTCAGACATTCGACACCCCTTTACAGGCCCCAACTTATGTGTAGAGTGTGAGTCATCGATGTATGTTAAGCACACCACGTCGACAAGATTTTTATTATATGTACAAAGATTGATCGACGAAGTAGGAGATTACAACAATTAATCCTTTGAATAGCCGTAGAGTGTTGGGCCCGCACGAAAATTTAAGTTTATACATGTTTGACTTAGCCTATTGGTGGTAATGATACATGAATTCCAGTCTTGGAATTTAACACAACCAGCCCTTCCTCAACTTTATGTATCGATATAGAGAATAGAAAAACGCAGGCAGACAATCAATAACAAATATTTTGGTTGCCATGGTACATAGATATTTCCTTGTTAATGCTATCGATTTTGGTGCGTTTCGTTGTCATGGCGGTCTATTTCTGACAATCGATTTATTATAATAGCTGTTCAGTATACATGGTATATACAGAAATATATCAGATACAAAATCATTTTTAAAAAAAACTTGATTTCAAAATACTTCTCGTTTCTGAATTTGCGATTGTGAATATTTCATCCATTGTTCGCTGTTCAAGTCTATCTACGCATTCAAGCATAAAATTTATAGTGTGTAGTCCATGTTTGACGTGCACATTAGGAATATTACAGAAATCCTTATACTGGCTGATTAAAATTACTTGCTGTCAGAAATGCCTACTTAATAACCCAAAAGAAATTAATTCAATAACCACAGAAACATCGTTCGACTAAACCGCCTTTTTCTACCCCCTTTTATTTAATGAAAATCTCGCCATTTCCTCTCCACTAGAAATCTAGGACATGTACGAAATGAACAATGGACGTGAATGGTGAACGTGTGTTGCATAAAAATGTGTTTGTAATTTACAAAGCTAAAAGATCCTATAGGATTTTATTTGTGTTAATTTAGTTGTTTTTTTTTTAAGTTTAGCAGAGACATAGGTGTTAACTTGTCGTTAACACTTGGTGGAATATTGGGAAACTTTTTATTAAATACTTCCACAACAATGAAGCCTCGTTTTGATTATTGGTGTATGATCAACATGATCAATATTCCAGGATATATCACACTTTGTAATAACTCCGGTTCATTAAAAATTTGATCAAGTAATGACTCCAATGTAAAAATTATATCACTTATAAATTACGTGTAATCCCGTAGACAAAAAGTTCAAAATTACAGAAGCTGATGTATACATCCATTTCTTTTGTTCTCATCATACGACCTTGGATTTGCCCTACATTCAAGTTTACTGGAGTTTCTCAAATCTGTACTTTTTAAAAATAAAACACAGCCAGGATAAAGTACACAACAAAATAGGACTGATATGTTTTTGGTCAAAAAGGTCGCTGGTTATCGTTTTCTATGTATTTCCAAAATTCAATTCGCCTGCACACACTTTGCGTGCGTGAAATGCAAGATGGACGCTAGTTTTCTGGCGTACCGCAGAACGTGGTCTGGCCTTTTTTTTTTCGAATAGACCCACGTGACTTGGCCTCATCTAAAGTCTGGCTCAGACAAAACCCGGTAACTCTGATTGATCATTAATCTAAAGTTTATTTTAACAAAACAAAGTTGTAAAATGAAGATGAGGAATAAATTTAAGTTGTTTGTGTGTTTGTATGTCTGTTAATCTCTATCAATTCTTTTTTCTTCTTCAAATTCACCAGACCATTTTCAACCAAATTTGGCAAAACAATAAAAAAAAGTACATATATATAATTTTTTAAGGATCCTTTTCCTTTTTATAAGAGGGATAAATAAAAACTAGTGATAAATGAGTTTATGTTTTTCTTTAAAAAGACTCAGTATAAAGCGTTCCCTTGCAAAATCGAGCATATCCATAAATTGGATGTAGCATTTGACGTAGGATGATTTTGAAGCAAATCTCACCATTCTCATTTCGCACAAGGACAAACTAACATACACAACACACAAAGGGATTATAATACCTCTGAAGTTTCCGTTGAGAGGAGATCAAAATAAGTCAGCATACCTGGTTAACAAATTTTAATTCCATACAATTACTTACAATATTCATAAGACACCTTTGAATATGTTTCTATACCCAGGTACGTAGCAACAGGGGGGGGGGGGGGTAGGCCTGACCCCTCCCCCATTTTTTTTCTCCCAAAATTACCTTTACTATTGAAAATGTTCATTGAAAGGTTGGTTCCCCCCCAACTTCTTACCACAATAAATTGACATCACGGAAATGTAGTACATGTATTGTATGCAAAAAAATTGGAAGTGAAAGATGGATGGCATTGAAAAAATGCCTCTACCCCCCCCCCCCCTCCGTTTCTTTGAATTAAAATGCACACAAATTACGTTTCAAAATCATGGAGAGAAGACCCAGAGATAGAAAAAAATTAGAAATACTTGTTTAAAAATGTACCATTTTGTACCAAATTTCTGATCTAGCCAATTTTCAGGTTATTTTTTTTAGCAAATTAAAATTATCTTTCGGAAAAATATTTTCTTTTCCCATTGCACAGGAACCCAATGAATAAAACATGTTAAAATGTCATTTGACATGTCAATAAAATTTTTCACTTTTCAAGTACGCCCAGATTCCTGCCGAATGCCAATTAAAAGCGCCCTCATTCTTTAAGAAATACGTACATTTGTTGTAAATCAAGAAAAATTAATTTGCAAGATTTACCTTTCTTGATATACTACAAATAAGTTAGCTCTTACTTTTTAAGCAACAGTAACAATCTTATCTCTTTGCTTTAAATTCATATTAAAATATTTTCAATCACCCATTTTAAAAAATAGGTCATAAAATTTTTCCTCTATTTTTTTCTCAGGTGCTTCAACCTTTGAAGGGTTGCGGAGATACGTAGCAGAGAAATGTAAAGCACGAATGCTGTCATTTGTGCACATAGCACAGCACGGTTTGGCAGCAGCAGGATGTGCCTCCGGAGGTTTGAAGCCAATATATTTATCGATTTTAAGTCAGGGAGCAAGTTTTTTTTTTTTTGGGGGGGGGGGGGGTTAAGGTCCCTGAGTTATATGAATGTTAGAGAATAACGGACTTGATTAGAGAATAACGGACTTGATAAATATTGAATCTTCAATCTTCAAATGATAAATACTAAAATTCTTTCATGGAGCAGTAAACACCGGTCAGACAATGACCAAACTTTTCTTACCGGTGTCTGTAGAACATCATGTACATTTCCCTCATAGAAGAAAAATCTCTGCATAAATTACAAATTCTCCAGCATAGGGGAAGTTCTGTAAGAAAGCCAATTGGACTCATTTTCTTAGGCAATCCTTAGCGTTATGAAGCGTTAATTTTCGGGAATAAACGCGAACCCTTCGCGTAATAACGCAAAATTTTCGCGAATTAACCCGTAACTTTCGTGAATAAACGCGAAACTCACGTTTAACGCAAAACTTTCGCGTTATTATTGTAAAGTTCATGGCCATAAATTAAAAGTTCAAAACTATTAAAGTACACTTTGAATATGTTTTCGTAAGCAACAGTATGACCGCGTGGTGTAACCTCCAAATTTTTACAGTGATTCTAACGAAGGCAAATGAATATTTGACATCCAATTTTCACCAATGTGGTGGGACACAATGACAAATAAATTTAGCCCACTTTGTAAGTTTACTGATATTTTGGTCATACTCTATTTCAAATTGTCTAAAGACTGTTAAAAATGACGCCGAAAAAGGGGTGATCTTTTTCCAGAAATTCTTAAAATTTCTCTTTGGGAAAACTCGCATAGACTTTGAATTGTTTGAACAACGTTGAGAAAGACAAAATGTGACGGTAAAAAAATTAAAAAGAGAAAACTTAAAATTGTAGTTGTGATGGTCGAGTTCAAAATAACTTTTTGCTTTTCATCGTAATGAATAAACTAGATTTTAATTCAAAAGGAAGTTGAGATTTATACAAATGTCTTGGTTCGCGTTATTACATGAAAATAACGTGAAAGTTACGCGTTTATTTGCGAAAGTTTCGAGTAAATTTGCGAAATTTCCCATTAACTTACAAAAGTTACACGTTTGTTCGCGAAAATTACGCGTTTATTGTAACAATTTCGCGTTTATTCGCGAAAGTTACGCGTTATAACGTATAAGTAACTTTTATTCGCAAAAGTTTTACGTTATAATGCCAAAGTTTTGCGATATATCGCGAAAAATTCCTAGTTCTGCTATTGTTATTGTTTTTATTAGCTCACCTCAAAGAAGTCAAGATGAGTTTATGCAATATACCCCTGGCATTGGCGTAGGCGTCCCGGTTAACGTTTTAGGGGCAGATCCATTCCCAAGTTACTATGAGCCCTACCTGGACCAAACTTGCAGGTCCATTCCCAAGTTACTATGAGCCCTACCTGGACCAAACTTGCAGGTCCATTCCCAAGTTACTATGAGCCCTACCTGGACCAAACTTGATTGGATGATGCATCTAGGGATGGAAACTACCAGATTTGCTTCGGATGCTGCATCTGATTTACATGGCCTGGGGTGGATCCATCCCCTCCCCCAACTTTAATTAAAAGAATTTAAGAGCTTATTTGGGTGGGGTGGGGTGGGGTGGATTTGTTAAACAGTATATTTGAGGATTTTTGCTGACTATGACAATTATAAATCTTCCACTGGAAATTAATCTTTGCAGGGAGGAACCTTTCTTTTTGAAAAACAGTACTTAGCCATGGGTTAGATTCTGAATGTTTTACAAATATATACATGTATATAGAGAAGATCAAATCGTACAAATAGTCTAAATTCTTTTAACTTTAAGCACCGGGTGGAGAATTGGATTCACTGAATGTCGTATCAGTTGATGAATGTGTGAAATGTGTGACTGAAAATCGCGATATTGTTGTGGGAATCAAACTTCGTCTATCGGACTCCATTGCAGATGAGGGTAAAAATGAAATGGAAGCTTACAGGCAAGTGATTGGTTTTAATCCACTATGTAATTTATTTGCGAGTACTTTTGGTTTATAATCACTGCAAATTTGGGATTTGGAGGATAAAATCATTTTTCAATATTGGGTTTTTCACATCTGTATAGTTACCATAGAATTCGTATGTATGGCCTGAGAACAATCTGGATATGAATATACATATGCTGTAGATCATTAAATCTTAATTTTTGCGAGATAGGCATTTGGTATTTAAAACGAAGGCAACATTTTTAACCGAAATTGGTTATTTGCAAAAATATAACTTATACTAATAAAAAGCGTCCGCGTGGCGCAGTGGTTATCTAGCGTCTGCTCTAGTGTCGCGAAGTAAGGAGTTGATCCTTACGTGGCGGGATCAAATCCCACTGTGGGACGTTGAGACGGGTCCTTCGGGTTAGCCTGTATAAACCGAGGTCCCATGTCGCAGTAGGTGCTGTCACGAAAAAGATCCCTCGCTGCTCAATGGCCCTGATTGCCTATAGGACGAAATTTGTAGCTGTCCACCGGCAAGTGGTGACGTCTCCATATGAGCGAAAAATACTCGAGAGGGACGTTAAACGACAATCAATCAATCAGTCAATCAATCAATCAATATACTAATAAAAACATTCACCAAAATAAAATTTAATTTTGCAAAGCAGACAGTCATATACACAGTAACGTAGAAGTTCATAGACTAGCTCACAAAGAAAAAAGTGATTTACGGTAGTGAAAAGCAAGAACAATCAAGGACCAAACCTTCAATACTTTTCAGACTTGGACCTTCATACAGTATCTGATGTCAGTTATGTATATGGGATGAATAATACATTAGTAGCATAAGTTAATGATTTGGCTGATAATGTCTTAATGGACTTTTAAGTTGCATTAGATTTTGAGCACATTAATTGAATTTTACATACAATATGTATGAACATTAAAGAATTGATTTTTCATAGTTTTTAGCAGTTATGAGAATTTATATACTAGTATGTCCTAGGAACATCTACAATCATTAACAAACTAACAAAAGTACATTACATATAAAATATTTTCAGAATAATTGTGATTTGATTGTGTTATATTGATATACTAGTAATGTACAATGTAGTTCATTCCTGGTTCCACAATAAACATCATCAATAGACAAAATCAGCAAAAGTGATGAAGTTTTAATGAAACATTATGTAAGCATTACCAAATATTCCCAATGTTAAAAAAGATTTACATCATGTGTAGAAGTAAGGCTGTTTCAGAATGAAATTATTAATCATTCATCTGCTTTTCAGACTCTGCTTCATTTATGAATGACATTCATCATGCTTAACTTTATAATTTAGGCATACAATTTGATGTTTCTTCATTTTCAGGCGAGCACTGCAGGCCTCAGAAAGAGCAGGAGTTCCTTTGATGGTTCATCACACAATGTCAACTGTACCAACACAAGTTAATGATGGTTTGTACATTTTCATTTCCTAGAAAAACTTCAGTGAGCTTACAATGATATTTATTAACATTTATCTTCAAATTGTACATACATATGAAATGACAATTTTTAGCTCACCTGAGCTAAAGGTTCAAGTAAAAATTTTTATAATCTTCTCAAGAACCACTGATCCAGAAAAAGCTGAAACTTATGTGGAAGCATCCTGGGAAAGTGTAGACAATCTTAGTTTTTATTAACTGAAATTGTTTAAATCATATGAGCATAACGTATTTTCCGCGATCCGCAAGCACTAAAATGGCAGAGAGGGGGGTAGGACAGGGCCACAATAGGGAGTCCAAGTTTTACATTGACATATACAGATCATTTTTTTCTTTTTATTTTGAATTGGTTTTTTTTTAAAAAAAAACTTTAAATATCTTCTGAATTAAGTTGAAAACTTTTTTCTATAAAACTATAAAGCCTGAGAGCTTCTCCGCTTTCCGCCCTTGGTCTCCAACCATATACCGTCCCCCTTCCTTGTTCAAGAACCACGTTGCCAGAAAATCTGAAACTTACAGAGAAGCATCCTAGAAAACTGTAGATTCTAATTTGCTTAAACCATGACCCCTGGGAGTATGGTGGGGCTACAATAGGTATTAGCAAGGGTAAAATCTGGTTAAGAACAGCAGGGCCAAAGTTATTCAGATGAGCAATTTTGCCCATGGCTTCTTGTTTCATTCTATACCAGCACTTTGTCAATTCCTTATTTCTCTCTCAGTTGGAATGTACCCTGACACACAATAAAGGTTTTGACAAAATGTTCATTTGATTTAGGGCTGCATTTATGGTAAAGTAATATAAAAACGATGTAATGTTTTAACACGTCAATTCCGCACAACTTTTAAAGCGTGAATTCATACAAAATAGCTTACTTCAGCTCCTAATGCATTTTTCTCACCTTCATTCAATGTTTGATTCCCAAACTAGCAAATCAATTTAAATTGACTTTATTTTTCCTCCATACTGGCTTCATTTTATTTCACTGCTTGAACATTGCAAAAAGTTGTATTTTTATATAGGGAATACAATGTATTTCATATTGCCTATCCATTTTTCTTTTTTAGAAAGAAAAGAATTCGGCTCTTATTCTGAGACTGAGAATATTTCCAAATTTCTTTTCAGTGGCAATTTCCATTTATATAAAGTTCAAAATCAGTTGAACATCTCCAACGTTGTTATCTCAAATACTGTAAACCAACTATTATTCCCGTCATTTTTTTTCGCAATTCATCAGTTTGAAATCAATCTGCGAAGATTAATTTTCATGACCGAGGAAACATTCTCTCTGGAGATAATGCTAAATAAATGAAGCATGGAGATTCATATTCACGAGTTAAAGTAAGTTGCGAAATTTTCGGGTATTTCTCGCTCACCAATAAAAGTTTGTTTACAGTATTTTGGTTGTGTTGTTTAAAGTAATTTGGAAGTCCCAACAATTATAATTCAAGAAATATATATTTTACATCTTTAAATTTTTTCTGTGTCGCTGGTTTGACTGTCCCTTGAATTTTTCTAACATGCAGTTTGTTTTGCTGTATATGAATTAACAACATCGACTTCTTATTGGCCCATTAAGGAACTGACACTTTCAAGGTTACCTAACAATATACAATTTAATTTTCTAATTCAATGTTGCCCCTTGATCAGCTTTTTCATCAAGGTAAATTAAGCCATGCATACTTAAAAAGTAAAATGTGAAACATGAAATCTATAATATGTAAGATTTATATACAACGTATTACAAATATGGAAAAAAAATGCGTAATTATTTAAATCTGGGTTTTTTTCTTTTATGGGACAATTAATTACTAATTTTTTTAACAAAGCGTATTGTATATTGAGTTGATATTATAGGGTCTATATTGTATAATAAATTGAAATTCCTATACAAAATATGCCATGATTACAACATGTTCCTTTGTTTAAATTAGACAAGTCCTCATCACTAGGATGTCCACGTGATCTGAAAGCTGGAGATTTATACACCCACACCTATCATCCTTACAGATCCTCCATCGTGGACCCAACTACCCAAACTATCTATCCAGATGTCTTAAAAGCCAGACAGAAGGGCGTGCTATACGATGTTGGACATGGACAAGGCTCATTTGGCTGGACCGTGGCAGAAATCTCCTCAACCTCGGGCTTTTATCCAGACATCATTAGTACTGACCTACACACTGGAAATCACAGGGGACCTGCATATGATCTTCCCACAGTAATGTCTAAATTTCTGCACCTTGGCATGCCTCTGGTTGAGGTTATCCATGCTGTAACCTCAACTTCAGCAAAGGCAATAGGATGGGGGGATAGAATAGGTAGTTTGACACCTGGAAAAGAGGCGGATATCACTGTTCTGAAATTAGATGAGGGTCCAGTTTCGCTAGAGGATTGTCAATCACAGGTATACAATGTATTTAGTCCCCCCCCCCCCCAAAAAAAAAAAAAAAGAGAAGAAAAACTAAATCTACATACATTTATATCCCTTACTATGAAGGAGCAACAATAAAATTAATCAATATATTCTTTTTAGGTTCGAGTTTTGGACAAAGTTTTCAAACCAGTTGCTGTTTGGAGGGCAGGGAACCAGTACCCAATCACAGTTTCCGATCCTTTCCCAAATCGTGATGCCATGAAGTTGAATTTAAGAGAATGGGATAAAATTCTGATCAGAGATAAAGATAAACCAGTGATACAATAAACCAATGTTGTCTACTTGCAAAGAATTGATAATTAAACAAAAAAAACTTCTCCAGACCTCCATTATTAACTATACATGTACATTGAACACTGCAAGGGAAAAGTATCTGCTAGTCTTAAAAGGTTATGTTTGTAATAAATAAGTATTCCAAATATAAAAGCAATATCAACCAACAACAAGATGTGTTTGTGAACCACTGATGCCCCCTATGACAGATTATGGCAGGGTTGAAGTTTTTCAAATGCAAGTTTAGCTCCAAAGTCAAGATCAAAATTGTTGGTATCAAAAGGAAGATCTAAATGTCATGCAAAAACATTTATGGTAGCAGATAAAACACTATCAAAACTGTGAATTAGGATGGGGATTAAGTAGACATTCGTTGAAACGAATTTTATTGAGCCGTTGGTCTTTCATAGCCACTTTTAGAATTAATGTCCCACCAGTTGAAGACGACACTAATGAAAAAAAGGTTTGAACATTTTGTATACGGGAGGTAACCCTTACAATACATGTATTTCATATTTTTTCCTCAAACGATTGCAGCTACCATATGCTGAAAACAAAAAGAAAGACATTTTATTGTTTATGATTAATTATTCACGCTTTTAAAATACTGTATATAAAATATTGGCTAAAATAGACAGACAGAATAGGCATTTCCGCTAGCAAATTTAAACAAATAACCATTTGAGCCCTATCAATAATTATTTATTGTTAAAAGAAACGACCACAATGCTAAAAAGTTATCGACAGCATGGGATGTTAATAAAAAACTGATATCTTCCTAGATTTTTGTAAAATACTAACATACATGACAATTTTTTGGGGCTCACTCAAAACTTATGGATATAATTATTCGATTTTCATGTTTTTCCTTCTTTGCTTATTGAGTGTAAGATCCACTTCAAACGATATCATGAAGATTCAGTTCACTACATTTCCGCTGTTCAGGGTACCGTGTAAACAAGAGATCCCTGGGCAACAACAAATTTTCAAAATAAATATCATTTCTAAATGTCAAACATTTGAAGTTTTGTTTGTCATATACTCTGATTATGCCGATCCAATGATTGTTTGATGTACTTCACTGTAAGCTCTTGATAAGAATATGATGGGAGTTCTGTTGTTACAACTTCTAATATACGTCAAGTACTAGTATGCAATGCACATATAGGACCATAACCAAGCTTCGATCGTTGATGATCCATGCGATTGCATTTTGGGTACTAAATTCAAGGCACACCTAAAGCAAGAAATGTATGAAAAGATACATAGAGGTGTTTCGCCCCAGAACTTCACAGACACTAGTAGACTTTTTAGAGTTTATTTCTCAAAACAAAACTTTTTGTTAATAGTATTGGATGAACTGTATGGAGGTAACAAACAGTATTCAAACTCAGAAGTCCATCAAATATCACAAATTAGGAGCAGAGCAAACGCGGACATCTGAAACATCAGATTTGGGATCAGGTGCCATGGAGGAGTAAGCACCCCCTGCCGACCGGTCACACCCGCCGTGTGCTCCTTGTCATCTGGAAATAACGGAGAATCCGTCAACAATTCAATGCGGAGATTGCACTAGGCTAATACATGGTGTGTTAGAGGAAACTCAGGATACCTCTCTGGTGACAAAGTTGTTAAACTTTGGCTGTTTATGCTCTTACACATTGTGATAAGACCTGAATAAGGCACACAGTTGCGGGGGATAGGCAGTAAAGGTTTACATTATTAGCTAATACGTAAGACCTGCATAAGGCAGTAGGTTAATGAAGAGAGAGGTGGCACACCACAGAAGTGGGGAAGTGCCAGGAAGCAGCAGTACTTGTAGAGTGGCAGGACTAGAGAAATTCATTGCGGGAGACACCCGTTGACCACAGTAAGTGGTTGTCCAACCAAGGAGAAACTGTTTATAACTGTATTAAATCTGTTCATAATTGTGTTATTATATATTTGGTCAACAGAAATCTGATTTAACAGGTTAACGAACCTGAATGTAAGGCCTCGGTGATACAAGACATATCACTACACACCAAGCTCGGCCGTGTTGCACAAGTTAGATTTCCAGTTACATTATTTGGTGGCAAGCGTTGGGATTCTGTTGACCATGGATTCATATAAGAAAGTGTCAGAAACTATAGAGCGGATGGAGAAGCTCTTAGAAAGGATGAGAACGCCAACCAGCGACGGTGGTCAAAAAATGCGGCAAGCAAAGAGTCTGGATAAGCAACACACAGCACTGACAATAAACCGGCCGGTATGTCAGGAGATGTGTCATTTGACGAGTACGGCGCAAGCTTTAAAGTTAGATTTCCAGATGAAGGCAGAACAAGCTATACACCACGTGCTGGGGTTAACGACGTTCACTGTTACCAGCCATCTATTTGACACACCAAAACCACAGAGACAGTCAATTGGGACAGACAATGCCAAGACAACCATCTAATCAAGCCAGCCAGGTATAACGGAACCAGTTCCTGGCTTGACTACAAATCACATTTTGAGGCTTGCACTGTTGTAAATGGCTGGACAGAGGATAAGAAGGGTCTTTACCTAGCTGTATCACTGTGTGGCCAAGCACAGTCAGTGTTAGGTGACTTGCCAAGTGATACTGGTCAGCACTATAAGACACTGGTCAGATCCCTTGAGGAGAGGTTCTCCCCTCTTAACCAAACAGATATGTATCGTGTTCAGCTAAACGAACGAAGACAAAGAGAATCTGAGTCAATACCAGAGTTAGGTCAGGCCATTAGAAGACTAACCAATCTGGTCTAATAGTATGCACCAGCACCTGGTGATGTGCGAGAAACTTTGGCCAAAGATGCGTTCATTTATGCCTTGGTAGATTTAGTGATGAGAATCCACATAAAACAATCTCGTCCTCAAAACCTGAATGAAGCCATCCGGTTAGCCGGCTTATAATCGGGCAGAGAGCAGAAACCTAGAAGCAAAGGGCCATTTAAGAGTATCGGCAACAGAACACTCATCTACTGAGGTTAGCCAGAACAGTTTTGAGACATGTATGAAGTCCATGAAGGCTAACATGAATAGTTAACTAACGAGATCCAAAAGCTGAAGCTGGATCGGTCAGTCAGTAAAACCAATGACAAACAAGCGAGAGGTAAACCGTTGCGTTGTTATGAATGTAACAAGGAAGGTCATATAAAACGCAATTGTCCCAAGCTGAAGAGACGACCCTGTAAACGTGAACACAAGGATACAAAAGAGAAAAGGGGAATGAGCAGGCCAGTACGAAGTTAACAGACACAACAGAAAGTCTGTCCTAGTGGATCAATGGGAGTTGGATCTTCTATAGACGAAGCTGGCATGTACATAGAAATTTCTGTGCAGGGTGTCCAAGCTAAATTCCTGATTGACACAGGGGCAACATTGACGTTGTTGTTCTCAACAATGTACGAGAAAATTGCAGAGAACACCAGACCAAAGCTGCAGAAGATTAACCAGAGTATTTTAGCTGCCAATGGAAGTGAGCTGTCTATCAAGGATAAGACGGACTTAACATTAAATATTGAGGGTGTGGTACTGTACACTACTGCTGTCATTGCGGAGATTCAGGCAGATGGAAAACTGGGACTTGATTTCCTACTGTCAAATGCATGCACGGTTGACATGAGCGAAAGGTTGCTTCACATTTTAAAAAGATAAGATAATACCAATGTTTGTAGAGGGTTACATAGGCTGCAACAGAATAACAGCAACAAAGACAGTCACCACACCTCCTAGAAGTGTGATCATCACACAGGGACAAGTCTTGAAGGACTGCAAACATGTTCCAAGGAATACGTGTTTGGTAAAACCTTTCGCATCGGGTTCGCCAAGGGAAGGCTACATATCAGCCAGAACACTGTTCATACGACAGGAGATGGTACCAGTCCGATTGCTTAATGTTGGCGAGGAGTCCAAAGTCATTTACCAAGGTACAGTTATTGGATAACTCAGTGAAGTCAGAGTGGTTGAGGCACAAGAGGAGAATACGTCAAGCAAATCTAAGAAATTAAGACCTGATTTGGTTGATATACTGAAGAAAACTTCAAGCCACTTGACGAGGAAGCAGAAAAGAGAAGCTCATAAATTTGTGTATGAATAACCAATCTTTTTGCAAAGTCTGAAAAAGATTTAGGGCGCACGGCGATCGTAAAACATAGGATTGATATTGGAGACAGCCATCCTATCAAAATATCACAAAGAAGAGTAACAGCTCATCTTACAGAGGAGGTTGACCAAAAGCTCAATGACATGCTTGAAAGAGGTGTGATCGAGCAATCAAACAGCTCATGGTCATCGCATATTGTGCTAGCGAACAAGAAGGACGGTACATTTCGCTGCAAGTTAAATACAGTAACTGTACAATCAAGGACGCATACTAGTACCCCCTTCCCAGAATAGACGAGTCACTGGATCAGTTGAGTGGAAGCTCGTGGTTCTCTGCTCTAGATCTCTGCTCAGGATATTGGCAGGTAGAGATGGAGCCAGACGACAAACAAAAGACAGCATTTGCCACACGTTGTGGACTATTTCAGTTTAAGGTCATGCTATTCGGCTTATGTTGTGCTCCTGCAACATTTGAGCGCCTAATGGAAAGCGTCTTTGCTGGCCTTCACTTGGATATCTGTCTTGTTTACATGGATGACGTGATAGTGACGGGCAAGACATTTTAGGAGATGTTGGCAAACCTTAGAAAGGTATTTGACAGACCGCAAAATGCAGGCCTGAAACTCAAAACCAAGAAATGCTGCTGATTTGCCAAGAAGATGACTTACTATAGTACTTACCTTGGACATGTAGTGTTAGAAGAAGGTGTAGCGACAGACCAAGACAAGATAGCTGCAGTAAAACAGTGGCCAGCGCCTGCAAATGCTACTGAGGTACGCTCATTTCTTGGACTATACAGATATTACAGGAGATTCATCAAAGATTTCTCAAGCATTGCAAAATGCCTACACACGCTGACAGAGAAAGGTCGCACCTTTACTTGGTCTAAAGAATGTCAAGAGGCATTTGACACCCTTAGACAGAAGCTGACCAACACTCCAATATTTAGGCATCCCGACTTCTCTCATCCATTCATTTTAGACACTGATGCCAGCAATGTGTCTATAGGCGCAGTCTTTTCACAAAAGATTGATGGTCAAGAGAGGGTTGTTGCTTATGCAAGTCGGACACTGACAAAGTGTGAGCGCAGATACTGCGTTACAAGAAATAAATTGCTAGCGGTTGTCCACTTTGTCAAGCACTTTAAGCATTAACACTATGGTAAAAAGTTCATAGTCCGCACAGACCATAGCTCCTTAAGGTGGCTTTTCAAGTTTAAAAATCCAGAAGGACAGTTGGCACGTTGGTTGGAAATCCTCAGTACATACACTTTTGAGATACAACACCGCAATGCAGATGCACTGAGTCGTGTGCCATGTCGCCAGTGTGGTTTTGATCCAAACTGGGAAAAAGTTTTGGAAAAAAAACAAGCTGAACGAAGTGAGAGTCATAACCCAAACCAGTGGATCAAAGGAAGATGGTGACGATCCAATTCTGTCAATGAAAGATATGCAAGACGAAGACAAAGATTTATCCCTTGTCAAACGTTGGGTCATAGAAAAGACAAGACCTGAGTACAGTGCGGTTCGTGCCAAGGCTACGTGCTACGATCTTTATGGTCACAGTGGAACAATCTTTGTACTGAGAATGACATACTCAGAAGGTTTGAAGAGGAAGATGGGAAGACCATACGCTTGTAGGCTATTGTACCAAGTAGCCAACGACGGACAATATTCGAGTACTGTCATGATGTGAGGACAGTTGCACATCTTTGCGTGAGCAAGACACTAGCTGGAATAAGGCAAACGTTCTATTGGCCTGGTTTGCAAGCAGACACCAGAATGTACATAGCAGGTAGTAAGAAACGTTGTAAGAGGAAGGGTCCTCAAATGAAGAGAAGAGTGCCCATGGAATTGATTGAAAGTGGTTTACCCATGGACAGGATTGCCACAGACATCCTGGAAAAACTACCAATGACAGAGGATGGCCATAATTACATATTGGTGGTATCGGACTATTTTACGAAATGGACCGAGTCATTCCCAATGCCAAACGTGGAAGCCAAGACAGTGGCAAAACATTGTTGAAGAAGTAATTGCTTGGTTCGGCGTGCCATCAGTAATTCACTCGGACCAAGTTCGACAGTATGAGAGTGCGCTTTTTGAGGAGATGTGCCAGGTTCTCCAAATCAAGAAAACACGGACCAGCTCCTACCATCCACAAAGTGATGGAATGGTAGAGCGTTTTAACAAGACGTTAGTGACAATGTTAAGCGCTTATATGAACGACCATCATTCAGATTGGGCCAAACACCTACCATTTTTAATGATGGCTTACAGGACTTCTGTTCATGAGACAACTGGCTACACTCCCAATTACCTGAGGCTGGGGAGAGAAGTATATCAATACCGCTTGACATCATGTTTGAGATGCCCAGACCAGTGCTGCACATTCCTAAAGACAAGTGGGCCTGGGAATTGAAAGAAACTATGAAAAGCGCACACACACATGTCAGGGAGAATATTAAAACAGCAATGGTTAGACAAAAGATGTATCACGACCAAAAATCGTCCTAGGAGAAATTTGAACCAGACTGCCAAGTCTATGTGTTCTTTCCCATTCGGAAGGCAGGTTGTGGTCCTTACAAGGTGCGCTGTTAAGATGACGGATCTCACCTACAAAGTTGACTGTGGACGTGGTGGAAAAACCACAAGTCATACATGTTGACAGAATGTGTGGCCGGCACCCTCAAACTTTGCAAGGCGAGATACCTGATAATGAGAGGACAGCACCAGAGGTAGACCTCTAGGTAATGAGGCAGATGTAGAACAAGAGTCAAATTATCATTCTGAATGGAGACAACATCCATGTAAGACACAGGAGAAAACCACAATGGATGGAAGACTGTGCCACTGCACTGGGCTTATACATTGTGTATAAGAGGAAGCTCAGGATACATCTTTGGTGACAGAGTTGTTAAACTTTGGCTGTTTATGCTCTTACACATTGTGATAAGACCTGAATAAGGCACACAGTTGCGGGGGATAGGCAGTAAAGGTTTACATTATTAGCTAATACGTAAGACCTGCATAAGGCAGTAGGTTAATGAAGATAGAGGTGGCATACCACAGAAGTGGGGGAAGTGCCAGGAAGCAGCAGTGCTTGTAGAGTGGCAGGACTAGAGAAATTCATTGCGGGAGACACCCGTTGACAACAGTTAGTGGTTGTCCAATCAAGAAGAAATCGTTTATAATTGTATTAAATCTATATAACTGTATTATTATATTTGGTCAACAGAAATCTGATTTAACAGGTTAACGAACCTGAGTGTAACGCCTCGGTGATACAAGCCATATCACCAAACACCAAGCTCGGACGTGTTGCACGTTACAATTGTATAGACCATAGAACTTACAAAATTATTACTTTAAATGAGATTGCTAATATTCTTGTTTCATCAACGTGTTTGTCAATAACTTACCTCGTTTAAGTACACCATTTTCAATTTTTTCAATTTGCCTTGTTTATGATTGTATATATTTGTATTGAAGCATGAAGTGTACCAATTTTAATTCCAAGTGTTTAAAGTATATACATGTAGGCCTAATTTATTTGTCTGATAGCCTATTACAGCAGAAAATATTTTCGCTCTCCATTTTCATTCTCTCTATTCAAAAACTTCTATATGAGAAGAAAATAAAAACGCTTGCAGTAGCCTTCATTGGACACTGTAAACTTGTTAAATTTGGCTGTGTATTCCTTTTAGCATCTTTCGCGGAAAGTTAGCCTCCTGTAAATCAAGAACGTTGCTAAAGGTATTACGTGTATGTATATATAGTCGTATGTATATAAAGCATTAGATAATTTCATTCATATGTCAATACGATATATCCCAATGAACTTATAAAAGAAGATATCAAAGAGTCTGCCAGATCTGTTTCGTATTTGAATGTTTCACTAACTATATACATGTACACAATAAGGGCAGCTAAAAACTAAAATGTATGGCAAACGAGATGATCTCTACTTTTCCATCAGCAGCTACTAGTATCCCTATCCATGTAGCAATGTCCAACTAACACCTGCAAATGGTGTTCATATTTCACAACTTCTATTCGATACTAGTGAGAATACTTTACGAGAATGCTCCGAATAGGGGAACTTTTTTAAACCGAGGACAGCCGATGACAGTTAAGTTGGTGCTACAGGGAAATTCAACGACCTCGTTTAAACTTTGCTTTTCGTAAATTCTATGGGTTCGACAGTAGATGCTTACTCCTCCTAGGTACCTGATATAATTTCAAAGGGTTCGTTTTTAAACCCTTTTCACAGATTTTATTGTTTAAATAATTTTTTGAGATCGATCACTGTTTGTTTATCTTCATCCTCATCTCTCGTTTAAATCCGACAGCATTACGCGAAAACTGGCCCTTCCGATGAAAGCGTATAAACCGAGGTCCTATAACACAGAAGATGCTGGTACAAAACTAGATCCCTCACTGCTTAAAGGCCATAAGCCTCCACTGGTAAGTGGTGGCGTCGCAATAAGACTGAAAAAATCTAAGAGGGACGTGAAACAAATTCGAATGAATACTATCACCTATTCGAATATGTTATTCATCTACATGTATACAGTTGGTAATGTCACCTATTCATCTTGAATTGGTGACATCACTTATTTATATTCGAATAAATTAAATCACTACTTTAAATTAAAAAGAGATATAGAACATGCAGGCGGTATCTTTCATTTTTCAAATAGGCGATTTCACTTATTCAATAGTTTTAATCTATTATTTGAACAAGTTATAACATCTATCAAATCAAATAATGAATTTATTGAACTTTTCTTTCCACATCTTAAGTTTTCTTCCCTCCAATACGCGAAGCAACAGTCTTGTGTCTGGACAAGGCTCGTTAAAAATATTTAAAAATTGACTTTAATTTATATGCGTTTCTGTTATACAAGAAGTCCATGGGCCACATCGATCGTCTGTGCACTGTGGCTAATGGAGGGGAATATGATTACTAGAATACTTGAATCTACGCTAACAAAGATGCCTGCTATTTTTTTTTTTAACTAAATGTGGCTTTTTTCTGTTTACCCTTGAAGTCTGTGCACCCCCCCCCCCCCCAAAGTGACGATTGGAACAAAAATAATCTACACTACCTGAGAATGCTTCAATGTAAATAGGATTAATCATGGCTTTGCTGTATATCACAATGTAAGACTTTCAACGTCCCCTGTGGCCCCTCCCTACCCCCCCCGGGGGGGGGGGGGTCATGATTTAAACAAACTTGAATCTACACTACCTGAGGATGCTTTCATATAAATATGACCAAACAATGGCAAACATGGCTTTGCTGTTCTTGAGAAGAAGATTTTTAAAGATTTTTCCTAAATATTTCTATGTAAAACGTTGATCGTCCCTTGTGGCCCCACCCTACCCCCAGGGGTCATGATTAAAACAATCTTGAATCTACACAACCTAAGGATGCTTCCACATAAGTATAATCAATTATGGCTTTGCTGTTCTTGAAAAGAAGATTTTCAAAGATTTTTCCTATATATTTCTATGTAAAACTTTGATCGTCCCTTGTGGCTCCGCGCTACCCCCGGGGGTCATGATTTGAACAAAAGTGAATCTGCACTACCTAAGAATGTTTCCATATAGGTATGACTAATCATGGCTTTGCTGTTCTTGAGAAGAAGATTTTTAAAGATTTTTCCTTTATATTTCTATGTAAAACTTTGATCGTCCCTTGTGGCCCGCCCTACCCCCGGGGGTCATGATTTGAAAAAAGTGAATCTACACTACCTAAGGACGATTCCCCATAAGTTTCATCTTTCCAGCCACAGTGGTTCTTGAGAAGAAGATTTTTAAAACATGCCACCAAATTTTCACTAATTCCCAATTACATGTATCTCCCCTTAAACTGGGGCATGGCCCTTCATTTGAGCAACCTTAAATCCCCTTTACTCAAGGATGCTTTGTTGCAAGTTTGGTTGAAATTGGCCCAGGGGTTCTGGAGAAGAAGTCGAAAATGTGAACAGTTTACAGACAGACGGACGACGGACAAAATGTGATCGGAAAAGCTCACTTGAGGTGAGCTAAAAACACCGAAATATGCACCTTTCTCTTACTAAATGTGACAAGCTCTTTATTGGAATACGTAAATATTTTCATTCACCAAAATAATATTTTCGCTCCTTGCTTTTGAAGAAACTGGCATTTTCAAAGACGCAAAATGTAAAAGGGAGCCACTGGGAAAAAATGTAAATTTTGATGGATGAAACCTGGCCTGGGGGCCATAAAACTTAGACGAGCTCACGTTTGATCTCAGTCTCACTTTTTCCAAAGGAATATATAGTGGAAAAGTGAGACTGAGATCAAAAGTGAGCTCGTCTAAGTTTTATGGCCCTCAGGCCAGAGAGGAGGTTCTTAAGGTCATACGCAATGTAGTTTGAAATTTATTGGGTTCTTCCGTGGAGTTGAAGAGTTCCACTAAATTAAGGACCCGTGTGCAATACATTTAATGTCTATATATGGAATTGTACACCTTTTCTAAAACAATTTTTGTTGAAAAAAAAATCTGGAATTTATGTTTTGTAATTTTTGTGTATTTTCCTTGAAAATGCAAAATTTTTCACAATTTGATATCTTTTCAAAACAATGGAATCCGGCACCATCGAGGTTTAGGTCGATAGTGCGATGAAGAGATAATGCGATGACGATGAGGCGATGGTGCGATAGCAATGAAGTGATGGTGCGATAGCGCGATGACGATGGTGCGATAATGCGATGACGCGATGGTACGATGACGCGATGGTATATAGTGGACACAATAATGAAGCGATATTCACTATCGCTGATCGCACCATCGCCATCGCATTATCGAACCATAGCATCATCGTCATCGCGCTATCGCATCATCGCTTCATCGTTATCGCACCATCGTTTCATCGTTATCGCGCCATCGCATTATCGCACCATCGACCTTTAAGTTGATGCTCGATGGTGCGATAGTGAAGTGCGTGGCCCTATCCGGATTTCATACAAAACCCCTGGTAACGCATGCTGATTTTTTGTCTAAGAACATGTAATGATATTGTAAGTTAAAATTTAGAATATCTTGAAAAAATATCAGTAGGTGATGTACGTTGCGTATGTCCTTAAAACTTGATAAAGAGAATATACCATTAGAAGATATACAGTCATCAAGGGTCCAAGTGAAATTTTCTACTAAAACTGAACAGTTCTGAATGTTCAGAAGTTCAGAGATCTCCCTCCCAAAAAGAAAACATTGTTCTTTTGCTTCCTTTGTATGTTCATGCGTTTCATCAAGCAAGAACCTGACTGAATTTTCAACTTTTAAGAAACATCCTGTGTTTGTTTGCTTTTAATATTTAGGAATGTTTAGGGGAGTACTTAATTTCACCTTTTTCGTTTTTCACGTCATCTACCCCCCCCCCCCCCCTTTCCCCAGCTTTACACTATTCAATGTCAGAGTAAAATCATGTACGCCCCTATTTAGTTAAACTTACAGAGTCATCCTAACAACAAAACAAGTCTAATCGAAAAGAAAACAACCATGTAAATCAGTCACTAAAATTAAGCTAAACATCCACAGGCAAAACGTATTATTATCTGAAATAATAAGAAGGGTGGACAAACCGATAGCAACACTCTATGTCATGATCATTACGTGGGAAGACAAGAAAGAAGAACTCTAGAAATCAAGCAATTCAGTTTTATTTCAATGTCATTCAAAGTCAATTAAAAAAATAATGTAAGAAACTTTCAAACTCACAGAAATACAAACTTATTTAGTAACAAATGAAACATAAAGAAACTACCAACTCAAAAAAGTGAAGTAAAAAATCGAAATTCTAAAAATGCAATTTTAAGAGATTTATTCAATTTTATTTCAATGTCATTCAAAGTCAATTAAAAAAAATAATATAAGAAACTTTCAAACTCACAGAAATACAAACTTATTTAGTAACAAATGAAACATAAAGAAACTACCAACTCAAAAAAGTGAAGTAAAAATCGAAATTCTAAAAATGCAATTTTAAGAGATTTATTCAATCTTATTTCAATGTCATTCAAAGTCAATTTAAAAAATAATACAAGAAACTTTCAAACTCACAGAAATACAAACTTATTTAGTAACAAATGAAACATAAAGAAACTACCAACTCAAAAAAGTGAAGTAAAAATCGAAATTCTAAAAAATGCAATTTTAAGAGATTTATTCAATTTTATTTCAATGTCATTCAAAGTCAATTAAAAAAATAATATAAGAAACTTTCAAACTCACAGAAATACAAACTTATTTAGTAACAAATGAAACAT
This sequence comes from Saccostrea cuccullata, assembly GCF_032062105.1. Classification (NCBI taxonomy): domain Eukaryota; kingdom Metazoa; phylum Mollusca; class Bivalvia; order Ostreida; family Ostreidae; genus Saccostrea; species Saccostrea cuccullata. The sequence continues at coordinate 891,212 of NW_026920581.1, read as the reverse complement.
AAAGAAACTACCAACTCAAAAAAGTGAAGTAAAAATCGAAATTCTAAAAATGCAATTTTAAGAGATTTATTCAATTTTATTTCAATGTCATTCAAAGTCAATTAAAAAAATAATATAAGAAACTTTCAAACTCACAGAAATACAAACTTATTTAGTAACAAATGAAACATAAAGAAACTACCAACTCAAAAAAGTGAAGTAAAAATCGAAATTCTAAAAATGCAATTTTAAGAGATTTATTCAATTTTATTTCAATGTCATTCAAAGTCAATTAAAAAATAATATAAGAAACTTTCAAACTCACAGAAATACAAACTTATTTAGTAACAAATGAAACATAAAGAAACTACCAACTCAAAAAAGTGAAGTAAAAATCGAAATTCTAAAAAATGCAATTTTACGAGATTTATTCAATTTTATTTCAATGTCATTCAAAGTCAATTAAAAAAATAATATAAGAAACTTTCAAACTCACAGAAATACAAACTTATTTAGTAACAAATGAAACATAAAGAAACTACCAACTCAAAAAAGTGAAGTAAAAATCGAAATTCTAAAAATGCAATTTTAAGAGATTTATTCAATTTTATTTCAATGTCATTCAAAGTCAATTAAAAAAATAATATAAGAAACTTTCAAACTCACAGAAATACAAACTTATTTAGTAACAAATGAAACATAAAGAAACTACCAACTCAAAAAAGTGAAGTAAAAATCGAAATTCTAAAACTGCAATTTTAAGAGATTTATTCAATTTTATTTCAATGTCATTCAAAGTCAATTAAAAAAATAATATAAGAAACTTTCAAACTCACAGAAATACAAACTTATTTAGTAACAAATGAAACATAAAGAAACTACCAACTCAAAAAAGTGAAGTAAAAATCGAAATTCTAAAAATGCAATTTTAAGAGATTTATTCAATTTTATTTCAATGTCATTCAAAGTCAATTAAAAAAATAATATAAGAAACTTTCAAACTCACAGAAATACAAACTTATTTAGTAACAAATGAAACATAAAGAAACTACCAACTCAAAAAAGTGAAGTAAAAATCGAAATTCTAAAAATGCAATTTTAAGAGATTTATTCAATTTTATTTCAATGTCATTCAAAGTCAATTAAAAAAATAATATAAGAAACTTTCAAACTCACAGAAATACAAACTTATTTAGTAACAAATGAAACATAAAGAAACTACCAACTCAAAAAAGTGAAGTAAAAATCGAAATTCTAAAAATGCAATTTTAAGAGATTTATTCAATTTTATTTCAATGTCATTCAAAGTCAATTAAAAAAATAATATAAGTAACAAATGAAACATAAAGAAACTACCAACTCAAAAAAGTGAAGTAAAAATCGAAATTCTAAAACTGCAATTTTAAGAGATTTATTCAATTTTATTTCAATGTCATTCAAAGTCAATTAAAAAAATAATATAAGAATCTTTCAAACTCACAGAAATACAAACTTATTTAGTAACAAATGAAACATAAAGAAACTACCAACTCAAAAAAGTGAAGTAAAAATCGAAATTCTAAAAATGCAATTTTAAGAGATTTATTCAATTTTATTTCAATGTCATTCAAAGTCAATTAAAAAATAATATAAGAAACTTTCAAACTCACAGAAATACAAACTTATTTAGTAACAAATGAAACATAAAGAAACTACCAACTCAAAAAAGTGAAGTAAAAATCGAAATTCTAAAAATGCAATTTTAAGAGATTTAAAAAAAAAAACAATAAGAATTAAAGTGTTAAATTATAAAAATGTTCAAAGAAAAAAAACAAGGTTGGCATACAAACAAACAAATAGTAAACGCCAAGAGAAGGTTGATTTTTACGGTAAAAAACATTTCATAGTACAACCACGATTCACAATTATATTGAAGGTTCACCTGACTGATCAAAAAGGCAGTATTGACGAACTTCAAATCATAATTTAATGTCCTTTTTATTCACTTAATTTTGTATTTTGGTAAGGGTGGTCCTCCTTTGTAAGATGGTTTTGCAAACGGCTAAGAAATGATTCCGGTCTCTGTAATTCAATCGATTTACCAAAATTTTTCTTCGTTTACCTCTGAGTAGAATTGGGGCTAATATGTATAAATTTTACAGATCTAATCAATAGCTTCCAACCTTTAAGATTAATTTCTATCCTTAATGATCTCACTTCTTTGCCAAACAAAATGTCGAAATGACTATGAGAGCTAGAACCACTAAATGCAAATACACGTTGATATCCAAAGAGAGCATTAACAATAGTGTACACTGATTAATCCCAAGACGTACATTATGTTTAATTTGCAGTATATTTGAAATGAGTATTGCTGTTAAGGGCATTTTCTATTATCGATTCACAAGAGATATGGATGAATTATTGCAAGGTGAAATTGGTGGCATGTCGGAGGGGTGGGGGGTGGGGTGGGGGTAGAAATGGATTTACTTACTGAGAAAGTACCGATATTCTCACTCAATTTTCCTACTTCCCGTATACATTACGAAAAGGATTTATTCAAGAATTTTTTTAAAAGTATTATGAGCTCTAAAAGGAGGTGTTCTAACTACAAGTTGAGTACCCTGAAATAGACAAAAATAAGACACGTTGGCGTGTATTTTTAAATAAATATCCTTAACAACACAGAGGAAAATAGAATGCAATTATTTATCTGCCAAGCATTTATTTTTCAGGTTCGAATAAATCCCGATGATAGCAAATTGTAACTGGCCTGTTTTTTCTTTTTTGAAAAAATAAGAGATTTGTAAATTAAATTTCTTCCCAATGCAAACATATATACATGTTTAGCACCACTTACATATACATGTATTGTAAAACAAAGCACTAGTTTGTGACAAATATAAGCTACAGATCTGCCACACATACAGATTACATGGTAACCGCGGCGTTCATATCCTGTAACTTAAAGTGGAACTTATAATTGTATTTTTTTTAATTTGTCCAGTTCTGAACGTTGAACTCTATCAGTGCATTGAACAGGTTTTCTCCTTTCGGATTACTGGTGTAAATTGCTCTCTCGTATGAGATAAACAACAAGAAAACCCCGATCCTTTGATATTGCGGGTGTTGCCTCGCTTTTTACACCCTCATGATAAATTTTCCTCATATCCTGTCAAAAGTTAAGCTGGTTTTATCCTGCCGTATCTTATACAACGGGAATTCTTTTGGTCCTATGCTGACGGGAACACGTTACTATCCTTTATGACTTGGTTACAAATCCTCACCGTTCTCCGTATTTAACATTTTCTGATCTGAATGGTTGCTTAGGGAATGTGTGTCCATTTCACTTTCTTCTAAATTTTCTTCTATAGGTTCATCTAAAAATTCTTTCTCAACTGTTAAATGTTTTCTTTCGTGAGAGCCGTTTGAAAGTTGTGAAATCACTGAAGTTTGAGTGGTTAACTGTACATAAGCGTTTGGTTGAAATGTGTCTCTTTGCACAGAATCTGATGGAGCAAGAGAACGGAATAAAAACACGACATGAAGGATACCTAAAACTAGATTTCCACATCCTCCAAAACCGGCAAGAAGGAGGGATGAAGGAAAGGCAAACGTTCTGGTAGAATCTGGTTTTAATTCTTCCAGATTTGCATTAGCAGATACTTCTGCAGTCCAGTTAAAAACTACCGCCATCAACAGGCAAACTGTAAAAGGAAAGTTATACACCATTTCATTAAGTATCACAAGAAATTATGTTGGATGTTAGTCAAATACTGGTCTTTTTTATGAAATGAATCAAATTAGAGACGTATGATACGAATTCAATTACAATTATTTTTTTTTTCTAGTTACAGATAGTGTGTGAATGGGGGGGGGGGGGGGGGAGGAGAGGATCAATTGCATCTCACGACCAGAGTTTGTCAATTGTCACTCGAATCTTTGGTTTGATACATATGATTTAATATGGATATCATACTAACACATCAATAGTATATACTTACATGAAATGAATGAACACACCACAATAATTAAATGATGGCGCAGGACGTGCCTGGGTTTGCAGAGAAATGGAACACATGTGACTGCAGACACAATGGAGAAAATCAGGGCTATTGTTGTTAAGGTCTGCGACCATACACGCAGAGAATATTGTATTTCTGTAAAATAGAGTGGAGTTTCAAGTAACATCATTTGTGCATTAACATCTAAACACACAAACTCTAGGAAAAAAATATAGAAAAATATAATTATTTAATATGGCCTATTGTAAGCGCTTTTGGGTCTTCCTATTGTCTCCAAGACTGAAGGACTCGATTTTCATTGAAAATCGGTATTATATGAATGTTAGATGAGCTCAGCAGGAAATTACATCCATATTCAGAGATAAAAAGAACCACGGGCAATTTTATTGACAAGATACTTAGGATTCAGCAGATCCATTATAAACACTAGAACAGACGGTAATAAGATATTCAAACACAGCGATCAATATTGTCCATTTCACACACCTTAAGAGCTGCGATGTGATAATTGTGTAGAAATGTAATTTTCTGGGGGGGAAAAAAGCAGCAGATTATATAAGCAGCAATCGATAAATTGAGGACGTGATTCTGAAAACATCTAACAAATAAGACAAACTGTGCATAGTTGTGTTCGGAGGCTATGTAATGTGACTGAATATGGTTAAAAGGTATTTTTTTAAGGAATGTATTGATTTAATGTAGATAAACTAAAAATGACATTAAAATCAAAGCAAAGCAATACAGCACACATCGTTATCGCCTGCTATCTTTCAGCTTGTTGGTTTTCATAATAAATAGAAAGTAAAAATGTTTTTATTTCCATGGTAATAGTTTGTGTAATAGAGTCTTTCTTGCGTGTTCACTTGTAACAACAATTAATATAAACGGTTACTGAACACAGCAGTGACTCAGTCACAATACAGAGACGAAAAATGCAGGCAGAACTCTTAATTATCAACAGATGTACTCACACATACAATCAGACAAAATAAGTATACACTAGAGTATGTAGGTACGGAATCAATATAAAAAGACAATACCTTTGTAGTTCCTGCCAGCGTCTATATCTTCCCTGTAGGTGTCTAAATGAGTGGTGGATCTACAGGCGCCGTTCTGGCACGTTACAGTGTACCAGAGTCCAGTGTAGATTTTGATGCTGCTGACTTGACCATTTTCAGTGATGAAGTCTGTCATTACGACCCAGGTATGTGTGCTGAAAGCTATGGTCTGGAATAAAGTCGACAGACAGGCCAGCCCCAAAGACAGAATGCAGAAAAGAGGACTCATTACGAACCTATTAGCTGCACTGTTAAGCCCGTCTACCATTCTACTCATCTAGTTCATGGCCCTGAAAATGAATACGAGCGTACATGAAATTGACATGTTGGCAAGGAAACACACAACATTAATCAGACTCCCGAGTATGATGATTTATAAACTAGAATGTTTACAACAGAAAGAAACATTTTATAATTTAAAGAAGGAAAGATATTTTAAAATTCAATATCTACTGTATTAACCTTCATTTCCTAGTGTTTTTTTTAAATATCATAAATTCCCTTCTGATAATTTTCTTTATATCCTGATAATTTAAAAATCATAGTATCGCCAGATATGTTCCTATATGTAGAACCCCCTCCGACGAAAAAAGCATGTATTTAATACGTAGGCATTTAAAACAGGTATCAAATGATGGAAATACAGAAAACTTGTTTTTGAAAGAATTTTTTAAAAAATGGTTTAGATGGTTTCTCGAACTCTGATTCAGAGGAGGTGCACAGCATAACCTAACACCATATAAAGCTGCAAAAAGTCCATTATTTGAACTCTTCAAAACTAAGCTGTGTGTCTAAATGACAGATCACATTTGCTAACAAGGTCATTGTTTCGACCATAGAATTTGTAAAATGTGGACCATAAACGAGACTGTTGATACCCTTGTTTCATCAACTCGGTTTATTTCATTTTCGAAATTGTTCATATGTAGAACCTGCTCTAGCTATCGATAATTGGTAGACATTAACTCCACAAGCAGGTGATAATGGTTTATTGCTACATAAATATGGGAATTTGACGACAGAAAATTGAAGTCATCACGTTTATCATAAAGATTAGTTGTCATTTTTGCATAAATTAAGTCTGAAAAGTCTTAAATTTTGATTCGCCTTTCTTGTGCAACGTACTACAGACACGAATTTGAAAAAAAAAATTAGAATGAATTAAAAACCAAATTCAAGATTTTGTGAAAACTGCAAATATTAATCTGTATAATTCTAGACATCATTATTGTTACTAACGCTTTAATACCAGGGTCAAGGCTTTTGATGCTAACTGGTTTCTGTCCAAAGACAGTGACTGTAGTGCTTCAAACAACAATGAGGATTTAAAGCAACTTTAGTGGACTCAGGAAATGGGGGGGGGGGGGGGGGGGGCGCGCGCGCGCGCGCAAGACACCCCCCTCATCTGCGGAAAAACGTTTAGAATAAACCACTACTGTATTTTACAAGTATAAACTAAGCTTTTAGTTGCAGACTTGATCACCGCACCCCTGGTCAGATTTTTAAATTGTTTCTATTCAGTTGATTTTAAAAAATACTGTATCGATCCATTATACATGTATTTATTAATCTTAAGAAAGTTTGAGAAAAGGAAGATTCTAACAAAATTTCGAATTTCTTCTCAAAATCTGATGATTGATTAGGGTAGACATTACAGAATATGTGTATACCAAGAGAAGATAGAATAAGTCCAACTGTAAATTAAAAGAGGTAGGAAATGAAGTATATTTTCTTTTAGGTTGTCCATGCCATAGTCAATCAAGAATGAATTTACTATCCACCATATTATCTATGAGGTCTTCTTTTTAATAGTTTGTCTAAAAATAACCAACTTTTATGGTTAATGAACTGTGAAGATGTTGATTTGCTGTGCAAATTATGTGAATTCATTAGTCATGTATAGTTAGACAAATTTAGTCATATGATGACACTTTTACTCACAAGTACCTTAATTCACTACTTATGTCACACAATGTTATGTTGTTGATATGTGTGTTACTCTACATTGAACAGAAGTGGATAACTTCTAATAATTATCTGTTTATTCTACATGATTGAGACGTAAGTGGAATTATGTTTATCCTTTAGCACCGACTCTTGTTGCCTCTTGTTGATGTAACAAACACAGTTTTATATGTTTAGATATACAATGTATGTATATCATAAATAATAATAACGCACAAGTTTGCACAACAACCCATCATGCATGTCTACATATGAAAGTTAAAAATGCATGCATTTCGAGACTTTTAGCATCCCCCCCCCCCCGTAAATGTTCCTCATTGGGAACGATGTTATATTCCTTCATACTTAATTCATCAAAATGAGAGTGACTGCATTTCAATTTCAACATCTTCGGTTTCAGATTGCTGTTGTGAACTTTTTTCTCTCGATATAATCTTTCATTTAGTTCGGTCGAGCATGGATTTTGAACAAAATGTTTTCTTATACACAAGGATACCTAAGGTTATTTATAATTTTATGTTGAACAGAGGCATACATTGTATTAGGTAATTAATTATTTCGAACCACATAAGCCAGCCTTGGTTGTAGAATATACCCAGGACTTACCTACTCCCGATCAATACAGGTCAGGTAAATCTTGTGTGCAAGATTAACAACAACACGATTGTTTGCTTCAATCACTGCCAATTATTGTGCAAAATAAGAACGAAACTTACCGCCATGGCATTTCCAGGGTATTTACAATTAATCACACAGCTATGTACCTGTCCAAGACCTTACCTTCTTTCACTATCACTGTGTATTACCATAGTGCACACCATTGTCTTTATTTACAACATAATTAACACTGGCATTTAAAATCGGGGTACGGATTATTAACAAAGTCAATCCCTCTCGGGAAGTTAAAACGTTAATAAAATTAAATCGGGTCAATAAAAAGGCCCACTATGGACAAAGAAAATTTAAAACGAATACGTTAAAATTGTACATAAACGGCACAATACAACCTATTCTCAGTTGCAACAAGTGACACTTTGAAACGTTCACCTACATTTTGTACGAGGTAAAATAATGAGTCAAAGCATATTTACCTTTTCATGGCTCATGATGTGACAAGAGTAAAACGTGTACACACTGTATTTATATCCTCTTCTATCAATCAGTGAGACCTCACTATACAGTGCAGTTGACTAGGATCAATTTATTCAGCTGAGTTTCTCCTCTCCTGTGCGCGGTAAACTGTCCCCACCTCATCAGCACAAATAATAAAAGGCCTTCACGCTACACTGGCATTTCCATTAAAGTAATGTTATAATACTGACAATGATCCCCCCGAATGGCGGATGTTTCAAATCTGTATTTATTTTTCACAAGTTGTGTGTAATCTGATTCATTTTAAAAATCGCACACAAAAACACTTTCCGATCATGTTTGAAATTTTATCTTGTCCAACAATGTGACAGTTATCTCAAATAACGTGTTGACCGTCTCAGGTTCTTTGGTTCTGAAAAGGGGAAAAGGCACGATCGCGATCAATAGAACCCCTTGTCATGTTTTCTCTATTGAGAATACCGACTAAAAAACTGGGTTTTTCTTCTTTAGTTGCTTTTCATAATGTAATATTCCATAGAAGATGAAGCCTTTTCGAGAAATTAATCATTTAGGAAAACTGCGTGCGTTATTTACTGGAACAGCAATTAGTATTATATCTTTCACAGGAATGCATGATAAACGACGGGACATTAACTATAGGTGTAAGTCATAACAAAGGACAGAATGGCGAAATTAAACAGAAATTTTCGACAAAAAATGAAAGCATAGCACACTATAATTATTGTCAAAAGAAGGAGAGATTTTTGTGTTACGGCCCCTTCACACGAAAGGAGCATGCAAAAGTTTCTGCATTCAAATCAAATACTATTGATATAAAATATACAAAATCTAATATTCTCGACCTACTGCACATAAACTGACATCCAATATGTGACATTCTAAAACAACCTAAGCTAGCCAATCTCAAGAAATTGAATTAGAACTATTTTTTAACAACACTTTGTATTGATGAAAGGTACAAGTTGAAGATACACGATTTTTTATGGAGCACACTTTCAAACAAAGAGCTACCCTGCTATGGGTTGATGAGGGTTTCTCATTGCTCTAAGGGTAAAGAGGGCAATTTATAAAAATCTGTGTCGTTTTGGTTTCAGTCAAATATTTTAAATTACACCTGAATTTGGCCGTGCACGAAAGTCCTCGGGGATTTGGAAAATGTCATTTTAGCAGAGGGTCCATACGGCCAGGGTAGCTCATTTTAAACATGCAAAGGTTTAAAGAAGTAAATATTTTCGAATAAATTAGTCGTTATAATTGTAAAATAAATAAATAAATAAATATAATTATGATACAATAGCATAAAAAACGAGAGGCGTATACATATGTACAAAGTATAGCAATAAACATACAATGGAAGAAGAAAACAAGATGTGTTTGTGAAACACTGATACCCCCGTATGGCAACATAGCGAAGATTAAGCTTTCTCAAATGCAGATCAAATGTGTTGATACTTAAAGTAAGGCCCTTTCACAAGAAATAAAAATGTGAAATATAAAACCCTACCACCACCTGTTCAAAGGCTATTACCAAGGTTAACGTTTTTAAATGTAGGACAAACTCCAGGGTCAAGGTTGTTGGTTTCTAAAGAAAGCCCTTGTCTCAAAGATTACATATGGGAAGTATGAAAGCACTGACCCTTACCGTTCAAAAGTTATGGCCAAGGTTAAAGTTTGTAAAAAGTAAGTCAAACTCCAAGGTCAAGTCAAAGGGTCAAGGTTGTTGGTATCTAAAGAAAGGCCTTGTCTCAAGGATTACATATGGGAAGTATGAAAGCGCTGGTCCTTACCGTTCAAAAGTTATGGCCAAGGTTAAAGTTTGTAAAAAGTAGGTCAAATTGCAAGGTCAAAGTCAAAGGGTCAAAGTTGTTGACATTCAATGAAAGGTCTTCTCACAAGCATTACATATGTGAAGAATGAAAGCCCTAGCCGTTACTGTTCAAAAGTTATGGTCAAGGTTAAAGTTTTTTCCTAAGTACGGAAAACTCCAAGGCCGAGGTCAAAAGGTAGAAATTGTTGGTTTCAAATGAAAGGTCTTGCCACAAAGAATTGATATTTGAAATATGAAATTCCTAGTATCTACTGTTTAAATATTACGACCAAAGTAAAGGTTTGGATTTTTTGTGTTAAAATGGGTCAAACTACAAGGTCAAGGTCAAAGACTCAAGGTTCTTGATATCAAATGAAAGGTCTTGTCACAAGGATTAAATATGTGAAATATGAAAGCCCTAGTTCTAACCCTTCAAAAATTATGTTGAAGGTTGTATTTGAAAAGCAGGTCAAACTCCAAGGTCAAGGTCAAAGGGTCACAGTTCTTGGTATCCAATGAAATGTCTTTTCACAAGAATTAAATATGTGAAGTATGAAACTCCTAGCCCTTACAGTTCAAAAGCTATGGCCAAGGTTAAAGTTTTTTCATAAGTATCCAAAATATCCAAGGTCAAGGTCAAAAGGTCAAGTTGTTTGCACTCAATGAAAGGTCTTCCCATAAAAAATACATATATGAAGTATAAAAGTCCTGGTATCTACTGTTCAAAAGATATAGCCAAAGTAAAAATTTGAATTTTTGTGTAAAAGTGGGTCAATCTCCAAGGTCAAGGTCAAAAAGCCAAATTTGGTGGTACCAAAAGAAAGGTCTTTTCACAAGGAATACACATGTGAACTATGAAAGTCATAGCTCCAATAAATCAAAAGTTAAGGGCAAGGTTAAAGTTTTTGCGGACAAACAGACAGACAGGCAAAGAGACAGATAGACAGACAGACAGACAGATGGACGGACACGACAAAATTATACACCCTCGAAACTTGGTTTACGGGGATATAAAAAATGGTCTGATCAAATTTCAGTTATGGAGGACAGACGGTGTCGTTTATGTTAGATATCAATATACAAAGTTTTTTTAAAAGATTTTAAATTTTAAATAATTTTAGAAAACTTGAGAGTATTTGGCGTTCTACAAAATCTAGGATGTAAAAGATTCTTTCTGATGCTGTTCAATGTTTAACATTCTAAAATGAAATGAAATTCGTCATGCTATTTGCCCTGTATTTCACAATGTACAAACTGTTTCACCCAATGGAATATTTGACCATCTACCAGTTTCAACTGGGAGGTGATGGTTTGAAGTTCTAAATTTTATATAAATTATTTTTTGGAGTTTACTGAGTAAAATACATGTACTTAAAATTTTTTATAAATTTGACCTTTTGATGAATTATTTATATCACTATGCCATTTTTGAATAAATTGGTCATTTATTCTTTGCTTCAAATTGTGGTATAATCACACAGACACAATTGTCTTTCATTTACCTCCTGAGGGCAAACTTTCTCGTTTTCCCCTGACAAAAATTAGAATTCTTTATACAAAAGCTGTCCCTCTTTTTGGACAGTTTAATTGTTATATTCCATTGCTTTTGGTTTCTTATGTCTCGTTTCTTGTTTTACACATACCCAAATTTTCTTTGCTTATTACATAGCTGCAGAACTGTAGCTCTCCGAACAAATATTTTGACAGACCGGAGAGCTACAGTGCCGCCCATTGAAAAAACTGTATATCTATTGTGCACAAAAAATTGCGCTTGATTCTGCATTAATTCTTCCAAATTCTTTACTCAATAGCAAAAAAGCTATATTTCAAACAATTCCTTACTTCAGAGTTCTCTATCAAGTACTCTCGTAGTTTACATCTGCATGAAGCACATTAGACCGAATTATCTTGCAAACCAAACTGGCAGTATAAATTTTCGATGGTCTCAATATCAGGGCCAGGAGGGTTACTAACATCAATTGAAAGGAATGTTTTGTTGTAGAAGCAGTGAAAGAATATGTTAGGAACACACGGTTAGTAATATTTTGAGCTGACAGTTTAAAAAACATGGAGAAATAAATCGAGAAACAGCGCACTTTTTTGTGCGCAATAAATATACAGTTTTTTCAATGGGTGGTACTGTAGCTCTCCGGTGTGTGTCAATATACATGTATATATATATATATATATATATATATATATATATATATATATATATATATATATATATATATATATATATATATATATATATATATATATATATATATATATACATGTATATATATATTTTTTTTGGAGAGCTACAGTTCTGCAGCTACTTATTACACAGGTATTACACAGGTATCTGTGGACGGTAGACCCCCTCTTCTCCCTCCTCACTAACCGCGGGACTTGTTGGACTTTTTTATGCCCTCGTAAACGAAGTTTCGGGGGTATACAGTTTTTGTCGTGTCCGTCCGTCTGTCTGTCTGTCTAGCTGTCCGTCTGTCTGTCTCTCTGTTTGTCCGCAAATACTTTCACCTTGCCCATAACTTTTAATTTAATGGAGCTATGACTGTCATATTTAAAATTTGTATTCCTTGTGACAAGACCTTTCTTTGGGTACCATCAAATTTTACCTTTTGACCTTGACCTTGGAGTTCGATCCACTTTTACACAAAAATTTCAAACTTTTACTTTGGCCATATATTTTGAACAGTAGAACCAGGACATTTATACTTCACATATGTATTCTATGTGACAAGACCTTTCATTGGATACACCAACCTTGACCTTGACCTTGGAGATTTCCGTACCTATGAAAAAACTTTAACCTTGGCAATAACTTTTGAACGGTAAGGGCTAGAGCTTTCATACTTCACATATGTAATCCTTGTAAGAAGACCCCTCATTGGATACCAAGAACTTTGACCCTTTGACCTTGACCTTGGAATTTGACATACTTTAAAAACAAACCTTGACAATATCTTTTAAATATATGTATTCTTTGTGTCAAGACTTTTTATTGAATACCAATAACCTTGACCTTGAACTTAGAGATTTCCGGACTTATGAAAAAAAAAACATTAACCTTGGCAATAACTTTTTAACGGTTAGGGCTAGGGCTTCACATATTCACATATGTATTTATTGTGGTAAGACCTTTTATTGGATACCAATAACCTTGACCCTAGAGATTTCGGGACTTATGAAAAAAAACATTAACCCTGGCAATAATTTTTGAACGGTAAGGGCTATAGCTTTCATGGTTCACATATGTAATCTTTGTAACAAGACCTTTCATTGAATACCAATAACTCTGACCTTGATCTTGAATTTTACCTACTTTTAAAATCTTTTTAACCTTGGCCATAATTTTTTGACGGTTAGGGCTAGGGCTTCCATACTTCACATATGTCTTCATTTTGGCAAGACCTTTCATTGGATACCAATAACCTTGACCTTCTGACCTTGATCTTGAAGATTTCTGTACTTATAAAAAAAAACTTCAACCTGGCCATAACTCGGGAACAGATGGTGATAGGGCCTTCATATTTCACAATTGTATTTTAACTTAGGAGACCGTACTTTGGGTACCAAAATATAAAATTTGCATTTTAGAAAAGTTAAATCTTCACTATGTTGTCATACGGGGGCATCAGTGTTTCACAAACACATCTTGGTTTGAAAATGAGATTTATTTCATTTTTTTATCAAGTACACCATAGGAAATATCAAGAGGCCCTGGATCACAACACTCACCTGAGTTACTTTGGTCCAATGGTTTTCACCTGATCCCCTCCTTGTAATACTTTTACCCCCACTCTACCCCCAGAGGCCATTATTTGAATACCGGTTATATAGAATCTACACTTCCCTAGGAAACATGTTTCAGCTTTTATTGACCAGAGAATTTTTAGAAGATTTTCAAAGACTTTTCCTATAGACATTTGCATATTTCAATGTAAAATTTTGATTCCCTTTCGTGTCCCACCATACCCCAGGGGCCTTGATTCAATTTCGAATCTACACTACCCCGTGATGCTTTCACATAAATTTCAGTCTATCTTGTCCGGTGGTTTATCATCTTCGTTAGCCAAGAGTTTTCGTCCACTCCCCTCCCCATATTAAACCAAAGGGTTTATGGGGAGAAGAGTGGTCAAAAAACTCTTGGCCAGTGAAGATGATGATTCTTTGGAAGGTTTGTTCATGATCCTACCCTATTTTTGTCTTTTCCTGAGTACCCCCCTTTAATGCGGGTATGGTCCTTCATTTTAATAATTTAAACTCCCCTTTGCCCAAGGATGCTCTGTACTAACTTTGGTTAAAGGCCCTGTAGTTTATAAGAAGAAGAGGGACGGACAGAAAAACAAACGGACAGACAACATATGAACAGAAAAGCTTACTTGAGCATTCAGCTCAGGTGAGCTAAAAGAAAGCACACTAACAATATTAGAGAATGATATGCCACTCCATTTTGTTTACATTATATCCCTCCAGTCTTTCAGGGTTAAACAAGCAAATTCAAAGAATTGTGGTCCCTCACTTTCGGTGTTTTTGTGTGTGAAATGTCATTTTTTATGGAATATTGTGTCAAATATGAACGTTCTTTCATATATCATTCAGAAGTTTTCACCGAAGTTAACTTTAACAAAAGGTCATTCGTGAAGGTCAAGAAATCATAGCATGCTTGGAAATATTTTTTCACAGGAAATACACATGTCAAATATGAAAGCCCTATCTCTTCTCAATCAAAAGTTATAACAAAAAATTAACATTTTTGAAAATTAGGTCAAACTTCACTAGATAAAAAATCATATTTTTTTCATTTAGAAAGGTCTCATCACATGCAATACACAGCTTTAATATGAAAGTCCATGTCCTCTCATTCAAAAATTATGAGCAAGGTCAAAGATTTTGAAAAGAAGGTCAAACTTCAAGGTCAAGGTCATGAGGTCAAAAAATCAAAGTGTATTTAAAAAGGTTTTGTCACAGGTAATATACAAGCTTAATATGAAAGCCCCATCTCTTCTCTTTCAAGTGTTATGGCCAATTCAAAGTAATCTTTAATTTTTTAAAAAGTAGGTCAAACTTCAAGGTCAAAGTCACAGGGCAAAAAAATGTTTTTACATTATCTCTACACAATATCATGGTCCAAGGAAAGGTAAAGGTAAAAAAAAATGTTGAAGCATTTGAATAGCTCTCATCAGTCTGAATCAAGATGGAACATGAAAAAGATGAATGCAAAGTGAAGAAGATGAACATGACAAACACTCTGCCCAGGCCATATTCATGGCAGGGCATAAAAAAACTTCACCTAATTCAATAGGCCTTAGCACTTACATCTAATGTGGACAATGTCAGTTACAGTGGTTTTCCATGAAAGTGTTCGTTACTTATTTCAGTTGGTTAGTCTGCAATTCTGTACTTGTGTGACACTTTCATTTCTGTGCGGTATCTCGAGAACTTTTGCAATGAAATTTTACAAAATAACTCCCAATGGCATAAGGAAAACCCCTATTGGTTTTGAGGTCAAAGGTCATAAATTTAAATATTCTTCCGTTTAAAACGTTAGTTTCCGTGGAATATCTCAAGAAGACTTTAAACTTTTGCAGTAAAATTTTGTACAACTCCCTTTGGCCTACAGAATACCCCTAATATTGAGGTCAAAAGGTCAAAGGTAAAGGTAGTATATCCATCCATCCCGAGTGTGTCTTAATCTTTCATACCTCAAGAAGCTTTTGAGTTTTTACAAATAAATTTTATACCATCTCCCAATGGCCCGTCCGCCTTTCTTAAATTCCTAAAGTGCCCCCTCCCCCATCCTTGCATGCTCTTCTTTTATTCAATAAGCTGGGGACACAACTTCATCAGATAAAGCTGCTCAAACAGTAAGGGGAAGGGGGATACTGAACACTTCTGAATCAACAAACAAATTATACACAAGGCGTAATGTTTCAAAGATTTCATTGTTTAATAACAGCACAATATTTTTTTTTCTCACAAATGTAACAAACACTCTCTCCAGTATTTCACAAAATGGGAATAATCACAGTCTGTTTAGCTCTGTGACGAGAGCACAAACCTGGAGAATACATTGGCAGGTTTTAGTAATGCATGATAATTAATATAAATGCACAGTGACAACTTAACAATATACCTCACGACTCACAATAACACACTGAGACTCAACATAATAAACCTAATGAACGTTAGATTGTAATTGCTCAAGATTGCAACGCTTTTCATTACAAATAAGGCACTTATTACTCCAATTAACTGTGAATTATCCAATAAAAATCATTTCAAATTTGTGAAAAATCTTGTGCAGATTAAAAATACATTTTTGATACAATAAACATTATGCAATCAGCATACAAAATTTTTGTTAACTCAAATCTGTAATCTAAATACATTTGCAGCATTTCAAAAGATTGAATATTTTTTTTTAACTGTATAAATGGCAATTCTGTACAATCATTAACAAACAAATTAACAGTCACACCAAACTCTTAAAAAAAGATACATGTACATACTAAATTGACCAAAAAAAGTTTCACAAAATCCAACAACTGCATCCACATGTTTTGAAAGAATTGAACATATCTATACATATAAAATTAATATTGATGGCAACAGTGTTTCCCTATACAACATTCGCATCAGTATCTTCAAACTCATCTTCTACATTTCATAACCACACATTCCCTGGTTCACATATAAAATAGCGCTCTATGTACACTTGATGACACCATTGCATAGAAGTCAATGACTAGAGTAGATGAAACATGGAATTTACAGGGTCAATAGCCCAAATCTACTGTACATTCCTATTTTTGTATATGAGCAAACCAATGGTAGAAATTGCACTGAGATATAAATAGAAATCACCTGATCAGTCTATAAATAGCACAAAAACGGAATGTTGTAGAATGGAATCAGTTGTTGGAGAAGAAGAATATTAAATATCCTTCACACAATTTGCCTCTTTGGAAAAAAAGAAATCAAATACAAGATCATCAGCCAAGTTTCTATCATTTATAATACACATAATTATGATAAAACTTAAAAATACATGCATCAATATTATAAATTTGAATTTTTCCCTTGTCAAAAAATCTGACACTAATTTTATTTTCTGTGATCATTTCTGAGTGAATAGCAGACAAAAGGTATTTTTTTATTGGAACTACATTGTACATTTGAAATTTGGAATCTGAATAGCAGACAAAAGGTATTTTTTTATTGGAACTACATTGTACATTTGAAATTTGGAATCTCAAACTTTGACATCACATGAAACATCATGGATAAGTCAGAGTGAATATGGATATCAACAACTACTTCTTATTGTGTTTTAATTTAAATAACTCAAAACCTCAGCTATCTTAAAGTTCTTAATTTTCCATGTAGCTTGACATAACAAGGTTTTATTGTATTTTAATTCTTTATCAAGAGGGTCAAACTGCTGAAGAACAGCACGCATGAAGACTAGTATTGTCCTGGATTTAACTGGATGTGCCAGACCTCAACACAAAGTGATTTGACAAACTGAAAGACATAGGGCTTGGTACAGACAGAAACTCTAATCCCTTTATTTGGTTTTATCTACAGCTACTTCGATGCAATGAAACTATCATAAAAAGAAATTCCTTACACATTTCTTGCAGAAATTTTCAAGTCTTGAATTGGAACAGCAACTTGTTAGATTTTCAGACAATCTAAATTTTCAACGGCACAAACATAAAGAGAAAACCTAAAATACAGAAAGCTGCGAAAGGTTTCTAATGTACCACGAAGTGGAGCATCTCTTATGATCTGAAAATTTTTCCAAGAATCCCATTTCTTGAGAAATATTCTAACAATGTCTTTCATTATTTGACCCAAATGCAGGAAGAATCTTTCACTATCCACTAAGCATGCCGTTTTGAGTATGAGACTAAACATGGACCACAGTGTACATTACAAATGAATATGTTGGACAACATTTTCAAAACTGATCACAAATGTTCAACTCCACATTGACCCAAACTCTTTCTGAAATCACCGAACATCTTTGTAGTAAGTATGATACTGAAATATCTAACTATACCATTTTGTATTGCATCCTAATCTATAGCACGGACTCAGGAAGCACATACAGACAGCATAATGAACAAAGAACAAAGGATGGGATAGAAACTCAACACAATCACAGTCTCATAAATTGTTACAGTCCTCGCAACTTTGTTGCAAGGGGATTAAAATTTTAAATCTGCAGAAAAAAAATCTCACAATTTCTCATCATAGCTTTTTGTACATTGTTAAAGTGTTAAGTGTTTTTATTCTGCGAGTACATTTTGAAGCAGATCTACCATTAACAGTGACAATGCTACAGAACACAGAGTGAGCCCCAGTAGGACGTCAGCACCAATAAGTTTAGAACCTTTAGAACAGCAACGGCATACTGAGGTGTTCATCATCATCCACAGGCTGGGGATGTTTTTCAGTAAAACTTTTGTCACAACCCTCAGACAGAATTGAGGTCAAGGCTTTTACACAGTTTCCTGGTATCAAACTACCTGTAAGTGTAACAAACAAAGAAACTGATAATGAAGAACGAAGTATGGGACAGAAACTAAACTAAAGGTTCAGTGAACAAAAATTACAAACATATTCTGTTGAATATGCTTAGGGCTATTCCAGAAAAAAATGTATGGGAGGGCACTTCATATATTTTTGTATGGGTAATGGGGACTGGAGCAATTAAATTTGCATGGGTGGTTGTCCTCATCCGATATATTTTTAGATGGGTGGTTGCACTTACCCTCACAAAAAATCAACTACAAAGAACTTCCTTCCTTTCATTTTGTATAAGCCAGTAAATATTTATATTTATTTTAAAAAAAAAACGTCCTAAACAGTTGAGAAGTGTGTTTACATTGAAAGTAAAAGTAGAATCGAACAAAGCGGAAACAAGGGCAGATAATTATAAAAGCACATGGTGCAATGACAGTGGAGGATTGGGACACGGTTTCTTTGTGTTCCTGTGTTCTTTGTTGCTTCCAGCTCAAGTTTCATTCCAGCAATTTATTCAAACGTGATTACATCGGTAAATTAAATGATATTAGAAACAATCAGAGATCGTTTGATTAAAACCGAAAGTAGAAAAAAAAGGTATCTGATAATAAACATTTTAGAGCATGACTATGGAGTTTGCAAGTCAAATATTTACTTTATACCAAATACGGTGTAAAATAATGTTTATATATAACAGGGTTTGTAACAATATACATGTATTATGTCAGTACATACCACTCCTTAACCTGTTGAGTGTTACCTCGAATATATTTTTAACCCAGCCATAACATATGAATTTTAAAAAATATATTTCAGAAACAAGTGCCTGTATTGTTAGGTTGGATTGAGATTCTGTATTTTTCTTTCATGTCCCACTAAATAGACAATGTATTACATAACTTTAGTGCCCCCCCCCCCCCCCCCCCCCCCCCCCCCCCCCCCGAAAAAAAGAAACCTATAGGCTTTAGCAGGAACTCTGTGGTTGTGTTACAAAAGACCTTTGGACTTGAACTAAAAAAAATTAGCTGATTGTAAAATCTTACAAAACTTTTGTTTTTGTTAAAATTTGCAAAAAATATCTTTCTAAATTCTTTTCAAAAAAGATAAAACTATTTTCAAAGTAATGAAGAAATGAAAGTTTTGTGCATAATATTTAGATTTGCATCATATTTATTTTTTTTTCTTTTTAAATGAGTCCATTGTTTGGATACATCCCAAAAGCGAACACTCATTTCAAGTTGCATAAAGTGCAAATGCTTGAAAAAGTACCAGTACATAAAATTTTATTATACATAACTTAAAACACAATGCTTTAAAAAAAGTATTTTAAATTTAGATGGGTGGTTGTATTAAAAGCATTTTTGATTTGATGGGCGGTGGGGGAGAAAGCAATTAAAAATGTATGGGTGGTGGGGTAAAAATAAAAGTGCCTTCCAATCCCCATACATTTTTTTCTGGAATAGCCCTTAGATATTATCTTAGTTTGTGCCAATTGTTTGTTGATAGTATTAAAGATAAAGGAATTTTTCTAAATTTACAAAGTATCAAGGTTGCAATTTGTGAACTTAACCTAGCTGAACGAATGTTGTTGAATGCAAATAATGAAAATAAACAAGAGGCCCATGGGCCTTATAGGTCACCTGAGCATTATGCAACAACCTTCCAGTGATTGAATTTGATTCATGTTTTAAGCCAGATGCTATGGCATTCACAATTTTGAAAGAGGCACCATTGATTATCATAACAATACACTTAGCAGTTGCTTAGTTTGTTTACTTAATACCCATACGCAGGGTAAGGGAACACAAAAGGCATTTCAACTAATCAGTAATATTCAGCAATAATCAGTAGTGCCCCTACCATACATGAACCCCTGACCCTTAGGCCTTGATATTTGATTAATACCAAGGAGCATATTTCGAACCATTCATTCATTTTCAGTATATAAGTACAACACCCCCCCCCCCTCTATGGTACCCTTGACCCTGGGGCCTTGAAATTCACAATTGTGGAAGACATGGGCCCTTGTCCATCATAGCTATATTGGTAGTTCATCTGCTTAATACCCTGGAGCAGAGAAAAAAATTTTCAAAGATTTAATGTATTTTCACTATATAATCAATAGACCCCGCCCTAACACCAGAACCCCTGACCCTGGGGCCATAAAATTTATTATTTTGGTAGAGGCACTCTTGCTAATCATAACTATGCACTTAGTTAGTTTATTTAATACCCGGGAGCAGAAAAGATGATTTTCAAAGAATTCATGTATTTTCACTAAATAATCAATAGAGCCCCACCCTAACACCAGAACCCCTGACCCTGGGGCCATAAAATTCACAATTTTGGTAGAGGCACTCTTGCTCATCATAACTATGTACTTAGTTAGTTTATTTAATACCCAGGAGCAGAGAAGAAGATTTTCAAAGAATTCATGTATTTTCACTATATAATCAATAGAGCTCCGCCCTAACACCAGAACCCCTGACCCTGGGGCCATAAAATTCAAAATTTTGGTAGAGGCACCCTTGCTCATCATAACTATGTTTTTAATTAGTTTATTTAATACCCAGGAGCAGAGAAGAAGGTTTTCAAAGAATTCATGTACTTTCACTATATAATCAATAGAGCCCCGCCCTAACACCAGAACCCCTGACCCTGGGGCCATAAAATTCACAATTTTGGTAGAGGCACTCTTGCTCATGTTAACTATATACTTAGTTGGTTTATTTAATACCCAGGAGCAGAGAAGAAGATTTTCAAAGAAATAATGCATTTTCACTACCTACTTATTTAGCCCCGCCCTAGCATTAGAACCCCTGACCCCAGGGCCATGAATTTCACAATTTTAGTAGAGGACTCATTGCTGATTACAGTCATGCAAACAGTTTGACTGCTTGATGTCCAGGAGTAAAGAAGAAGATTTTTAAAGATTGCACTAATTTTAGTGGTTTTTGCCCCACCCCACAGGCCCCAGGGGGGCAGGGATCATGAAATTCACAATTTTTGTTCCCCTTCACCCATAGATGCTTTATGCCAAATTTGGTTGAAATTGGTTCAGTGGTTGCAGAGAAGAAGCTGAAAATGTTCAAATGTTAACGCACAACGCACGACGCACGACGACGGACGAAAACAGATAGCAATAGGTCACCTGAGTTTATTCAGGTGACCTAAAAAAGAAAATTATGGGCCAGCAAAATTATTGATTTTTTTTGTATCACATATTTGCAAAGATTGAAAGCCTTCATAAGATCACTTGCCTACTATCCTCTGACCACAATCTGTTTTGAGACGAATAATTTGCATTTTAGAAGCGGATCCACCAGGCATTGCTGCTAGAACACTCTCCACCTTACTCCACACACTCAAGACTGATCCACTCAGGATGTGGAATGTACGAGTTCTTAATCCAATCTCACATGGCAGCCCTAGGCTTGCCTTCTTACAACTCCCCCTCCTAAAAATAACAATTGTTAAAGTTACCATTTTAGTTGTTAGGAGTTTGTCCTATTTCACTGGTTCAAATGGGGTTAAGACCATTGTATATGATTTTTTTTTGTTAATTTATACCCCTTAAATATGCTTTCTAATTTCTTTTCTGCCAATGGCCTTTAAGAGCAAGCTTTACACAATGAATCACTGTGACAACCTGCAGTATGGGATCAAAAAGTCATGTGGTTTACAGAAGATTTCATTCTTAGCAAAGCATTCTGTTTTTGGCTTTGATTGACTTGATTTTTTTTTTTTTGGGGGGGGGGGGGGTGGGCCTGTAAGATTAGAATTTATATTTACCAGTAAGCATGACTACAGACTTTAGCAGACAGGTTATACTGATCTTCCCACCACGGCTGAGCTATGTCAGGCAATACCTACAATACAAGCATTCACTTAAATAAAATAAATCTTCCAACACTTTTAATAAATTGATACCCATAATTTCAAGCATTTTCTGGTTTCTGGGATAATTCTGAATGTTTCAGAATGAAATTGAAATCTGATGCAATATCAATTTAGGCAGAACATAAATTTAAAACCAACCTAATGATAATACTAGCAAAATAGATCAGATTACATACCTTTTTATATTTGCGTTTGATGTTGGATAGGGGTTCTGGGTGGAGTTGTCTTCCAGTGTTAGGTCTGTAGACATTATATAATTTTTCCCTCTTCTTGTTTGTCCCAAAGAACACGGCTAGAATCACAGTTTTCTTCACATTTCTCTCCTACAAGTCCAAATTTGATCATTAAAGAATTATACCTATTGAAGCAATCCTTGAGCAAGGCATATTTGTATAAATCCGCATTTAATTTTCATTATTTCTGAAGTAATTAATGTGGCATGGATATTGTTTTTAACCTAAAACTTAAAATAAGTCAAGAAATTTTTGTTGTTGCAAACAAACTTTGTGTCAAATATAAGGCCATATAAAATTGAAATCTTGTTTCTCAGGCCCGCGCGCATCCGTTTTGAGGTAGCCGCATTGCCGATTTTATTGTATTTTTGATAAAATAAAAAGTTGGTATTGCGGAGACCAATCCGGGAAAAAAAATTCCGACCTCATTTGTTTCGTAGTTTAGTATTCAAATATCACTTCCAGTAGCAATTTACAATGAGATTTTGGCTACTTCGTTTGAAAATACATTCGAGGACATTACCTACGATGTTTACACGCTGTTAAGCAATGGATAAAGCAGAAATTTTGACCAGAAATTATATCTGTGATTAAAAAAATTATCTTTATGTTAAAGAAAATTCGGAAATTAAAATAAAAAAAATACCTCCCTCATCTACTTTATTGCCAATAAAATGAAAAATAAAATGCCGCCCTCCCGCATCTGTTTTGGAGAAAATTGGCCCGAGAACCAGGGAATTAAATTTAGATAGCCTAACTTATGAAAGATGCATAATAAGGTAATGACTATGATACAACATTTAACCTATTAAATCTTTGAATTTGAGCCTAATCTAATGAACTTAGCTCAAAATCAAGACATAACTTTATATCATATGCAATCTTTGGATCAAATATGAGTTTCTACAAATCCTCATCGATACAAATTGATGGTACTGTTGGTAAACCTACTTACATTGTCATTAAGACTTAAAAAGATACAAGGAATATCAACTTACCATAGAAGATATGTAGAAACCATCATCGATTCCAGTGTATTTTCTCCATATGTCATTAGCTTGTGAGAAGGACATTCCTCTCTCCACAGAGACCTGTATTGATATAGCTTATTATTAATTATAATGAAACTACCACCAATGGAAAGGTATTACAATCATTTGTACCATATTTAGTTCATTTTTATTCATGATTTTAAATTCTGATCCTTAAATATTATGAAGGTCAGACATTTTATAATTAATTACAATGATCACTTAAAGTAATTTACAACTATCATTTGTTCACATCTTTAGATAATTTTCCTCCTAGATTTTGAATTCTACTCCATTTTTATTTGACAAAATTCAACAAGTAAATAGATCTTCATAAGTAACTATTAACACCCTTACCGTGGTGAGCTCTGTTTTAGCTGTGTTTGCTGCAGCACTGCCCACAAAGGTTTTAGTCTCAATCTTCTTCACACTCTCACCACCAGAACCAAGATCTGAAGGACATTTATATTTTAAGTTGTAGGCCAGCAGTTAAAATTTTCCTTTCTATAAAATTTGAATTCAATTGCATGACTCAGTGAACCAGTCTATAAAAAATTACCCAGAATTCCCATGTCCCATCGTCCACTTCTCTTCGCATCCAAGATAATGGCGGTCAGTGTGTCAGAGAAATACTTAAACAGAGCATTCTGAAGGGCAACTTCCATTCCCAAGATTCTGTTGAGGAACTTACTGATGTTGTTGTAATCTGTAATACAAATATATATTCAATTCATTAACATTTTCATTGCATTTACAATATTTATTTTTTGTACAATGCATATTGTTGATTTTGGTAATAATGGAGTAAAACAATTTTTAATTAGTAACATTATCACCACATACCCTTTTCCAGTATACGATCATCAAGACTGATCAAACCAACACCAGCCAATCCCTTCCTCACATCTGAAACACAAATCATTTAGGGTTCTCATTCAGATGCTTTATAAGTAAAACATTCTTGTCTTCAAGAAACCATGTCTGATTAGTTTCATATGCAACTTATTAAAGCAATACAATTTTGGAAAAAATGTTTTCTGTGAAATATTTTAAAGTCAAACTTTTACCTTCCATGAAGTCTCCCTCATAGGAAGAAGGTATGGGTACAAGTGGAGCATCAAATCCCAAAACCGACTTCATCACTGCCTCCAGTGCTGTTCTGCCATACTGAAAATAGCAACAGGTTCATGACTTACACAATTCAGATTTGTTGTTTGTCAATTTCAATGCTTTAATATGGTATCTTACTTAAAGACCATGTTAGCTTGAGTCAACTTATAAGAGTCTAATCATCTGGAATCATTGTGAAGATAAACACTTATTCATAAACTTGCAACTCGTATACTGTCCAGCCTTACCTTGTTATCAAAGTTAAATCTGCTCAGGTCTCGGGACTCTGTAGCACGTCTATCACCATGTGTTAGGGCTCCCTACAATAATCCAATTGTTATTATTGCCAAGTCAAATAATTAGTTAAGTCAAATAAATATGATAGAGTATCAATGGAAAAAGTTGAATTGCATAAAAACTTTTATAAAACTTTGAAATATTTGAAAGACAATTTCTTCAATTTTCTTTTTCAAAACTAGTCAGATCTTTAATTATCATTTTTATAAAGCCTTTTTTTCAAGAAAAAAAATTTCTCATTAAGCACAATTTTTTTTCTTTTCAAAAACCTCAAAAACAATCTCTTACCAAACTCTCTAGCCTTTTAGACACAGTGGAAGCAAATCTTTGTTCTCCAGCCAACTCCGATATTAGGAACATATACTCAGGAGCATTCACTTGATTTGATCTGTGTGTGCGACCTGAAAAAAAAAAATTACTGTCTTTACATGACATCTCTTGAAGGTCTGCAAAGGAAGACAATGAATGTGTTCAACATGTACTATGTATTTTAAACCAAATTTTCATTCAAGATTTATCAACAAAATCAGGAAAATCTTTGAAACTACAACTATTCTTTTACAGCTTTTTATACTCATCCATCCTTAAAGTTAAGTTTGTTTGGCATTGTTGTCTGGGGAGTTTTGGGCCCAGGAGGAAGGGAAATTCCCTTTTTTTTTTTTTTCAAATCAAATTAAATTAAAAATTGTGGATAAAAACTTCATACAGTGAAACATTATTTTCTGTTTTTTAAAATGCATCTGTCATCAACCAAGAACCTTAGATCTGGTGCTAATTAAGTTTTTGTGATTTAATAAAAAAAAAATTGTGGTCCATAAAGATTTTTTTCAGGAGGGGTTATTTCAATGAGACAGAAGGCAATTCCAAACAAACAATAATTTTATTTTGGCCTCATTAAAAAAATTCGATGTCTGAAGTATGAGATAACAGGGATTCCTACCAAATTGCTGGATAGCTCTGTCTGCACTCCAAGGTAACTCCAGTGTAATATGGACTCTTCGCCTCTGATTTATTGCACGTCTGTCAGCTTGGAGGGAAATACCAGAACTGGCTGCTTCTGAGATAATGGCCACATTCTGTACAAATCCACAAAAAGATAACATTTTTAATACGATTCAAGAATCATTTATTATGAGTCAGTTCCTTCAACACAGTACTAGTAAGGCTTACTTATGGATGTAGAAATATATATCTATAAAGTTCACAATGCATTTTTGTCACCTTTTCTCCATCCATAAATCGTTGTTTCTCTGTGAGGTTTAGGATTTCCAGTGGTACATCCACTTCACTGCGTGACTCGTACGTGATGCCGTCGTCTGTGTTAACGACACGCCCCTTCCTCCCCGTCATTTCGGCCACGCTCTCTGTCCCTCCCAGTTCATCAATCAGGTGGTCTAACGTGTTGGGTGGAAGCTTCTCCCCGACTTCAGTTAACATGTCCAGTAACTCGTTCTTCATGGCCACTGCCTGCTCTACAGCATCCATGCCTGTCAAATATAAGTCATCTCAAAAATGTAAGTAATGTTGAGCATATTGAAAACCAGACATTAAGGAAGGGGGCCTCGGTACATTTTTATTGCAAAGTTATGCTAGTTTTAATGAGTTATTGTAGCAAAAAACTTTTAAATAAGCTTTTTAAGAAACATTTGGTTAGTTTACTGATACACATTTATGATACCCCCTCTTCAATTAAGGAAATATTTTCTTCTTATTACTTCTTTTTTTGCATGAAAAAACATTTTTCAATTCAACAGAGAATTTACTCACTATAGAGTGGTGCATCTCCATTTTCTGTTTCATTATTAGTATTGGAGTTATTGACAGTGTTGACATTCTCCTTGGCTATACTATTTTTCTTCAGTAGACCTGCAGCAGCTAATGCCTTGTCAAACTCTGTATCCACATCAATTCCTTTGGATTTCTTTTTCTTCTTTTTATTTACATCTTTTTTCTTTGTTTTCTTGCTGCTCTTTTTCAGCCAAGGATCTGCCAAATCAAAATTTTAAAGAATTTGAATATTTCTGTTCACAGAGCATGCAACAGAAAAATAACCATATTAAAAAAAAATTCTAATGTGAAGTATTGGATAACTATCGGCCCATACCTTCATCACTGTCAGAATCATTTCCAAATGGATTGAAGTCATCCACATCTGAATCACTGTCATCTGAATCTTCTTGGAAGTCAAACTCCAAGTCACTGATGTCTGAATCCGAATCGGAACTATCCGAGCTGCTGTCATCTGAATCCGATTTGTGTCTCTTTTGTTTCTTAGATTTGTTTGTCTTTTTTTGTTCTGTGTGTAAAATATATTTATCTGATACGTGTGGTTGAATATCACTAATAAATGAAGCAAAACTTTATACAAAATCTTATACTTCACTAAACAACAGTGAAGAATGAAAATGCTATTAAGGATGAAAAAATACACAAAAGAAACTTGTAAAATGTGCATTTTAATGTCATATGAGATCGTACCTTTCTTTCTTTTGTTGTTTTCATTTTTCTGCTGAACAGATTCCTGCTCTTTTTTCTTGCCATATATTTCTCCAAGACCAAATATATCCAGTGTCTTTCTCCTGTCAGGGGCAGGGAAATGCTTTTCTACCAAGGTCTGGAAAACTCCTCTGTAAGATAAAAGATGCACATCCATGAGTTCCAATGCTCACATGTAGACAAGAATTATCCCATGAGAAATGAAATAGCAACTGGTATTGGGTATCTACATATTCATTTTAATGAGTGAGATGCATTGCATGTAAGATTTATCAAAAAGATCAACTAACAGATTAAACAATTTGGAGGGTGTATATATCTTATAATTTTTGTTGTAGAAGATAGGTACTTACTTGGCTGTGGACACAAAGTCAGTGAGTTCTCCCCCTTGTTCCTCCAACTGTTCCAGGGTCCTGGCTTCTCCTGTGGACTGCAGTCCTATCACAACACACTGAAATGATACAAAGGAAAAAAATTAGCACAGAGAAACATAGATAATCAAAGATTACGAAGCTCACCTCGACGAATGTTATCAGTGTAAGTAACGCAAATCTCACATATTTTCTTAATGTCTAGTATTTATCCCAACAACATTCTTGCAAGTTGTGTTTAACGCCTTACATGGCATATACACATTTCTATGCATGTAGCGTGAAAAACATGTATAGTGTAAACAAATATTCATAAATTTGTTAATACTGCAGATATCAAGGACTTCAAGTTCAGATCCAGCATCCGAAGCAAGTCTGGTAGTGTCCATCCCTATGTGGATCATCCATGCAAGTTTGGTTCAGGTAGGTCTTATAGTTACTTGGGAATGAAATTGTAGGTCAGATTCAGCATCCGAAGCAAGTCTTGTAGTGTCCATCCCTAGATGCATCATCCATGCAAGTTTAGTTCGGGTAGGTCTTATAGTTACTTGGGAATGAAAATGTAGGTCAGATCCAGCATCCAAAGCAAGTCTTGTAGTGTCCATCCCTAGATGCATCATCCATGCAAGTTTGTTTTGGGTAGGTCTTATAGTTACTTGGGAATGAAAATGTAGGTCAGATCCAGCATCCGAAGCAAGTCTGGTAGTGTCCATCCGTAGATGCATCATCCATGCAAGTTTGGTTCGGGTAGGTCTTATAGTTACTTGGGAATGAAAATGTAGGTCAGATCCAGCATCCGAAGCAAGTCTGGTAGTGTCCATCCCTAGATGCATCATCCATGCAAGTTTGGCCTGGGTAGGGCTTATAATTCCTTGGGAATGGACCTGCTCCAAAAACTTTAACCTGGTCACTCACCTGGTCTGGTACTCATGCATCATCCATGCAAGTTTGATTCAGGTACGGCTTATAGTTACTTGGGAATGGACCTGCTCCAAAAACTTTAACCTGGTCACTCATCTGGAAAATGTAAGTCAGAACCAGCATCTGAAGCAAATATGGTAGTGTCCATCCCTAGATGCATCATCCATGCAAGTTTGGTCTGGGTAGAGCGTATAGTTACTTGGGAATGGACCTGCTCCAAAAACTTTAACCTGGTCACTCATCTAGAAAATGTAGGTCAGATCCAGCATCTGAAGCAAGTATGGTAGTGTTCATCCCTAGATGCATCATCCATGCAAGTTTGGTCTGGGTAGAGCTTATAGTTACTTGGGAATGGATTTGCTCCTAAAACTTTAACCTGGGACGCCGACGCCGGGGGTATAGCATAAGCTCATCTCGACTTCGTCGAGGTGAGCTAAAAATGCACTGAGCAGAATTTACAATTATCCTTTATAAACATTGCTAAACAAAACCCTCTCCATGAAATCATTAATTTCCTTATCATTTGCTCCAGTGTCATGCTTAATCCCATACCTTGCCAGTTTTGATTGCCTCGCGTGCTATCTCCACACAGTGGTTGACTTTGGCTGATATACATAGGTATTTAAAGAACCTCTGATGAGCCGACCAGAACTGTCCCCACATGCTCTTCTTCATCCTCTGTTCAGCGTCCATCAACTCGGCTGCCCTACTGAACCGTTCTCGTGCTGTCACCCACTGTAAATATACAAACAGCATAAGCTACTTGTAACCCTAATAACTAGGATGTCTATTTTTAATTTTTATAGTCATGGTTTTTTTTTTTTGAAGCAGGATTTAAAGTCATTTGTTCAATAAAATGATAATATCTACTAATTCTTAAGTTTTGATCTTTGAAATTAGTTACAATATGTATTCAGCTTTAAATAATGTTATTCCAAACATTTATTTAAAAGTTAACTTATAAAATACTGTAAATTTAGAAGAAAGATATTGTTTTTCTACCCTTTTCACACTTTTTCTTTTTCAATTAAAAATAAAAATTGAGTTATGTCATTGCCACAATGCTTTTTGAACACTATTGATTAATTTTCTTTGGCCCTATTTTTAATTTTTATAGTCATGGTGTTAAAGTCTGGCTCTATCAAGAAAATTGGATTTGAGCGAAAAAGGTTACAACATACTTTGTTGCTCCACCCTTTTCACACTTCTGAATTAAAAAAAAATAGTGGTCTGTGCCACAATGCTCACCTGAGTTACTTATGTCCTTATATTTTTTTCCCAATATATTTCCATGTAAAATCAAGATAATACATGTATATAACTTTGAGCCAAGTTTGATTGAAATTGGTCCAGTGGTTCTTGAGAAGAATATGAAAATGTGAAAAGTTTACAATGTTGACGACAGAGAACAGACAAATTACAACCAGAAAAGCTCATGTGAGCCTTTGGCTCAGGTGAGCTAAAACTGGAAGCAGACAATGTAACCATACCATTTTCACACTGTCATTGTAGATCTTAACAAAGTCCTTGGCAAGTGGGATTTCCTCTATCTTGAATGTGACACCTTTAAAGCTAAGCTGCCTGGCAATATACATCCCTCTCAGCTTCATATCCATGGCAACCAATTCCATAGCACCTACTCCCCTGAAAGATACAATTTTATACTTTTACAAGCTTTTATGAATACTCGGTAACATAAGCAAGTGACAACAAGAAATCTTTTTTCCAATCTTCATAATAGAGGAAGTCTGACAAAAAAACATTTCAAATTTCATACTACACAAGCAAAGTCTCCTGACTACTGAATTAGAAATACCATTCAACAATATTAACATACAGTCAAAACTGCCATAGCGACCCACTGTATTAAGCGACTCACTGTCACATGTGACCGTAAAAATCCCCCCCAACGCTTTTCCCTATCTATTCTACCTGTATTAAACAACCACCTGTCTAACGCGACCAACGACCACGATTTTCCTAACCATTTTTAGTAATTTCAAGCAATTTTACCTGAATTTAACGACTACATAATTTCCGATTCCTACTTTCGATTTCGGTCGAGCATGCTTCCTTTTTGGTTCAAAACAACTACAGACACGCTTTTATTTCATTTAATAATTATATAATGCTAGTTTTACAAATAAAACAACATTTAAAAATGAATATTTTTACTTACGCTTCAATATTTATTGAATAAACATTAAAATCTAAAACATAAACATCAAAAATTTTCTAAGCAATTTTGTGATCTTTGAGCGCCAACATAAAAAATTTAAAGTATTTCTTCTTCATGAAAATGTATATCATTTCATGCTAAAGGGCCAAATGGATATTCAGCTATAAAACCTGCCATTTTAACTTTAATTAATAAATGTAACTAAATCCTAGATGTTTTTTTAAGTGCATTGTGTCACCAATGGGTATGTAAACACACGCAAGTTAGCACCCACACCAGGTCATAAATTGGAAATTGAAATACCAGGTCAAAAACAGGCATTTTCAGACACAAAATGTAGTTCAGTAATGAAAAAAATAATCAGGTTAGATAAATATTTCAGTCATTAATATAATTTAATTTGATACCAAGTGCATACCAAAAATCATGATACAGTTTTTATTCTTAGTAATATGCAAAACAAACGAAGTTATATATAGGCTATGATAAAAAAAACCCAACAAACTATTATTAATGAAAAAAAAACTTTGCAGTTTTTTTTTTATACTGTATAAAAAATATAAATATTTTCAGATGTTCACAATATTTCCCAATATTCAAATGACTCATATGCGGATCAAAATTTTTTTTATTTCTTATCAGGACAATTGTAAAAGCATTTTAGAGTTAAGGAGTACCTGTTAAAAAGTGGAAATAAACAATGATATTTTTTAATGAAACCTACAAAAAACTTTTGTTCATACAAAATGTAGAAGTTTTTCATGTGTAAGCCTGGGTTTTTCCATCCTTATGTATCATTTTGTTAGTTATTGTCAACTACTAATTTAACATTCATTGGGTAAATCCATGTAGAAAAAATTGCACCTGTAATTTTGGTTAAAGTGTTGTAAATCTAATTGAATTTGTAAAAACAAGCATTGTTTGACACCTTAGATGTAAAGAAGTTTTTTAGAGAGATTATAGTTACTTGGAAATGAAACCTACACCAAAAATGTTAACCTGCTCCAAAAACATTAACCTGGTCATTCCTTTGCTAAAATTGCAGCAACTGAAACTTTGACTGGTACAATGAAACACACTAGAACCATCTTCCATGCATGTCTAATCAATATAGCATCAAATTTCATGACTAACATCAAAATTCCTTTGTTCTAACTTCAGCTTGATGTACATGCTTTGTGTTTTTTGTTATCCCACCCACCTTCCCCATACTGCACCTTTTGGAATATTATGTGTCAAAATGTTTTAAAATGTTTTAATTGTACATGTATATACCATTCGTTGGGTGAGCTAAAAATTTCTTGTATTCATGTTCAACTATTTATTGAATAAACATTAAAATCTAAAACATAAACATCACATTTTTCCCCCATTTCAGATAAATTTTTTCTGCATTATATAATTAATTATAGCTACGTTCGATGGTGTCAACCCGATATCATTTCATGCTATAAGGGCCAAATGGATATTCAGCTATAAAACCTGCTTGATTAACTTTAATTAACAAGTAACTAAATCCTAGATGTTTATTTAAGTGCATTGTGTCACCAATGGGTATGTAAACACACGCTAGCTAGCACCCACACCAGGTGATAATTGGGGTGATTGAAATACCAGGTCACAAACAGGCATAGACACGGTAGTTCAGTAATGAAAAAAATAATCAGGTTAGATAAATATTTCAGTCATAAATATAATTTAATTTGATACCAAGTGCATACCAAAAATCATGATAGTTTTTTATTTTTTCTAATATGTGAAGTTATATATAGGCTATGAGAAGGCCAAATTTATTGTGTAAAAAAAACTGAAATGTATGAAAAAAATAGAATATGTTTTGTTTTTCCCAATATTCATGTTTTGATTTGTGTTTAATAAATGTAAAAATTTTAATTGCTCTTAAAAATGTATAAATAAGGTGTTATAAAATACATTCAACATACACGTGTGATATTTTCAGCATTGTATATTTTAACACAGCGGAAAATAAGCAACCTGTATTAAGAGACCACCTGTCATATGTGACCTTTTTTCCGTTCTCCGTCGGAAGGTCTCTTAATACAGGTTTGACTGTACTTTCATTATGACAAAAATGTACCTTTTTTCCACTGCCTGAATGAAATCAGTGAACTCAGAAAAAGGTGTGCCTGGTCCCCATAATCCTAGCCTTGTCATGTAGGCCATGTTTTTGGGTTCGGAGGCACCAGTGGCACTAGCGTACACTATCCTGGCATTAGGAAGACGATTCTGTAACTCTAGGACGGTCTGACCTGTCTTTGTGGGCTTACTAGAACCCACAGGACACAGGTTCTTGGCTTTATGGCACTCATCAAATACAATCTAATCAACATTAAGGATAGTATTATAGCAAAAATCGCTTTGTACAAACACTGATACTGCAAATTTACGGATATAGCAAAGTTTTCTTGGATCTCGACTATATAAATTCTACGAATTCCTTATAGGGATATAAAGAATTACAGATATAGGAGAGAAATTTCACAGGTCCTTGTGACTTCGTTATAACAGTGTTTTACTTTAAATTGTGTACCTAAAGAGATGCTAGTTTCTAAATCCAACAATCTGATTTCTGGCAGAAAAAAAAAAATTGTGAATAGAATCCATCCCTGTACAGAGATTTAAAAAAAAGGATATAACTCCATCAAAGTCCTTCCCACACCACTTCAGAAGCTGTTTGAAGCGGGTCTTGTATTTCCCACTGGACTGACTTTCTCCAATCAGTGAGGAATAAGTGGCAAAAATCACCCCCTTCTTCACACTACCATTTTCCTTGGAGGATATCTTGGCATACTTGAACTGAAATTTTCATATTCATTGTCAGTCAAATAAATATCCTACTATTCTACAACTTGATGTTCGTCATTGTTAAACACAAATTTACCTTATTGAGGGCATGTACTTCAATTCTACCTGCACCAATATCTCGTAGATCTCTTTCTGCATCAACTTTTAAATCATTGGATACACTCAACCTAATGAGAGAGGACAAAGTCATTATAATGCAATATACAAATTTTAACAAGTTGTCATACAGACTTATTATCTACACTACTGACTTTCAAAATTCGAAGTTTCCTTCAGATAATTTAAGATGCATTTTTTTCTTCATCCACTTACCATAATGCACGTTTTCGTCCCAGCAAGTAGTTTTCATAAATAATTCCCGCCAGAGTTCTTCCTTTCCCCACTCCAGCACCATCCCCTGCAATGAGAGTATAAACAATGAAGCTCATTGGCCATTATGCGCACATAAAAAAACACTTAATTTCTCTTTCTGACATGTAAATACACTTTATCATTTTATGTAAGGACTCTTGTTGTAGTCTAAACCCAAGTAAATGACCAAATACACTGGTGATTTTAAACTTATAATCAGACAAAATATGCTTTTGTTGTTTTTAAAGAAGTCTCTATTTTAATCTCATGGGGATTAGCTTTGCAAAGAGCAGCATTCAATGCAAGTTTGACTGTGTATGCACCCTTTAATCATGTTAATACATCATCCTGCATATAAGATGGTTCAGATACAGATACATGTATTAGTTGAAATATGATCTTTTCTGTTGGTGGTGAACAATAGGGCTGTATCAATATATCGATATATCGATACGTATCGATATTTAAGAAAAATATCGTATCGGAAAGTAACTTCCAATACGTATCGGACAGACATCTCTCCTTCAAA
This sequence comes from Saccostrea cuccullata, assembly GCF_032062105.1. Lineage (NCBI taxonomy): Eukaryota > Metazoa > Mollusca > Bivalvia > Ostreida > Ostreidae > Saccostrea > Saccostrea cuccullata. Next base: position 856,501 of record NW_026920581.1, on the reverse strand, counting down.
TTCTGTTTAAAAGATGGGAATTTCAATCACCAAGGATTATATTTTACTTTTTTGAATTAAATCCTTCAATAATTATATAAATTCTAAGGAAATAACACAGTTTTTATAAATTAAAATAAATTATAAAAATTTATATAATTATCTAAAGAGAAATTTATTTGAACATTTTGATTTTACTGTCATCAAAAGTTTTAATTTAAGTGTTATTTTTAAAGACAATGAGACAAGAACTTTAAAATGGGTAATAAAACACTTAATTGTTATGAAATGTATGCATTAAAATGATTTAGAAGCCTTTTCTGATGGACTTGTTTCAGAATCCAATATATCGCATATCGCTTTAAAAAATATTGTATCGTATCGTATCGAAATTTTTGGCTCAATACACAGCCCTAGTGAACAACTGATTAATAGGTGCTTAATATCTTATTGACATAAAAAAATAAAGCTTTATAATATTTACTTGCCAACCTTTCCATTAAGAGACAATACCTACCAATGAGGAAGCCTGCTCTCTCCTTACTGGGCATGATGATTTCGTGCCTCTGACAGGCGTAGGTAATAGCCTCCAGCTGTAGGGCTGACAACTCCCCATTATCTATGATGTTCTCTGGCAGAGAGAGGTTATACCAAATATTGCAAGGTTCAACACTGGCAAGAGAACTTGTTTCCACCACGGGATCAGGGTGTTTAATTCCTATGGACACTGAAAAGGAGTAAATAATTGTAAATTCAATATACTTCTATTTTCCAAAAAGCCTAAATTCCTACAACAATTGGTTCTCAAGGTCATTTGTGTGCTCCTGCATACATATATGGGTAATTTGCACACATGAATTTCTTTGGTTGGATATAATTTTATCCTTAGCCAATCAATCCTTTTAAAATATATCGAAGGCACACTTTGATACCATGAACATGAAAATAAAAGGAACAAGCTTTTCTCTTCTATGTCATTAAATCTTACATTTGACAGGCATGTAGTCATTGTACGTTTCTGCGTGTCCTAGTTCTTGAACCTCATCCTCAACTTCCTCTTCCTCCAATGCGGACACGCCACCTCCCAACATCTGCCGGGCAGTTTGCTGAAACCATATAGCAACCATAAGACATCTTCATTACATGGTCTTTCATTTTAGTTTACAAAATATAGGTATGAAGTGGGAATAGCAGGGCTGGGACGATACAACTTTTTCTATTTTGACATGTATCACAATATTTGAGTCACAATACAGTATGTACTGCAATATTTTGATCTGGTTAAAAATTCTTCATTTTGTACGGAAATGAACAAAGCATTTCTTCAAAAATATGAATAATTTATTTTCAACAGTTGTACAACTGTGTAAAACAAAATTCCAACGGTTAAGACTCTCTCTGCCTTAAAAATAAAACCTACCTGTTGTACAGAGGGACCCACTTTCTTTAGTTTAACATCCTCGTTAGACCACAACCTTGAAATGTCTTTGTGAGTCACATTTGCTTTGTAATTTGGAGGAATACTTCCATTAGGTCCATTGAGTAAGCGATGCTGCCCTGAATCAGGGAGAGCTGAAGTAGACATACTATGGTGTAAGGGTGGATTTCTTTGTATAGAGGGACACACTTGGGGAATGAACTGAATTGATGGCACTGGGGGAATAGGAACTATAGCTGGACACTGCCCATACTGGGAGAGTGGGGAAGGGGCAGTTCCCCTCCTCTTGGTCTCATATAATCTGAGCCGACAGAATATCACTTCTGGGCAACACAGAGGGTGAGGGTGTCACTCTCACACTCCCTAAGTTTGTAGGAATCGGGGAGTTTGTTTTCACACCTGATGACATAATCTGTTCACCTGTGCCAGTCGACTGGCTCATGACACTCCCCGTCATTTGATTGCCTGTTGTTGTAGTAATTATGATTTTCTTACCACTTGCTGCTGCAAGATTTGCCAAGTTAATTGTACAAGCACCTGTATTTGGATCCTTCTTGACCAGACTAGCCCAGTTTATGGACTCTGGTCCAGATTTTGGTGCATCACTCACAGGTACACCTGAGCCATTGGTCCTTCCAGACAGATCATTTAAATTAATTGTTGGCACTGAGGAGCTTGCACTTAGTCAGTTTATATAATACCGATCTTTTCACTGCTCCTCCATGTTGCTTTGTTAACAATCCCACTTACACACACACCAGAACCCTATTTCCCCTGGGGCCATAAAATTCACAATCTTGGTTGACTTTCAATAGTGCCTGGAACCTTGTATTTTCACTTTATAAACAATAAAGTCTATATAATTCATACCCAGAGACAGAGAAGGGGAGATTTTCAAAGATTTAATGTACAATGTATTTTCACTATATAATCAATAGAGCCCTAATACCAGAACCCCAGACCCTGGGGCAATGAAATTCCCCCCCACCAGGAGCAGAGAAGAAGATTGACCCTGGGGCCATAAAATTCACAATTTTGTCTCGTTATTTTGATGATTCTATTTAATACCCAGTGGAGTTTTCAAAGAAATTGGTTTTGAGATGTCTGTAGTTTGATCTGACTTTGGAGAGATAAAATTCACAATTTTTGGAGAGATGAAGCTGGGATGCGTATAATGGCTGGGCTGGATGCTGATACGATGCAATAAGGAAGAAATAATGCATTTTCACTATATACTTATTTAGCCCCGCCCTAGCACTAGAACCTGGGCCATGACTTTTGGATGCTGATTACAATCATGCAAATAGTTATGCTTGATGTCCAGGAGTAAAGAAGAAGATTTTTAAAAAATTTTTCACCCCTCAGGCCCCAGGGGGGCAGGGATCAAGGTTAAAATGCTTTTTACCAAATTTGGTTGAAATTGGTTCAGTGGTTGCAGAGAAGAAGCTAAAATGTTCAAATGTTAACACACGACACACGACACACAACACACGACACACGCCAACATACTTGAATATACCTGAGTTTACTCAGGTGACCTAAAAAAATAGTATCTGGCTTGAACTTAAACATGGTACAGTGTATAATTAAATAAAGTAACTGCTTGCAAGATCTTTGTTTGGACTGACAAAATTATGAACTCAATTTAAATACTGTAGACATACTTTTTTCCACGGGGTCATAATTCCGCAGAATCTCAATTTTCTGTTCAATCCGCGGGTAGAAAATTACGCGGATTTTCTAGATTGTCACAGAATGCCTTACATTTATATTAAGTATGATTGGACAAATTTCCATGGAAAATTTGTGACCGCGTACATAGCGTAAATTAATACCACCAGGAAAAACGTACTTCTACAGTATCTGATATTCTTTACAAAATTTTCATGACTCTTTGTGACAAAAACTTGAATCTTGAAATCACAAAAGACTCATGAAAATAAATATGTAAATATGACTTCAGAATAAACATGAAGATGAATTCGTAAATTACTACCTGGTTATTTGGAAAAGGGGCTCGTGGGTTGCCTGGTTGTGGAAATGGGTGACTGAATGCTGGGGAGCTGATGCCTCCAATCTGTTGTGGAATAGGAATTGTCTGTGGTATCCCTCCATTAAATACAGGATTGGATATCTATTTCAGAGATCACAAAAAATGTTCTAAGTTTGCCTGTCAATCTAAGAATTTTTTCTACATATCCTCATCATACCTGCCATTAGTGTTAAAATAAAAGGCATTTCAAGCTTTTTTAACCTGGGGTAATAAGCAGGAAGTTAACATTTGTTCTCATTATATTATTCCACTATGCTTTATTACACCAAAACAACAACAACAACAAAAAATGTAGAAAATGTCTGAAATTCAATAGTTGTCAGTAGTATAGAAATCTGTATTTTTAATGTTTCTCTCCTTCTTTTTTATACTTCTAGTTTATCAAATATTCAAAAATTTGTCCTTTAATTCTTATTTTTTTCAATGAAAAGAAAAGAGCCATGACTATTCTTTCAATAGATTAACATAATGATCAATATACATCTGATCAATACAGAAATTTCCAGAACTTTGTCATAGCTCTTGGTAATACTTAATGAATTTCAAAAACATCAAGACAGATGACTGCTTTCACGGTGCTCCACATTGCAAAAAGAATGCTCATATTTTCAACAAAAAAATTATTTGGCAACTAAAATTTAACTAGGTGAACAAGTGAATTTTGAAAAGTGAATGTGATTTTTGTGATCAGGGTCAAGATATCCTTTTTCTGTTTCCAAGATTCTCTATCATGACAATGTTTGAAAAATATTCTTAATGAACTTGGTAAAGATTTGCAAGGACCTAGATTATGTAATGTTATTGAAAGATTTTATTTTGAGAACAGCAAATCAAAATTATTTGATCATAGGACATACCAAAACAACATCGGGCAAATACAAGTATGACAGTCTAACTCATCTGACAATAATTCCAACATTCAATAATTTCTTAAATCTCATTAACAGAAAAGGGGAATTTTTACTTTTATAATGGCATTAAGTGACTAAAGTGAGTGTGTGGTATTTAAAATTTCAGTGGCATCACACTGTTTGACCAAGATGCAGATACATGTCTTTTAACAGTTTTCTTAGTTTCTGAAAAAATGAACAATCACTTAAAATATACATTTTAGTCTTACAGTATGTTATTGATAAAACTGAAAAGGCATGTAGATTGTAACTGGTTATTTAAGTTAGAATAATAACTGTGTCTTGGACCACCATCGTTCAAATACCACCCATAAATCCTTAATGTATGGGGAAAAATATATAAAGGTGTGTTAAATTAATCATATTCATAAGAACTTATCTGGTGATTGTGGATAACTTTTAACCAAAAATTTAAATCATATGAACATGATGAAGGGAGAATTCAAAACTTTTCTCAACTTTTTGCACTCCCTTAAAATTCACAAACCATGTTGACATTTAGAACTTTCTTGATAATTCATAGAAAACATACTGAATAAGAGTTATTGCCTGAGTCTGTTTTAGCTACATTGCGAATACGTGGAACACATTCTGTTACAGAAGGCCAGGTGTAGGACACTGTCATTTTCACGATTAAAAACCTTTATCTAGTTATACATACAAGTGGTTGAGATTGTCCTGGATACACTGTGTGGTGAGAAAATGTGCTTGTTTCATCAAATTCATCTTCAAAATCTCCTGTGATGCCTGACTCATCTAATGCAGCTGATAATATGTCTGTGAAATCGTTCTGAAAAAAAAACAATACATGTAAAACTGTTTCATTCATCATTAATATTCCATTCTTCTTTAAGTTCATCTTTTTTTTTCAAATGCTATCCTTTATCTCAATTATGACGCAGAAAATGAGCATTACCATGATTACTATTGTTGGATATTACTTTTCTTTGACTATTTAAACAGCCAATGTCATGTACTTTTACTTTCATGAAAATATTTACAGTAAACATGTTTAGTTAAGGAGTGGGCAAGGGAAATCCTCTACCCCTTCACCTTTCGTCTCCCTTCCTTTCCCTCCCTCTCTCCAACTTTCTCTTTACCTGTCCCTTCTTACTTATGATCATAAACGAGGAAGGTTGACCGGTGAGAAAAATTAAAAATAATTTTCTAGCTTTTATTGTGGACATATTGTGATTAAATCTCTGAATAACCCACAGTAAATTAATGGATTTTGACATAAAATTTACTTAAAAGGAAATTCTCCTCTTACATTCGATTCATTTGCCATCACTAGCAAGAGAAGTTCGCAGACCGTTTCAACGCATTTTCGCAATCCACCATCATATAAATTTCCCAGAATTCCCTCTCTGACGTGTGCGTTGTAATCGTAACTTCTCGGGTATTTTCACGATATCGTGAAAAAGAATGAGATATTCCGACAGGTGCGATATAGAATCAAAGTACGGGATGTACTCCCTGTAGTAACAAACACGACAGTAGAAGTGGTTTTTTGGTTAATAAAGTGGTTTTTTGGTTAATTTTTATCAAGATTCATTTTCCTTTTTTCAACAGTTATTTCATAACATGCTAGTAGTTTCCGATCCGAAATATAAGTCAATATAAGTCAAATTTCTCAGATTCCTTCATTATTTAACTATCAGGAGACGCATACTCTTTATCAATTGTTTATTCCCGCTTGGCAAATAAACCCATCTTATTCAATATAACCTGCATTTTGGTCACTAAAACTTTTTTGAATACAAAGAATAGGAATTTTATTTATTACATTAAAACCAGCTTCATTAAATGAATTGCTTTTTTACAACGCTTTTAATAAAGGGGGAGGGTGAAATTTTTATCCAATGAAATCAGACTTTTAAACATTGTTAAACATCGTTTAGTTTTCACATATGCAAAGGAATGGACGTATGAACCTCAAATCTTTCCATATGTTTCTTATGCAAAATTAAATGCATAATATTGATATTTAGTATATCTAAATAATTAATTTACTATCGAAATCTACTCTACAACAGTTGTAGAGTAGATTTCGGATCGGAAACCCTTCGCCAGCGAAGATGGTCATTTGAAATCGGTAAAATAGTCTAGCATTTCGTTTATTTCTGTGAAAAAAAAAAATAAAAAAAATTTAAAATTATAGAATTTTCTCTCTTTGTTTTTCCAGAAAGTTACGTTTTTTGAAAATTCACACCAATATCTATATAAATATAAATATCATTCAAAGTTGTTGACTTATGAGAAATGACTTGGAGGTATAGGTGGCATATAGCAATTTAATGCTAACGTTCGCAGGCATTTGCTAAAAAGTCTTGCATCCCCTTGGGTCAAAACATGTGTGGATCTGGCTGGGACCATAAAACTTAGATGAGCTTACTTTGATCTATGTTTTATGGCCCCCAGGCCTACAAGGGCGGATTCAGGGGGGTTGGGGGGTTGGGTTCGGGAAACCCACCCCCCGCTCATTGATATTTTTTTTTTTAACAAGTGTCATTTTGTTGCATTGATAAGACTCTAATAAACATAAAGCCTTTGTTTGTACAACTGTGAAATATACATCCACTACGTAACAGGAGATCTCTTTCCGCTTGAACGCACACAATACACAGGTAATCAACAGAGAGAGTGCCTTAGACATCGGGTAGTCTGTGCATCTAGTGAAGTCACAAGATCACAGTACAATGTAGTAAGGTACCAACAACAGAAAACTGCATAGTTACGGTGCTGCTCAGTAATATTCTTTTGCTGATAAAATGCATGTTTTTTAAACTATGAATAAACTATTATTCAGTTTTTTTTTACCGTTTTAAGTTAAATTAATATATTTTTTTTACAAAACCAGGTTGGCTTAGCAAACCCCTCTAGTTTTGACAGATTCTCCAGTTTATGTAAATTTTTTCTTCAGTTAAGACAGTTTGAAATTTCATTAACTGTACACGTGTGTTTATATTCCAAATCATATTGACAGTATATACTCAAGTAAGTTGAAAAGCACAAGTTAGGGATTCTGAAAAGAATTCAATTTTTAATTTTTTTAGTGTTTAAAAATTTGCACATTAGTTGTATCTTGGAAGTCAGCTTGACATAGAACTAAATTAATTCTAGGTGCATTTAAAGTAAACTAAGACAACTTGAAGTCAACTGCTTGCTTTTCTAAAATTGTCAGATTTAACATTTTTTTAAAGCCATATATGGCGTATTTGAAATGAAAATTATTAGACTAAAATTATAAGAACTTATTATTTGTATCATTACTTTATATAAAGATAGAACTTTTCCGTAAATTACAAAATCTAAGTCAATTGCGTTATAAAGATATCACAATTTAATTTGGGTTCTCGGAATTTTCTCCGTCTCGGAAGAAAATACAAAAGATTTAAATAACACAATACAGAGAAGATAAAATCGTATTATTAGACGAAAAAACGAGGTGTTCTCCGTGTTCAGAATTGTTTGAAAAGTTTTGATTTAAATGTATTAACTATATTTCTTTACTTAATTTTGTATTTTTCAAAAATATATTTTTTTGATCAGTTACGCCATATATGACTTTAAAGCAAAGTCTAAAGTCTTGTGTTAAAGTTAAATTAAACTGAAAACATTTTATCAAAAATTTGTGATGATCGGTCTTTAAAAAAGCTACAAAAAGTACCCCTAAAATGCTGGAAAATGCACCATTTAGAACCATTTAAAACAAAATTTCCAACTATGGGAGGGGGACACCCCCTCCCATTCCCTCCCCCTTGGGCCCCTTGGGCCTCAAACCCCCCCCCCCCCCCCACATGAACTTCTGGATCCGCCACTGGCCTAGTGGGTGGTCCGGAACCCCCCCCCCCCCCCTATTTGCATAGTTAATAAAAAAAAATGTATATACTTAACCAGCCATTAGTTACATTGGTGGCCACTTGAAAACGCAGATCCGTGTAAAATTGATATGAAAAGTCAAAGATGTCAAAGATATGAAGGTTAAGATTTTTTTGTACCCGCGCCCAGCAAGTCAAGGCCGCTATGGCCCCCCCCCCTTAATATCGGGGTATTTGGTACCAAGGGTGAAATGTTAAATAATAATGATAATATTTTTAATCCAATGCATTGAATGATTTTTATTTTAAATATATAAAATTATAAATGTATAGTTATAGGTCTCATCAGGTCATTATACCCCACATTATAACATTATACCCTGTAAATTTTATTTGTCTTGTAGAGAAATATTAATAAGAATTATTTTCACTTTTTTTCTCATAAATCTTACTGAAAATGAATTTCATATTTGAATTATAATCAGTTAAAAGAATTTTTTGTAGGTACTTGAGTGACAAAGGTTCATTACAGGGCATTATACTATCTGGACATTATACCGCCCCCTAACAGAAAACTGACCAATCACAGAAGCGTTATGTGTAGCAGAAGCTTTCGCGGACTTGAAAGTTGAAAACAAGCTACAGCCGCTGTAGGAGAAGGTTGGAACACTATGATATGTTATCATTCATATTCTTAATTTATTTGTTTTCTTCACCATTGTTTGTTCAGTTATGTTGACTCGCAATAACATATCACGGACATGTATACAGTCTATAGAATGTCCCTTGTAAAACCATCAACAGTGTTTGTTATCTTATATTACCAGCAAGATTTGCATGTTTTAGCCCAATAGAAGGGGAAATTGATACAAAAGGGCAGGCATTAGGTTTTGAAACACTTCAAACAGAAAATGTGAAAAGGCTGAAACTGTAAAACCAAACCAGATATTTGAACATGGACCCATATGGTCTATTACGGATATATGAGCTATCAGCTAGTCCACCATTCCCTTCTCCCTGTTCCTTCTTTTTAATTGTCTTTTTTGCCAAAGACATCAGGAATTGTTTTTCTCAAGGTTTTCATGTGTCTGTTAGATGGATTCATGCCATCCGGCTCACAAGAGCACCTTGACTTGAAAAAATTTAAAACATAGTTGGTTATTTAAGCAAAGACATTGACGTTTTAGAGGAATAAATGATAGATATTTTTAAAAAATTTAACTAACTTAAAATAGGATTGTGATCGAATAGCTTAATTGGCCCAGTGAAGCATCTGTTACCAGAGACTACCTGGGGGTCTGGGTTTGATAATGTAAATAATGCAGTCCATTAGGGCTGGGACGATACAACTTTTTCTATATCTATACGTATCACGATATTTGACCCACGATACGATATGTTTAATTGCTTATAAAATCTTTTTTTGCATTGAAATAATCAAATTATTTCTTTGCAAATAATTTAATTTATTCAGAATAGTTGCTTTATAATATGTTGTAAAACAAAAATATTTAACTCAGGTGTTGTTAATTATTATTTATTTCATATCTAGTATGTTTATATTTAGCTTATTTGTCTTATATATTAAACCCCAAATGCTAATTAAACAAAGAAAAATAGAAGTAAGATTTTTTGGGGTGATATTTCGATTTTTTTTAATACGTATCGATATGCGTATCATCCTCATAGATTTCTCGATATATCGTCCCAGCCCTACAGTGCATTGCATTTCCTACATCTCACTCTAATGAACGGAAACAAAAGGAAGAAATAAAAGAGCATAGAGACTAGCCTTTAAAAAAAGATATGAGCCCTTGAATACAAAACAGATACCTTTCAAACCAAACTGCATGTCTGGTACCACCATAGACAAGCAGTGAAATACACCTGTCCAATTGCCTTATTTTCACCTTGACCATTTAAATTAAGATTTTCAGAAAATTTGAATGAGCAGACAGATATGTTTATGTGTACTTATTAATATAAATTTCTCTTATAGAATGGAGAACAATGAAAAAACAGATTCATCTAAGATCACAGCATACTTGACCAGTCCAGGTATATGATATTTTCATTGACATGCATGCATGCATTTATTAACATTCAGAGTGAAGCATGGTTAAGTGATCATGGTGATAATAGCATTGTAACATCAATATCTCAATATTCTATAAAGGTATTATATTTAGCGGACTATTCTATTTAGCGATTTTGGTGGAAAACAGAATCTGCTAAATCAAATACATTGCTAATTGTCTTTTATATCATATGTACTAGTGGAAAGTAAAGTGGGGAAAAATGAGAGTAAATGGTTGATTCCTTTATCTAAATTGTTAAATTCATTTTTTAGGAAAGAAGAATTGTATGGAAAATGATAAATCTGATTCCAAGTGTTTCACCCCTTGTAAAGTAGAATTGAATGTAAGTTTAGTTATCAGCTAGTATTTATAAAAGTACTGATATGTGTTTTCTGAATTTCAAAGCAACTTTGGAGTTATAAACAAATGACTAATATTCAAATGGTGTTCTGAATCATATTTTGATATTTAAAATAAAGGAAAAATGTTTGATGATTTTTATATATTTTTTTAAATGTTATATATGAAATGAGTGTACTAGTAAACAGCTTTTAATTTAATTATTTCAGTCAAATTCCTTTGCAACACCTTGTAGTGATAGGAAGGGAATCAACAAAACAGGCAAACCAGTGATGACCGTCAACTCACCAAGGGCCAGGATGAATAGAAAAAAGTAAGATGTGTGTTGAACAAAACAAGTGCCAAAACCACATATATTGCTTTAGAAAAAGGGATAAATGTGTTGGATTAAACCCAGGATTCAATCACAAGCCTTTAAACTATAAAATAATATATAAAATCCAATCAGTCTCATTAGCTCACCAGAACACAGGCTAAAGATACTGCTCGAATATCAAATACATGCTTAAGGTTGAAAGATAATACAGGTCAGGCCTAGACAGGCTTTCTTGCAAATTAAATATTTGAGGTAAAAGATATTAAATTGTGGATTTTAAAGATTAAGTGACAATGTGTTTTATGATTGTACACCCAAATTAAAATTTAAAAAAAGAAAGGTTTGAATGTTCAAGACATGATTTGTTATATTTTATCAAATTTTCATTTTAGTTTGTTGGAGAATACAAATTTTATTTGATTTGTAAAATTATTTTATCAGGAGGAATTAATTTTTTTTTTTTACAAAATTTTATTCACAAATAAAAGTGAATGGAATTGGACAGCAGGCAAAGCCTATTTTAGCCCTCTCCCTCAGGAGGTAAAGATATTAAATTGTTTTTGGTTGTATTTTAGAAAATTGATAGAAACTGGCCTAGACAACAAGCTGTTGACTGATTATTTTCCAGTACGTAGAAGCTGTCGCAAACCAAAGTCAGAAATAGAGGTATGGAACAAAGAATAATATTCTAATTTCTAGTTTATGTTACATGCACCAAGTAAATAAAAATAATTTTTTCAATTTCAATTTTTAAGAAAGAAAAACGTGCAGAACTTGAAGAAAAGATATTAAATAATGTGGAGGAAGGATTAGAGGTAATGCATAAATTTCTGTTAATCAGTATATAAAGCCACTTTATACAGGAACTTGTATTGAGCAACTTACCTTTATTATGCTTTATAAGCATAATAACATAAAACAATTCCAGAATTAACTCATTCTATTTGCAAGAAAATTCAAGTAAATTGTAAATTTAAAAGAGAAAGAGAGTAGTATGTTTTAACAGAGTAGTATGTTTTAACAGTATTTGAGTGTTTATGGATAGAGTATTCAATACATTTATTGAAATTCTTGGTAGGTTGCTACTTTGGGAGAAAAAGGTAGAGGAGTCGTTGCCACCAGGAAATTTTTACGAGGAGATTTTGTGGTGGAATATGCAGGGGACCTGATAGATCTTTCCACAGCAAAGCAACGAGAAAAGGAGTATTCTGAAAATCCACAATTCGGGTGTTACATGTACTACTTTGTTCACAAAAACAGACACTACTGGTAAATTTTCAGATTTATTAAAAATGCAAGAATCTGTGGATGGAAAACATACAAAAAAAAATTTTCCACGAGTAAAATAACTATATATAAAATAACATTTACTTTTTAGAAGAAGCTAAGTTGAGAGTTGTAGCCCCTGGGCTTCTTGTCAAGGTTAATGTCAAACAAATCTGTTAAAAAAAATATTCAAAAACATGAAACTTCTGCTTCTATTTTAGCATTGATGCAACAGCTGAAAGTGGAAGATTAGGACGTCTCATAAACCACAGTAAAACGTCAGGAAATTGTCATACAAAGCTCACGGAGATTAATGCCCGACCCTACCTCATGCTCATGGCTTCCAGAGACATTTCTGTGGGAGAGGAACTCTTATATGATTACGGGGACAGAAAAAAGGAATCCTTAGAATCTCATCCATGGCTCAAATTTTAACAGTGATTTATATACTGAGTGTGGTTGTGTATTGAATTTTCTCTTCAAATGTAATTTGAATTCCATTAGATTTAATTTGTTAAGATTCAGTCCATGATGTAAATAGCATTATGTAATACTACTGTTACTGTGTCATTTGTGCATACATGTCATCATTTTGAACAAGCTAGTATCTAGCTGTTAAAATTGCTGTTATGTATACATGTACATTTTACATGATCATCAAGAAATTACAAGATTAAAAATTAGCAATGCTAAAGTGTTCTTTTACATCATATTACTGTAGTGCTTTCACTTTGCTGATTAACAAGCAGAGGATTTTATGCATTTTATTTTAGTCTCTAATAGGGATGTGCGATTTTATCGGTATACCGGTATATCGCGATTTTTTGTTGCGTGATACGTATCGTGATACGGAGACCTAAATACCGGTCTTTAGGTACATATTATAAAGTCCAAAATTATTCATTTATTTGTTCAATCTTTCAATAACAATTACAGAAAGTATAAAAAATGTTGTAAAAAGTGAAAAGAACGGCATCTTACCGTCCAAACGTAATTGATTTTATATACATAAAAATTTCAAGAAAGTAAAATTTTGTTTTTCTAGCATATTTTTTAGAAAAATAATGACTTTTCATATAAAATCATTGTAAAAACTGCTTTTAAAAATATCATGATATTATCGTGATATTGTGGAGAAAAAATCGTGATATATCGCGATACGAAATTTTTGGCGATACCCATCCCTAGTCTCTAACAGAGCTCTCCATTGTCTATTCTCAAGGGCTCCAGTTGTAAATAACCCCCGATAACTTATGAATACACATTTGGATACACAGTGTATTTCGGGTCTCGGAGTATAACTTTTAATAAGTGCAGGGGCTTCCATATTTCTCAGATGTATCATCCCTTTGGTAAATCATCCCTTTATCTTGGAGTTTGGCATACTTTTAAAAAAAATGATCCGTGGCAATAAATTTTGAATGGTTAGTGCTAGGGCTTTTATATTTCACAGGTCTAGTCTTGGTGGAAAGACTTACCCTTGGGTACTCACAATATCAACCCTTTGACATTAGTATTCGACTTGCTTTTGAAAAATTTGGCCATCATTTTTTAATGGCTGACACTAGGGCTTTTTTTCCACCAGTGTTTTCCTTGTGACAGGACACCTTTCTTTGATTATACCCACCGCTGAAAAGTGGGAGGGTACATATTGGTCAGAATGTCGGTACATCTTTTACACCTTAGGGTACCCATCTCTTATGTGCAACTCCTCTTTCACCACTGAATGAAATTTAATGAAACTTTCACAGAATCTATGTTACATGGTGCAATGTGACCTCCTTTTTACTTTTTGATTGGACACATATTTTGGATTTCCCATAGCAAAACATGGATAATGCCAGTCTTTCTATAATATTGAAGGGTACCCATCTCTTATCCGCAACTCCTCCTATTCAACAGAATAAATTTAATATTTTCAGATTCTTTATAATATAATGCCATTGTGCACCTCCTATTCTACTTTTTGATCTGACACTTCTTTTGGGTCTCTGAGGAAAACATAAACTTTGCTGTTATAATCATATGGGAGGTGGGGGTAACATTTAGTGAGCTCAGTGCGCACAGTACTTGTAGTTATAACTTTAATTACTTGACCTTAGAATTTAACTTGCATTTGAGTTACTTTAACTGTTGACATGATTTTTCATAAAGGGGTATCACTTTTCACAAATATCTTGACTGAACAATAAAATCATGCTCTTAAACAAGATGTTTAATGAGGTCAATGGGCGACAAAGCTTATCTGAATCAAGATTTTCAATTTCAACAGGGTAAAATCACAGGGGCCTGTAACATACTGTATTTGATTTTACGTAATCACTATATGTATACAAAAAGAATATAGTGATTACGTAAAATCAAAAACAGTATGTTACTGGCCCCTGTGGGTAAAATCAATCTAATTTTTTTTTAAGCTCACTTGAGCTGAAAGTGTCCGTCTGTAAATTTTTCATATTTTCAACTTCTAAAGAACCACTGAGCAAATTTTAACCAAACTTGGTGCAAAGCATCACTGGGTGAAGGGGAGTTTAAATAAAATGAAGGTCCATCCCCTTCCAAAGGGAGATAATCTAGAAAAGACAAAGATAGGTTGGTGTCATTGAAATTTCTCAAGAGCCACTAGGCTAGAAAAGCTGGAACTTATGTGGAAGCAACCTGGGCAAGTGTTCTGTTCAAGAACAAAATGGCCAGTTACTCAGGTGAGCGATGTGGTCCATGGGCCTCTTGTTTATGCGTAGATAGTTTTCAGCAGGCCCAAATTTAAGGCGTTACTTCCTGTTGGCCACCATAATAATTAGAGGTGAACATATTCCTTCATTATTCAACCAACTTGAACTTTTTATACTGTGGCAATTGTACAAGTGTGGCAGGAAGGATTTTTTTCTTCTGAAAAACATATATTAGTTATAGAGCCTCCTCCTTTATTTCAAAATTTTTTTTCCCATAAAGATTTTTCTCCTAATATTTCTGCTACAACCTCTTAAATTTGGTAAGACAAAGGAAAAATTACCAGGTTGATCACCAAGATGGCGGTCAAGGGAAATAACTCATTGGGAGAATACGTCCTATTAAAAGTATCTATGCTAGTGTTCACAACAAAAAAGGTATATCAATCTATGATCATATATAACAGATATTTTATTAAAACAAAGTTAATGATATAAAAGACATAACATTTTAATCATCCTCTTCATCAGTGTCTTCCACCAGAACTTGGGGGTGTGGGGGGACCCTGGCCGCCTGAGTCCCCTGGGAGGCTGTACTGCTGGCCTGGGACATGCCAAAAAACATGGACCGAAACTGAAAAACAATACAAATACTTAACATAAAAGAAACTCATGTGCATACGGAAAACCTCAATATCAAGATACATGCTTGATCCTGCATTATTTTTAGCCCCTTCTAAATATATATTAATCAATATGTTATAAAATGTTTAAGGAAATGCCTGCAAAATTGTATTAAAAGATAAGTTTATATATTTACTGACATTAGGTAAAGGTATAAGGTATTGTGAAAAGTTAACATTTTTAAAGCTTGGTAAAAACTGTTTAATCCAATGCCTGTGCAATCCATTTGGCCGTGAATTCCACCCTTTATTGGAATCCAGTTTTACTACTTACTTTTTTCTTTGGTGGTGTTCCAGGAACTGGCTCGTCTTCTTCCTCTTCCATATCAACATCTTCAACCAGGCTCTAAACAAGAATGGAGAAACATAGAAACCAAAGGCCCTTATCACTGGTCACCTTAACTGCAATAAATGAAGCCCTCTCTGATTTTTTAAAAATATCATCATGATATTTTCTTTTAAACAAAGGCCTGAAGGGCCTGCGAGTTGACTCGCTCGAGTCAATTTGAGCTTTTTCATACACCTGGGCACAATACCTTCATATATTCAGTTTATTTTGCATCTTAAGAGATTAAATATTATATGTCTGATCCATGTTCGGTTCATAAATAAAGTGTACATTGCTTTTCCTTTATAAATACAGGTTGGCACTAATGGGCTTCCGTATTATTTTGACTGGATTCTATAATGAATTTCAGCACATTAGCTGAAGTGGTCAGTGTTATGGAATTATTAGGTTAAAGATTCCCACAGCATATCTGGATTCTAAAAATAGATTTTGAACAACAACTTGCTGCAGCTAATGAGGGAGCAGCAGGTGTTTGTGTTAGGGAGTATTCTAGGTCAATTATAAATAAACTTCAGATGGGAAGATTAGATCCACCTAACATTTTTGAACATATTCATACGCAGTAATTGTACATCTTACAGGTATTTAATCAAAACTTTTTTTAAAAGCATGAAGGTATAAATAATGTTACAGTATGGAATTTTATACAGTTTTTACCTCTTAAGTTTATACAATAACTCTAACCAAAGCATGTTTTGCTAGAACTATTATCTTTGGCGTATGGATCACCTTGATGAATGCATGAAAAATTTTACAGCTCTGAAACTGTTATCCCTCTGAAACGGCTATGTCGACAAGGATTAGCTCGCTACGCGAGCCAATTCAAAAAAGGGAGAGGGATACATTATTGCAGCTATGCTCAAGTCATATCTTTCACATCAACAAATTTTATCAAACTTTTTTTTTATGTGATCCCACACTATAGTAAAAGCTATGCTAAGAACTATTTAAAATCTGAGTGATATACATGTCATGTTATTTTAAGTCTGCCATATTACTTTGGATACTAGTATCTTAATGGCTTATCCTCCCCTTTTATTTCATAATGCTTTTCTGACACAAGTACTTTTATTTTAGATTGAATGAGATTTTAGAGACAGAAATTGACAAAAAAAGAATGTTGTTTGTAACCAAATAAGATAATAAACCTTTGTAATCTTGAGAAAATTTAAAGTGAAAATTCACTATTTTATTCTTGTACTTAAGAGGAAGACAATGATAACTCATGACCTTGTGTAGTTGGTTAGGTATGACAGGACTTCTGTAACTACTGGAGGTAGATAACTGTGACGTGGGTTGGTTGCTGTGTCGGGCAAACACACTCTCTGCCTCGAATACTCTATCTGTGTCATTTTTCTCTGTTGATGAATTTCCGGCAGCTTTTAATATGTTGGGTACACGTATCTCATCATCAAAATCTTCTTTTGAGAATAAATTCTTGTGGTGATCATTTCTGTGTGCAATGATGAATAAATACAAAACATGAATTTAAACAACAAACTCATTCACCACAATGTTTCCCTGAAATTTTGCATGGTTAATGAAAATACAAATGGTACATATTGAAATGTCATACAAAAAATTAACTGGTCTAATCTGAATGGAAATTTATTTAAAGCATGCTACCTTCAATTAATCATTTAGTTTTTTTCATTTGATTGCCAACTTGTTATTACATGTACCTGTGTCCATTTAGATGTGAGTCATTGCTGTTGTTTGATTTATTCATATGATGTTGATGTTGACCTCTCTGTGTCTTTTTTGTTCTTCTTGATTGGGATTTCATAGCAGAGCTATACAAGTTTAATTGCATATTGTAATCAGAGAATTTTTAAAAAAAAAAGTCATTAAAGAAGAAGAATGCAATGGTACCTGGTAAATATGGGTATAAATACAATGTACTTAGTCTTCATCCTCAGAAAAGTTGTATATTATCAAGTTTATACACTTACTTCCCCTACCCTCTCTTACTTCACAGGATATTACTTGCTTTACCTTTAAATCAGTTTCTTGTATTTATTTGAAAAGTGAATCTTTTCAAATAGATATAAGAAACTGATGCTTTGTTTCATAATTTTCTAAAAATATATTTTCCTGTACTGAAACTTTGAACTCATTTCTCAAGTGACCCAAATTTTAACAAAGATTATGTACTACACTGTATTTAATTCTTCTATGTATTGTGATTCTTACTAAGCACTTACTAAATCCAAACTATGCAACCACTGTATTAATTAAATCAACAAATCATAGCAAAAACAGAAAACAATTCAGTGAAATGAAAGTGAAAGTAATCTGACCTGCATGCCCCATTCTGCAGTGTGTGTTGTGTTGTGTGGGAGGACGTATTTCCTGACTGGGAGTGAGATTCTGCCAACGTCGCCAACACAAAATTAGCTTCAAAAGCACTGTCAGCATCAATACTCAACACCACTGGTCTGAAATAACAATAATGGTACTTTAAACTCACAAAATGATACTGTAAACCAACTTTTATTCGCGACGACTTTATTTCGCGATTTACCGAGGTTAAACTAGACGATTAATTTTCACGATCAAGCCTTTTTTGATCTGTTGTTAATAGACAAAGACACTTTCAGGACTTGTTCGCGGCGAGAAATATTCGCGATTACCAGACTCTCGTGAACTTCGAGAAAATTTCTCGCACGCGAATAAAAATTGGTTTACAGTATCCCGTGGTCCCGTATAATGGTCATAATGGCAAAATCTATTTTTTGTTAGGTTTCCACCCCAAATATCTCTCCAACTAAAATGTTAAATAGGAGGTGCACAGCGCTATAGCTGTTTAATGAAATATAACAGTGTTTAAGAAAGTCTCACTAAATTTTATTCCATGCAAAAAGGTAGGAGTTAGGAAAAGAAATGGGTTCCCCGAATTATAATAGGAAGATTTTTTTGCCAAATGAAACACCAAATATCTGTCTGATTTGAACATAAAACAGGAGGTGCAATTTTCACTAGATATTATAGACTCTGTGAAGGTCTCAATAAATTTTATTCAGCAGTATGGGACAAGTTGGAGGATAAGAGATACATATCCCAAGTGTTACAGATGTATGAACGGACACCTCCATCACTATATATGAGCATTTAAAGTCTGATATAACTTCAATTTTTATTCTTACATTTTGATTTTTATCTTCAATTCCTGAAATACAAATACACACAAAAAGGATAAGTAAAAAATTACCTTCCTGAGGTTTCAAACTTGATATTTATTGGCATAGCTGTGATTTCTGCAAATGCAAGGACTGCCTGTGAGAAATAAATGTACTTAGAATTGAATAAAAAAAATGCTCTTTGTAAAATCTTATTTTTATAATTAAATTTTTTTTTACCTATGTAATAAGATACAGTGTAGAAGATTTACTACATTCATAAGTTCTTGGTAGTGACTTCTCATGATTTTAGCATGAAAACAAATTTTACTCAGCATAAAACAGAGACAAGTCAGTATGCAGTGATCATTATACAAACTAACATACCCTGAACTCCTTTAGGCAGAAGGTGATATCTGTGTCCACTCCTATCTGACAATTATCAAATTCATCTGGATCTAGATTTAGGACAGTATGGACGATTTTGGTAGGGTCTGAAAATCATAAGATTCCAATACAATTGGAATGTGACTGTACATATTTATTTTATTGTTTGAGATTATTTAATTGACACTGTAAAACTTGGTTACCATAAAATACATTTTTTTATATCAAAAGATGACATGGTCTACTCTATCAAGAACACATTTCTTTCTAATGTATACCTGTTCACTTATTATCTGGTCATCTTTTCACAAACTCTTTAAATTTGGAAACTAAAACAAGGTCTAAGATTAATCAACGCTGTTCTAAAAACTAGTAGGCTAAGTCAGAAATATGAACAACAATATCTAACACTACTGACTAGGAAATTTATAAGAACATTTTCACCTGGTTCATCATCAGTATAATTCTTTAATGAAATCTTCTCAGGAGAGACAATCAGAGTGACCTCCTCCTGATTTGACTGGAAATTCACCACTGTATCACATAGCAGTCTACAACACAGTAAAGACATTAATTAAATTAATGTAAAATACTTATATGTGCAGGTGAGAAATATATCAAAATGTGTGACTGATAATGAGGAAAAATAAACAAGTTAAAATTTCTTGTCTGCTTCTTGAGGTTATTGTCTAGGATACATGAATTGGTTAGCTTACAGAAATAAAAAGCTGCCTGCAATGTAGATATAACTATATAAAAAATATTATGTAACAGAAAATGAACTTGCTACAGATCACCACAAAAGTTAAAAGCATAAGGCTTAACATGATCCAGGAGATTTTATACAATAGGTCACCATGAGATTTGCATTATACTACTGAAATCCCCTCAAAGTAGCCCCACACTCAGCCTACCTTGGTTGTGCTGTCAGCTGATTTGGACACATATCTTTTGAGAACACTGCTTGTAATGTTTCACATTCTATGAAGGCTAAATTGTGTGTCTTCACAATTCCTGAAAAAAAAAGCATTCATGTCTGTGACTCTCTTGATTATTTGAACATATTGGTATATTCTTATTCAGTGGCAATGATTTGAAAGAAAAGATTTTTATTAGCATCATTTGATTCAATGTTGTTTTTTTTAACTCACATGTAAAATCTTCATAACATTTTCTAATTTGTAAACATTAAACTTGGTAAAGGAGCCTAGTTTTGAGTTCTCATTTACTTAAAATTTGTCTGCTTTGACTTCTTCAAATCTTAGTCTACATTATATAGTCATAGGTTCATTTAAAGTTTAATTTGATTAGATGTAAAGTTAAGGTCAAAATCCCAATATGCTATCAATGGACAGCTCATGCCAAATTACAACATATGAAAACAGATAGCAATAAGCCATCAAAGTAAGTATTAAGCAACTATAAATTACTCAAAACTTTCATTACAAAAATTGATATCTTAATCTATTAAAATATCTAAATTAAAATACAACTGACAAAGAACTGAATTAAGTTGCCATTCACAGAGATTCTTATACATACATGTAACTTACATGTATGCATGCCTATTCATCAGTTTATAATGTACAAGTATTTCAAACTAAAACTATTATAATTTTGAAAAATTTACAGCTTTAAACATACCGTGTTTGCAGTACAGTTTGAAGATGAGTCTTGCCTTTTGCATATTTAGAGTAATTTGGCACTTCTCAACCGTCTTTTCTATATTGGACATTGACTTGAAGACAATCAAACAAGACTGAAAAATACATAATAGTACTGTTATACTGAATGTACATTCATATAATCTCAGTTCTCGATAAAACATTTTATAAAATTGAGAAACTTAGCAATATATATCTTCCCATCTCTATTATTAGTGTAATGCTGCAATTTAAATTTTTCTTAAAAATCTTAAAAAAAGAACAAAACTGTTATTAGAATAAAGATGCTAGTAATTGATTTACTATTAATTATGGTAAAATGTAAGTCTTAAGGCCAAAAGAAAATATACTCTTGTTTCCTGTCCCCTGACCAAAAATATTAGGGTCGGTAGGTAGGGAAAAAAAATTATTTTGAGAAAAAATTTTATTTTCAAAACTCAATGAATGCAGTACATATAGCATGTAATAACAAGAAAATGATATGTTAACAGTTTACAAAGCAAGTTTGTTAATCAAGATTTATAAAGTAAAGGTATCCTGTACAGTTGTGATGTATTAATTCTGTAAATATCGTTGGTCGACTTCAGTATTTTAGAAAAATAGTTACCCAAAAAATGAAAATGTAATAAAAACTTTTAGGGTCGGAGGGTAAAATGTAGGGTAGGTCGGGTGACAGGAAACAAGAGTATTTTTTATTTTGGCCTAATCAGAGACCTTCATGGCGATTTTGCACCTGATGGAGTCTTCACTATCCTGAGATGAAATCTCTGGTGTGCCATCATCATAGTGCTGGAAAAATGTCGGGAAAAACAGGAAACAAGCATAGGCTGATCTTGACGAGTTGACAGTCCTTAAGGCCAACTGTAAGAGTTTAGAGTTAGAGTAAAACAGTGATTAAATAATTACAATAAATGAGATTAGGCAGTCCTAGGCCTCAATCAATGGAAATCAGATATTCATAAGATATACCGGTATATAATAACATACATGACGTTTACAATAAAGTTTTCATCAATACATACCCCATGAGCAAGAGGTTCTATGTATAACTCCTCTCCTATTTTTGACAATGAATGAATTGCTCTTCCAAAAACTATATAAAAAAAGATAGGAGTGGATAAAGTAATAAAACGAATAGGCAAAACCCTTGCTTTTTAAAACATTGCCTTTTAAAATATTTAGGACCTTTTATTAATGAATGCACCATTTAAGAAGATTATGGTCAAAATATTTGTAACAAAATGTTTATATAATGAATCCTTGGTATACATTCCGCCTTTTTGTAATCGAATTACTGTTAAATACATGGTTATATAGCGAATTATCTAGTATAAGAAAGGCCACTTGGCCATGGTCATGTTTACTGTTTGCTGACCCAGTCGAGGTCTTGATGAGTTTTAACAAGTACTGTAAATGATTGTAAATGATACCTTTGATGTTTACTCCAGGAATAATACACTTCATTTTGATTTACAGGAACACTTTCAATACTTTTTGCCTTTCCCTCCCAAAAGTCTCTATCGTCTGTATTAGCATCGGGATCGAGATGCTGTATTTGGCAGGTATCAAGATAACTCGTTCATCAGAGAAGTCGAACTCTAAAAAAAATAACTCCCTAACCCAGCGGTATTATTAAAACAGTATGAAATCGATTTATAATTTCAAACTAGTTAAATTTCAATAAATCTAGACATCAGCAGTAGAGGAGATAATCAAGTGTATACTGTAAACAAAATTACAATATATTGGAGACAAGGTGTAATACCGTACTTTAAAATATTCCTATATTGGCTATAAAGAACTCTTAAGAAAATTTGAAATCATAAAATTTTACCAAAATCAATTATATCTGATACATACAACCTCAACAATTTATACATTACCCATGATAAATTAAAGTTGAGGCTTTTTGACATCATTGACAGCACCCCCCCCCCCCCCCCAATAAAAATGGAACTTGTAAACTTACTTACCTTGTCACTGGTCATTTATGAAAATATTTTGTTTAAAAACACTCTGCTTGTACTTAGTAATTGATATTAATGAGATGCTCTAATTTCTGATCGTTAATGTCTTTGTAGTTTTTGGAGAGCAAGTCTTCCAGTAATTATTCTATCGGAATGTTTGTGTGTACCAACCATGCCCCATTCATAGCAGACTTATTTTCATATTCATATGACTCAAAAGCATAAGTCATTCAAAAACTTCTTCACAAAAAGAAGAAGTCTATTGCTATGGCCTTTAATCATTAGCTCAATATTTAGATACAAGAGTATAGACAATGTTGTATTTACAGTGTATAAACAATATTCATTTTCATTCCTACCATGTTTTGAAAAATCCCTTTGAATTCAAGATCAATCACAGAATCTGACACATCCCTTTCATATTTTGAGAGAACTCTTATAATAGGTCATTTTTGATTTATAAATGTCAAGTGAGGTTAAGAAAAACTTTACCTTTAAAAGCAACAAAAATCAAATCTTTCTTCACCATACTATAGATAAATATAAAAAAAAGTTGATAAAGAATTCCTGGATTTATTTGTAACTTTCCAACCATACATAGAGACAAATACACAGTTGTTATTTCCTCTTAAGACAGTAAGTTTTGACTAGTTCTTTTAGGTAAGCAGAATAAAACAATTAACCATTCTTTCTCCCAAATAAAATTACATAATACCATACCAAACTTTACAAATTACCTTTAAATTAAAATAAGTGCCAGTAAAATTACACTGACATGGCACAGCAATGACTTTGAAAATATTTTATAGCAAATTAATACATCTATACTTAAAGTTTGAATAGAAAGGCATCAACTGGGCTCAATCGTACCTGCAATGTCAATTTGTGATGCCAATAGATATTTCTTTATTGAAATCAGGTGGAAGAGTAAAATTTGATTATTTCTTGAATCTGAAGAATGTGTGCAGTTTCTTATTGATAAGAATATCACAAATATCAAAGTAAAACATTTGAAATGGTTATAATTATCATCATTATATACATATATTAATTGTATAGCGCTGTTTTTAATATAAAATTTCTCAAAAGCGCTTATATGATAAAATACAAACTGAAAACAAATCAAAAAACATATGACACAATAAAACACACACATATAGTTCTACTTAAACATTTACATTCTCTTACAAATAAATTAAAAGTTTATGTGTAAGATTAAGATCAATCTAATGATTTAATCACTTCAGAATTAAAAAAAAAAAGTGAAATGCAATGGCACATGTATGGTTGTTAACCTGACAAACACATAGACTTTTATATAACAACTTAAAGTATATACAAATGTAGTCACTCCGTAAACTCTCATACTTTATGTACAATATGTACAGGAATGTATTAGTTCTACCAGATTGATTATACACAAAAAATACATAATACATACAATATACTTTCTTTACAATACATATGCACATACTTTAAGAGAGAGGCCCATTTTGAGTTGCATTCCTTTTCTAATGCAAAGAAATTTATTTCCAGTATATTGTATGGAAAAATTAGGCAGTATGAGAATATATAAAATTTCACTATCCTAGAATTTTATTACATTCTTGGAATATTTTTATATTTTTTTTTTCAATTTGAAAAAACTCATAAAATTACTATTTCAAATATCTATTTCTTCAAAGTATTTTTGGTATGAATAATCCTAATACTATATATGCATTGTTCTCATGAAATTGTACCAGAACTGACTACGTCTCTACTGAATTCAAAAAGTTGTAAACATCAAAACACAACTGAGGCAAAACCATCCCACCTCACCATTACTGGCCTTAACAGAACATATATTTTAAAATTTTAATATATTCAATTTAAATTTTAAATGAGACATAATGCAGAAGATCAAGTCCTATGATTTTTTTTTTTTTTGGTGTGTAGAATATTTTGGGAAGAGTTTTGGTACAAATCATCTCTTTGCATTGCATTTATCTTATTTATTACCAAAAAAATTAAACAATGAACTCAGAAAAGACAGCTTGCTTTAAACAAAGATTAATTTGTAACATAAAAGCAAATAAACATAGTGCAAATGAAGCTTAAACCAATCATTAAATGGAACATTCGGCAAACTCAGCTGATTTCATCACCTTCTTTCTGAGGTATGAATCTGCCAAAGTGTGCCGAGTGTAGATGGAATAGTTTTATTCTTTAACAAAACTTTTCTATCTTTAACAGTTCTTTTTTGATTTATTCCTATTTTATGGACTAGAGGAAAACATTAAGTTCATCTTATCATAATAATGCCAAGATGGCAAAATCAATGCCTTTCCAAAGAAATTAAAAATATTTTGCTGTTTTTTTTTTCAAATCTATTTAGCACCCCAGACACTTACAAAATTACAAAGGGGAAACTTATTATATCTGTCTCCTTTGAATAAACTGGGATAATTCTATAATCCCTCTGTCAAGAGTTTCAATTCTTATTTTAAATTCTCATTTCACTTACCCCATTAAAGCTTTATATAATACTTTTCCATAACATCATACTTCTGAACAAAAAAAAAAACCACATGCATGCAAGTACAAAATTAAAAATGCTATGTCACAAAGAGCATAAAAAAATCATTTGTCTTACACAAGAAGACACAATCCTACGCGACAGAAATATCTAAATACATTTGTACATTTTTTTAACAAAAGTAAACAAAAATCATAGCATCCTGCCTGCACTGTTGTCCTGGTTATGAGTTATCTCCCTTCACAAAACAGCAACAACAAATTCTGATTCTATACTGGGCTTTAAAACATTGTGTAATGATTTGAGGCAACAAAAAAATGATAATGTTTAAAATAATAAAACAATAATTCACATCTTCCTTTCACTGATTTCAATCAAACATGAAAATCACAAGTAATGCCACAATGAAGTTCCATTTTAATACAAACATATATCAATTTGAACGTACATGAGTTTGTGTTTATGATATGGTTTATTAATCAACATACATATATTACAAATGACTAAATTCCTCCAAATATACAAGGTTTCACAAAAAGTACATCTTTAAATTTAAATGCATTTGTGATACAAATGTAAGTATTATAGCTGTAATTTATTAACCACCAATGATACAATGTCCACTAAAGATACAAAATACAGTACATCATTGATATTAAATTTCAAATAAGTATATTTTTTTTTTATCAATCAATGATAAAAATGAAACAAATTTAAAAGAATCAATCAAAATCAATGAAAATTTGCAATTGATTAAAACATAAAACATCAAAATGTATCCTTTTCAAACGTACATGTAATAGCTAGAGTAGCAATTTCCATATTCTGTTATCTTCCGACTAGTAGCTTCTCACTGATCACCCTAGAATTTATCCTTATCAAATGCAAAGTCATCCATTATAATGGTGCATTTTATCATTAGTGAATGTTTGTATCATTGGTGAAGACCACAATACTTGATCAAAATAACATCATTACATTTTATTCCACACTCAATTTTCTACTATCGTTCTGTGAAATATTTGTTCCTTCAATTATCATATACATATGTATATAGAGTTTTACAAGTGATGTCTATACTTAAATCTTTCAAGCCCAGATAAAACTGGGCTATATTAGTTTAAAATGTTTTGAATACATGCTGGTGAATTCCCTCAAGTTTTTTGAAACATCCCTCTGCTTTGAATATGCACTTTCTTTTCTCGTTAACATTCACACTTAGAAGTATGTCAAG
The DNA here is from genome assembly GCF_032062105.1 of Saccostrea cuccullata. Classification (NCBI taxonomy): domain Eukaryota; kingdom Metazoa; phylum Mollusca; class Bivalvia; order Ostreida; family Ostreidae; genus Saccostrea; species Saccostrea cuccullata. The sequence continues at coordinate 829,689 of NW_026920581.1, read as the reverse complement.
TTTATACAATTACAGCATATCATCATTTCACAAATGAATGAAGTAAACATGTAGCTGTGTATATTACAGTCATGATATCAGAATCGAGCTCTCTGTCCTCTTTAGCAGTGAAATGTGGATTGAAAGATACCATGATAAAATGGTAGATAAGGTGGGGAGAATGACTTCAACATGGAAACTATAATGAAATGCTTCCAACAGGAGGATTGGGGAAATTCAAAAATTAAGACAGTATGAGAAAACATGTCACATCTTAGTTTATAAAATTTCTCTTAGATGAATTTTCTCTAAAAATAAAAATGTTTTTCATTAAAAAAAATTGTTCCAATATGTTCAGTAGAATTTTTTCATTCTATTTTCAGTAACAGTGACAACAACATTCAATTTAACTAAAGTTTATGCATGGAATTAAGTATCTATAACAAGGAATCTAGTTTTGTGACAGGTTTCTGTCAATTCATGCAACAATTGTACAAGGAGTGGAATTTTCTAAAATGGACTACAGACATACAGACAAACAGAAGAAAAAAAAACCCATTTCACTAATGCATAAGCTCCTCTGGACCATCAGAGCTAAAAATCACAGTCTCACATTCAGTGAAGGATTATTTCATATTTCCACATTCTGATCATTAGAACAGGATGACACGCGAGCCAGTAACACTGTGATGTCATCTGGTTTCCCTCCTGCAAAAGTAACAATTAACGGTAAAACAATGCTCTGTATTTCCTAGCATATTCAAATTAAATTAATGATATTGCAATATTTATGATCTAAAAAAAAACAAGCATAGCATTATGAATATTTAAACCAATCAATATTTTTTAAGAATACATTTCAGCAAATTAGGAAAACATTTCATAGGACAAAAACCAATAACTTGACTCCAGAGTTACAAAACAAAGAAGGTGTCATAACACAGATCCAACATTCAATAGAAATGATGCAATAAGATCTCTGTGATGTAACCTACCCTTGAGATCTATTCCTCTTTGTTGTGCTGATAAAGCAAAAGGTGACAAGTAATCTTGATCAAATGAGAGCTGATAGGCTTCCTCTGCTATATGGTGTGCCGTCCGCTGAACGTTGACTTCAGAGTCTCTCTGATCCTATAATGAAATCAAATACGATAAAACAGCACTCCAGATCAATTATTAACTGTTAATGTTACAAAAAGTTCCATGCATGGAAAATTACTTTTTTTATCCAGTTATCTGTGGAAGGAACACAACAATAGTTTTCTGGTTCAACAGTGAATCATACCTTCATTTTACTTAAGCAGTCTAAAATCATGTCTTCATTCATATTGTCAAATAAACCATCTGTTCCTAGTAGTATAATGTCCCCTTCTTCTACATCAAATGATGAGCTTTCTGCCATGTCAGGGCTGGAAAAAATAAAAATAAAAATAAAAACACACTGTAAAATTAGATGAAATTTTTCATCAGGGTACTGTAAAATACAGCATCCCCTCACAAAAGAGTACACTGACCCCAATATAATATGCACTCACTCACTCACAAATACATGTATAAGTATACAAGCCTGTTACTAAATCCCCTCCAACTTCATTGCACAGGGATAATATTAAAGGCAAATAAAGGATTCAAAGGGAAATGGGTTGAAAATATTTATATAATTTTTAACTTATTTTGGTATGAAAAACAAAAACACCAGTAGTTGGACCTAAAAAAAATTTTTTGGTCTCTTTTTAGCAAAGTCATGATTCTGATCAGAATTACAAATTAAACTATCACATCTCATGCAAAAAGAAACTGTGTACTAGATTAAAACTGCATTTTAGTGACAGACAACTCCTCTATTTTGTCTAGCTGTGTAAGCTTTCACACACCCACCTGTCACTCAAGACAAGCCCCGCCTGGCTGGGTGGGGCTACCGCTAGCTGGAAGGGAGTATTGAAGTAATGCTGCTGCTCCTGGGAGCGATGAACAACCTTGTCATCTCTGATGAGGAGGAAACCACTATCTCCTAAATTAGCTGTGTATATCCGTCTTTCTTTTTTATGCAGTGCCACAATACAAGCTGTACTGCTACCTATATTAAGGAGAAAAAGATTCAAACTTTGTAAGTTTGTATTCTAATTTTGAACAAAGAAACAGACATACAGCATTCTTTGAAAGTTCAAAGTCCTGCAAAAATGGCATTATTTTTTGAAAACTTAATTTTCTTACAAACTACAATACCTATAAGTGGAGTTTTCATTTCCTGGAGTTCATAGTAACTTGCAGCAATGACAGTGGCTGGGGCCTGAGCATTAAATCTGCCTTCTCTCACCATTCTTTCACAGGTTTCCATTAAAGATCTTGGGAATGCAGAGGGATCTATCCCATAATTCCTCCATCCTCCCACACCATCAGCTACTCCTAAAAACAAAATACAATTTTAAATGAATTTTTACAGGTATATAAACTATATATTGAATACGTATTGAGTTTACCACAATCATATCTAGAAATGACAGGGATTAATCTAGGTTTTTGGGAAAACTACCCTTTCTGGAGAAGTTGGATAAAATCAGCCGCTGAACTGGGGACCATTCCAGGCCCCAGCAGATGCAGGGTGATCCCTGTTGGTGGGTCTTATTGAATTTCAGCATAATAATGCCCTTTTTATGACCATTTAGTGTGTGTAAAATAGCAGAGTAAAGCCATATTTCAGAGCTTATGAAGATTTTCAATTTTGTAAGACAAAAGAAAAATTATTGAGCTTATAATTGTTGTAAGGGGAATTTATTTACTCTGTGGAGGAAATTCGGGAGAATGTTTATAAACAATGTGGCTTGACTTTTTTTCAGCAACCATCCAAAATATCGTTATTTTCTCAATCAAAGTTTTCTCTCTATACATTAAATGTAACCCCAAACATTCCCATATCAAAAGGTTCAGTTATGAAATACAAGGGCACCATGGACAAAGGATGCACAAACATCTCAAAAGGTCAATGTATACATCTCAATGACATGGGGTAAAACCCAGTACCTATAACATCAGCGGTCCTATTTTTGGCCACAAAATATGCATCATCACCATAAGTCCATTGTTTAAAGGTCGGTGATTGAGAAATTGTCTTAGAAAAGCCAGACGATCCTGTCACCAAGTGTAAAGATTCTGTGGGTCGTGTTTTCAACTGTAACTCCGTGTGAAGTCCTGCGAAAAATGTTCTGGATAGTCCTGCGAGTCTTCCCAGTAATCCTGATGCCATGACAATACTATTCTTAACTCATTTCGTGTTTAAATCACACCATGTTCATTATTTTATCAGAAAACGCCAGCAAATACGATGATCCGTCCTGGTGGCTTCCATCTTTATTTAGTGACGCAAAACATCCAAAGGGACGTAGTCTACTATAAATATAGCAAGTCATTAGCCTTAAAACAAGGCCTAGCAGTGATTATGATATTTTTATTGTATTTATAAATGTGTTAACTTATGTGACATCTTTCTATAAATGTTAAAATAATTGTCAAACACGGGGAATTTAATTTTGTACGAGAGGACGTTATTTAGAAGGAACAAGGAACAATAACTCTTCCTCATTAAAAAAGCATGAAGAGTGCGTTCGAGACCATCGTTCAACCGCAACATAAACGAAACAGTAAATAAATAAAATCGAAATGAAAAAGTAAAATTATAATAATATGTTTAATATAAATATGTTAATCATGTGGCACAAGAACAACATGGACAAGTACTAAAATAAGATAAAATAAAAAGAAAATGAGAAAAAATGTTTTGGTGATATGTTGATTTGCGATATTATATTAATTACAGAGACATGGCATCGTTTTTCAAGGGGGCAGGCTGATACAAAAATTCAACTTTAATATCTCAAAATGTTTGACATGGAAAGAAAAAAGGAATATTGTACAAAATTCAATTTCGTAAGGGGGGTGGGGGTACAACTTCTCTCAGAACCATGTTAACCACATTACACTGATTAATATTATGGTATGATTGTGACAACAAAAAATAGGAGCAACCATCCTCAGAATGATCATTTTTCTTAAAAAAAGTAATCATGTTTGGAGAAAAAGGGGACACCCCTACCTCACGTGTCCAGGCATATCCTTGTCTTATTCTCTTTAGAGAAGTGAATGTAGGCGAAAACCTGTCCACTTCTCTAAAGAGAATAATCCTTGTCTCTATTCATACATGAACCCCCCCCCCCATCTTGAGGTAACGCAATAATTATAAGATTAACTATATTAATTTGGGCACTGTTATATACACATGTATCATATATATCAAGGAAGTTCTTATCAACACTGTTCTGTGAAGAGACCTTTTCCATAGGGTTTTATGCAACTCTCTAGAGTGTTCTAACCTCTGATGTAAATAAAATTAATCCTTATTTATTATGTTTTTCTCCGTAGCCTGGAAGCCTTTATTGTTTTTAACATTAATTAATTTACTATGAACTTTGAATAAATGCCATAGGTAAATTCATCAAAGTTCCGCCAGAGTTCGTTTGTACCAAACCAAACTCAGTGTCTCTATGTACGGAGACGCAGAGGACTATGGGTAGTATGGTAAATTCACATTACTCTGTGAAATCAGAGCCATTTTTGTGGGCATTTTCAATTACTTGAAAACTGATTTTCCGAACCACCGTAGAAAATTTCCTGAGCGCGGTCAATCGAACGCAGCCATATGTTATGAGGCTCTGGGGCCAAAAAACTTCGAGATTATGAAACCAACCGGAACCGCCCAAATGTAAACAAGACAGTGTGCATGTCTGACCTGTTTGCATCTGTTCTGTATCCCTTTTAATCAGTTTTACACACAAATAAGACACTGTCATATATTAAACATGTCATCAAGAAGAGCACTTCACTTTGTTTTTAAAGTTGGCAACAGAACAGAAACAGCCAAGTTCTACAGAGATGTATTAGGAATGCAAGTAAGTCTGCATGACATGTTTTAATTAAATTTATATGTTTTGCACAGTGATGCATGACAATTCACTGTTTATACATAATAATTATTTTAAGAGGAGAAAATGTAAGATTTATACCTGATACTACAGGTGCTTGGGGAAGGGACCCCCCCCCAATTCCATACACCAAGGGTTCTTTGAATTAACTTTTTAAAACAATATCAAAGAGTATTAAGTTTTATTTAAAAAAACTAGTTTTAGCTTTTAATTCTGGATTTTTTCAGTTGTAATATTGTGAATATGTCATAGAAAAATATAAAAGTCAAAGACCCGCGGGAGGGGGGTCTCCTAGCTGTCCCCAAGCATCTTGTACATGATACGTGTAAGTTTTGAATTTTTTAGCTCACCTGAACAGAAAGCAAATTAAAATGAGCTTTTCTGATCATATTTTGTCTGGCGTGCATCTGTCATGTCTCTCTATCTGTAAACTTTTCACTTCTCAAAAACTTTCATGCCATTTTTAGCTCATCTGAGCCGAAGGCTCAAGTGAGCTTTTTTGATCACATTTTGTCCGTCGTCCGTCCATCCGTCTGTCTGTCCGTCTGCCTGTCTAGCTGTCCATCCGTCTGTAAACTTTTCACATTTTCGACTTCTTCTCAAGAACCACTGGGCCAATTTTGACCAAACTTGGTACAAAGCATCCTTGGGTGAAGGGGAATTTAAATTGTTAAAATGAAGGGCCAAGTCCCCTCACAAGGGGAGATAATCCAGAAAAGACAAAAATAGGGTGGGGTCATTAAAAAATCTTCTTCTCAAGAACCACTGGGCCAGAAAAACTGAAACTTATATGGAAGCACCCTGGGGTAGTGTAGATTCTAAATTGTTCAAATCATGACCCCCAGGGATACTGCGGGGCCACAATGGGGAATCAAAGCTTTACATAGAAATATATAGGAAAGATCTTTAAAAATCTTCTTCCCAAGAACCACTGGACCAGAAAAGCTGAAACTTATGTAGAAGCACCCTGGGGTAGTGTAGATTGTAAATTATTCAAATCATGACCCCCGGGAGTAGGGCGGGGTCACAATGGGGAATCAAAGTTTAACATAGAAATATATAGGAAAAATCTTTGAAAATCTTCTTCTCATGAACCACTGGGCCAGAAAAGCTGAAATTTATATGGAAGCACCCTGGGGTAGTGTAGATTCTAAATTGTTCAAATCATGACCCCTGGGGGTAGGGCGGGGTCACAGTGGGGAATCAATGTTTTACATAGAAATATATAGGAAAAATCTTTGAAAATCTTCTTCTCATGAACCACAGAGCAAGAAAAGCTAAAACTTGTGTGGAAGCATCCTGGGGTAGTGTAGATTCTAAATTGTTCAAATCATGACCCCTGGGGATAGGGCGGGGCCACAATGGGGAATCAATGTTTTACATAGAAATATATAGGAAAAATCTTTGAAAATCTTCTTCTCATGAACCACTGGGCCAGAAAAGCTGAAACTTATGTGGAAGCACCCTGGGGTGGTATAGATTGTAAATTGTTCAAATCATGACCCCCGGGGGTAGGGCGGGGCCACAATGGGGAATCAATGTTTTACATAGAAATATATAGGAAAAATCTTTAAAAATCTTCTTCTAACGAACCACTGGGCCAGAAAAGCTAAAACTTATCTTGAAACATCTTGAGGTAGTGTAGATTTCAAATTGTTTAAATTATGATCATTGGGGTAGGGCGGGGTCACAATATGTATTACAAGGGGGAAATCTGGTAAAAAACAGAATGGTCAAAGATTCTCAGGTGAGCGATGTGGCCCATGGGCCTCTTGTTTTCTTTAAGTGGCAGGCCTAGAATTAAAAGAATTTGTTCTAATCGAAGGGCCAAGCACTCTTTTTAAAGGAAGATAATTAAGAAATTGGGAAATATATCGTATGAAGTTTATGTCTCCCAGTTTGAATTGATACATATACAAGAGTCTGCTCTATGTACAAATTAACAGTTTCTAAATTAAAAAGAGGCAATCAGACTGAATCTAAGCCACTGACAAGTAAAGTGAAAGTTAAAAAAACTATAATATTTAGAGCAGAAGGGTGTTCATGGAAATTGATCAATCATCCATGCCCCTCTTGCACACATATAACACATAAAATACCTGAATTAGCAAAATATCTATGCAGGTGGGATTCTTTACTCTGTAACATAATAAGAGATTGTCTTCAGGTCCCATAGTCACTGTTCTTTACAACACCAATGGTACCATGTATGTGGGATACATGTCTCAAAGCTGGACTAGCTCTGACAGGAAATACTTTTGCTTACTTGTATGTGCATGAATCTTTAAATTTCAGATTTTAAGACATGAAGAGTTTGAGAAAGGATGTGATGCAGCTTGTAATGGGTAAAAAAAAATTATCTAATTACAAGGTTTTTTTTTTTTTAATATTCAGAAAATTATCAAAATAAACTCACTTTTCAGAAGATAAATGTTATATGTGATATTAAAGGGTCAGATAATGGTAAGCACTGATTACTTGGCACTCTTTTCTCTTGTTTCTAGGCCTTATGATGGTAAATGGAGCAAATCTATGGTGGGATATGGTCCAGAAGATAACCACTTTGTGGTAGAACTGACCTATAACTACGGCATCGGAAGCTACCAAATGGGCAATGATTTCAGGGTAATAAATAAAGTAATCTTATTGTACAACTTTGTTTGATTATTATTATTTGAAAAAGTAGCCCCACCATTAACTTGACCAGAGCATAAACTTTGGAATCATTGTTGTTTATGGGTCACCCTTAATTACCACAAATTTACATCCCCTTCAATGTTTTTTTTTTAGTAAACATTATGATTCATTGAATCTACCATATAAATAGTAGCCCAGGAAATTATGTCCCCAATCAGGAATAAATAAAATTTTCCTTGCCCATAAACAATTGTGTGAAGCAAACTTTTAAAGAAACCTACAGATTCTTCAATTCTTGTTTGAATGCAAGTTGACTCAGAAATAATGAGATGGTTTTTGGCTCAATTATGAACTACAAGTCAACAGAGGATTTCATTTGATATGCAACTGTTGATGCAGTCTTTTAGGTGAGCACTATCACCCATGGTCCACATGTGATTTGAATGTATATTTATATTTACAGGGAATTACCATACAGTCCTCAAATGTATTGGCCAGTGCTAAACAGAATAACTACACAATCACACAGGAAGGAAGTCACAATGTGCTCACTTCACCTGATGGACACAAATTTTTTGTAGAAGACAAACAGCCTGATGGAGGTATGTGAAAGTCACAATTCACATTACTGAAGAAATGTGTGTCTTTTTAAATTGACATCAATTCACATTATGAGTATATTTCATTGCTTGTTAGAGTCACTGCATTTGTTGCTTAGGCCAAAATAAAAAATACCTTTGTTTGAATTGTTTCCCCTAACGCGACCGACCCAATTAAATCGCGCCGACTGAAAAGATTTTTTTAATAAGATGATTCAATATTTATTTTTATTGTTAACCAAGTTTTATAAAATACAATTTCATCAAAATCAGTTTTTATCAGAACGGCCGACATTGTTCTACTATGATTTTCAGGCCCTTGAAGATTGGTTGTTTCTTGAAGTTTGCTTTTAAATGGCATATGTATGATACTTAGCATTTTGTTCACAAACTGCTTTCTTTTGTACTTTTCTTATTTATAAAGGTAATTTTCCATTAAATTTTAGAATGTATTTTCAAAGCTGCAGTCAGAAAAAAATTGTTTACCTACCTCGACCCAACTTGAGAATTTAGGGTCGGATTAGGGGAAACAAAAATATTTTTAATTCCGGCCTTATAAACTGTTTGGTTTCCTTTCAATTTACTTTAAATTAATTAGAAACGTTTATACTAGCAATATGTATTAGAGTAATAAAATGGCTCAGTTGGATTTGCATCTTGAGTCATGGGATCTGTGTTGTAAAAAGAATTTTTGTTTCTACAAAATAGCTTGTAAATGGTTTCACTCTTTGGATGTTCATATCAACAAGCTAGACTTATTAAGACACTGTTGGTATATTAGAGATGCCCAAGCCCTCAGTTTAATAAACTTAAATGAATAATAGAGGTATTAACTTTGACTTCTTATATTGAACAGATCCAGTGAAGAAAGTTACACTAGCCTCATCAAATCTGAAGAAATCTTTAGGTAAGGTACATGTACATCCATCTGTCTGTCCATCTGTGAAACGTTCAGGGTAGAATTAATCATTTGATTCAGTGAAAAAGACTACATTTAAATCTAGTGATTTGAAATTTTATCAAATATCTGTTGGTGTTCCAAAACGTAAAAATTAGTTACACAGAGTCTGGATTGGATTTACATAAGAAAAAATAAGAACAATCTGTTTGAGGAAATAGTAAATGCTAGCTCTTTCTTTGTTTTCCTTCTCCCTCCCTCTATTGAAATTATTTCATATTTTGTATTGCAGATTATTGGTCAAATCTATGTGATATGAAAATTTATTCTCAAGATGATAAGTCTGCCATGTTGGGGTATGGTGATAATCAGGTAATGTGACAAAGAACAGGATTAGTTTGACCCAGAAAAAGCATTATATCACCCACCGCTCCATTATTCATGAATACAGATATTTATTTGTCAAATTGTATTTTCATCCCTATAATTCTAACACACATATCTTGTTTACATTGTAGTGCAAGCTTGAATTTGTTGATATTGGTGCTAAAGTAGATCATGCCAAGGCTTTTGGGCGAATAGCCTTCTCCTGTCCAAGGGTCCAGGTAAAACAATTAAGTGATTTTAAAAAATCAAAAGTATGGATACATTATTTTACAGTTTTATTAAATTAAGTTGGTAAAGGTATTAGTCATATTTCAATTGCTGAAGTATGCAGCTGTGTGTATAAGATTTTGATATTAATCCATCTGACTTTAAATTTCAGTTAGCTGAGATTCAAGAGAAAATGAAAGCTGCCAATCAAATGATTCTGACTCCATTAATCAGTCTGGACACTCCGGGTAAAGCTACAGTAGAAGTTGTCATCCTCGCAGACCCGGTAACAATCTCATTATCATTCAACTTGTTGTAGCAAATTCATCCCCCTCCCCATTACAATTTGATTAAGGCTGAAACACTTTATATACACTAAGTAATACATAAATGGTATATAAGTCATTGGTATTACTGCTTAATTGTAAATGTCAAAAACAAAGGAAAACATTTAAAATACAAATTATAGTTATCCTGTTGGATTTTTTTGCATAAATTTGTAGAAAAAATCTAAAAAGATAACAATGTTTCTATTACCTATACACCTGTACTTTGTTTTTTATAAAAAGGTGTCTAAAGGGAAGTTATAAGTAACACCATGTCTTTTCCTTGAGGTATTGTGAATCTGAATCCTCAGAGCTACAGTCCCATCAGAGATGTCTTAAAAATAATCACTGTAAAAGTACAGAAATTGCTTTTAAACATTTGGATTAATAAAAAGGAATTTTGAACATTTTTGTGAAGTTTGAAGTACTAGTTGGTTCTTTTCTGATTGACTTTAGGATGGCCATGAGATATGTTTTGTTGGAGATGAGGCTTTTCGTGAGCTGTCCCAGGTAGACCCACAAGCTGACAAACTATTGAATGAGGTGGGTATATAACTTTAGAATACTTGTTTTGATTGAAGGGTATTTTTGGGGAGCTGGTTTTGTGTACAGTCTTTCTAGGTCATAGGTGGAAAATTTGTTCAGAAGGATTTTGTATATGCTCAATATAATATTCAAAGGAAAAACTTTTTCAACTTTCATGTGCAAGTGCATTATCCATGAAGCTGATTATTTTGACTTAATGGTACATGTACTACACTGCACTCTGGATTGAGAAGTAATCTATAGTATATAAGGTGAATGATAATCAGAATATTTAAGTTCATGCAACTCTATGTAAGTCATACTAATAGACTATACTAATTATAGTGTTTCTTCAATTAGAAACATGCATTGACACAGTGGAGAATACAGTTATTAGTGTGATTCTTCACTATCACTAAAAATGTGACTGTTTAATATATAGTTTGTTGCAGAGCATATATGGATGAAGTTGGACAATACACTACTCATTTTACATCTATGTCCTAACTTCCCCCACCCCTCTCCTCTAACTACAGGGCCTTCAGGAGTGAGGGCAAATCATCATAGAAATGCTAAATTTATTCCACCAACCACAAAATTGTTTTAATAATTAGATGATTATGATGAATAGTGAGTCTTCTAGTGAGTTCTACAAAACTAATGAAAGTAATACCAAAGAGTTTGAAGCACAGGCACTAAAACTTGGTCAAATTTTTGACCCCCTAGTATATAAGAGCTTCAATATACACTAGGGGGTCAAAAATTCAAGGTGAGTTGGACACATTCCAATACCAAATATATCTTGAAAGTCTTCTCTACTTTTGGACATTTAGTAGAAAAATCTTTGATAACTATTAAGCAATTTGCCGTTTGCCCAAAATTGTGAAATTCATGACAAAAGTTGCAGTATATCAACAAGTAAAATTATAAAGTACTTTATGATTATGAATAGTGTTTGATTGAAGTTGTTTGTTTACTTTATACTGTTGTATACTGTTTGTATCACTTCATGTATCAATATTTCATCATCATGTGTAAAATTTTACAGAATTTTCAATTTAAATTACTATGGCAACATAAATCAACAAAATCAAAAACACAAAACTGATGTGGCATTTTCTTGACATTAAGATACCAATAAAAAGGTCTATGTCTATGAAATAATAAACCCCAGACAAAAAAAAAAACAAAAACATAACTATCGTCTCATTGTATCCTATATTGAAATTCAACCATATTTTGATTTTTTAAAAGAATGTCTATTTTTCCAAATCTGTTCTTCCCGTATACAGCAGCATACTACGAAGTAATATTGAAATCAGAACATTTTTTTTTCGGCTACAACACTTGGAAAAATACCTTTCAAGCCCAACTGTAGTGAAAATAGCCAAAATAATTAATTTAAAAGAATTCCCTCCATGGTTTTAGTCCGATGTCAGAAATTCTAGTCTTTTTACTGATGCACATTTTATCTGTTTATTAATCAGAGCTGTAATCGGTTAATTACAAAGATTTTTAGATGACATTTTATCGAAAAAAAATTAAGATCTATGTCAAAGAGACGCATGAATATTGAAATGATTGGGTGGATCAAACAATTCTTTTTTCTTCCTTAGATATGGGCACTTTCTTACAGATTTTTACTGAAAAATGCAACGTTATTTCATTGAATTTTTTTGGAAATGCACAGCTACTGATGGATGGGTTCAACCAACAAATAAATGTATTTGCAACCGAAATATGCAACTTGTTCAGTGGTTTTTTGAAAGACAGACACTCATATATTTATTGTATGGAATATCCAACGGATATCTAAAGCCAATACGGTTTGGTCGTTGATACTATATTTAGGTCGAAAACACAAGACGCTAATATTTTTGTAAGTAAAAACTGTACCCTATTCATATCATGGCATATAAATAAAATAAACACAAAACTGCACTTTGGGTTATATAATTTTATTCATAGACACATATGCTAACATTTTAAGCCCATATTTTTTTAAGTTTCAATAAAGTTTGCAATAAATTAATAAATTACATCTAAATAGGTCGAAAATACAATACGCCAGGATATATGAAGATATTCATCTGTTGATCTCAATTGGTGCAGATATGAAGAGTCAAACTTACCAAGCTATAATACAAACATCAAATCTATTTTAGCAACAGAAGATACTTCCTGTAAATCACAGACTTCACTCAATCTGAGCAATTTATGGTGCTAATTTGAATATTCCCTCCTACACCCTTTATCAAAAACTTTATCTATTATAAAGAATAGAAGCCATGGGCTTTTTGACCTGACATTCCCAAAAGTTTTTGCTATCAAGCTCGCCATCACAACAACCAACAAATAAAGATTTCTAAGTTACTGTACAGAGCTAGAGCAAATAAAAGTAATGCTCTTTGATTTAATTTTGATTTCACAGTCATCTCATTTGAACAATCTTTGGTGCAAATATTAAAAAAAAGTCACAGAAGCTTCTCTTATTATTGCATAGGCACAAAATTCATCATAACTTTAAAAATAATCCAGACCTTTTCCTCCCTCCCTGAAATTGTGGTAATGTGGAGCATATTAATTTGAGTCTATCTATCTACCCATACATCATTCTTTTTGCTTTAAAACTTTCATTTCCAGGTTGTACCTCTAAAAATCCCTTAGTTTCTGAAATAAAATAACATACTTTGACTTGATGATATGAGCTAGGTACCGTTTTGGTATTCACTGTCAAAAAGTGATATCACCTATTCAAGTGGTGATATCACCTATTCAGATAAGTGATATCACCATTCAGATATTGAATAGAATATCAAATATTTGAATACGTGATATCACCTATTTTGATTTGAATTGGTGACATCACCTATTCGAAAAGGTGATATCTCTTAATCAAATAGGTGATATATCACCTATTCGAATAGGTGTTATCACCTATTCACAATATCATTTTGAATAGGTGATATCACTTATTCAAATAGGTGATATCACCTATTCAAATTATTTATGGAATAACAATGGCTCCCAAGGCTATAGGTCCCTTAATCTTATTTACTTCCACTTTCGTTTTATAACTCATCGTTCTAGGAGACAATGGATTACAGTTTTGCATTTAATTTTAACCAATCTTGGTTTTTGGTTTTCTTGTTTCTAGAGAGCATTCATTATTTATTGTTATAAGAAATTCAAATAGGTGATGTCACCTATTCGAATTGGTGATATTACCAATTCAAATTGGTGATATCACCAATTCAAATTGAATAGGTCATATCACTTATTTTGAATGGGTGATATCACCTTTTCAGCACAAATAGGTGATATCACCTATTCATTTCCAATAGTTGATATCACCAATTCTAATAAGTGATATCACCTATTCGAATAGGTGATATCACTTTTTGCAAGTAAATACCAAAACGGCACCTCATATGATAAGGACTTGGCATTTACATTGGAATTTTGTATCATAACTCCCGAAGTTTTAAAGAAAACATTATTGATTTTAAAGTAAAATGGTCTATGTTAAAATATAAAAATATAGTTTCCAGATGATGTTTAGTTAGTTTTGAGATTTGATAGTAAGTTGACAATTCTTTCAAACTAAAGACAGACTTCTGTTGATTTAAGATCAAAGGTCAAGGTCACATAATCACAAATGTTTGAAATGGTATTTCACCTTTTTTCAGATGCTAGATAGATCTCTTAAAGTACTTAACCTCTGGAAAAAGGTTTCTTGTTGTAAATTCATATGAATTAAGAAGACCTGTTGATTTTGAGTTTTAAAGATGAAAGGCTCCTTTTAATTCATCTTTTGTATAAAATGGTTTCCAAACTCACTTCAATACTGTCTAAACATGATGCTCAAATTGTTTCTGAGATGGAAGGATCAAAGGTCAATTAATCTTGTTCTCTTTGAACCTTTGAAATGAAACTTAAGTTGATGACATTTTCTAATTCAAAAAAGGCCAACTGATTCAAAGATAAACTGGTGAAAGGTCAAGGACACAAATTTATATATCATAAGTTATTATTCATCACTACCATGGTATAAACTGGTTTCCAGATTAAATTCAATACTGGATATATTAAAAAAAACTTCTCCAATTGATTCTGAGATGAAAGGGTCAAAGGTAAAGGTCTAAAATTTATAAATTAAGAGATGAAACTAGAATATATTCTAAAGTTAACTTATGGAAAACATATCTCATGAAGAGAATTGCAAGATATTAGACCAAAACAAGATATGTACAATTCTTTATATGGTGAATGTACACTCAAAATAATAAAAGTCTGTGTAGAGTATGTGATTTACCGGTAATCAAAACTCAATACATCATCTGTGCTGTTATTTACTGTTGTTCCACATGGAATTGGCTCTTTCATTTGCTACATGGAGTAATGAGAAAAAAGATCACAAAATTATCACCCGCCTCCGGCAGACTAATTGTTTTATTCTTGTCATGAGGTTCATAGGTTTGAATGTGGATCCAAGAACTGATCATAGGAGAGTGTATTCTTTGATCTCTGGCTTGACATTTGTTTCTGATTTACTTGCTAAATCACCATTTTTATATCTGTAGGCCATCGCAGCTGATAAAAGTGAGGAATGGTTTCAGAAAAAAGGCATATCAAAGGCTGCAGGGTAAAACCATCAAGTATACAAACACTACCTGGAGCTGTTGATACAGCAGGCATTGCTCCACAGATATTGTGATCATTAGTATATTTTGCAATATTCTGTCTAGTCTTTCCATATATTCCTGTTAGAGATGATATTATTATAAAAGATGATTATCTTACAAATAATCAAGATTGTATAAATGGAAAATTACACTACTGTTATTTTTGTTTATGATTACATTGGTTGATTTCACAATGATAGACATATTCTATACAACAAGAAAGCTAGTGTCTTTTCATTCCTTTTGAAACCATTTAGCCTATTGAAAAAATGAATTTCCCTAAATAATGCCAATAACTGTGATTGATATGAAATTCCTATCAGATTTGAGTCTAAATCCTTTATATTTTTGATTTCTATGTTAATTTTAAGTACATGTTCATTTTCAATAAATATTGAAAAAATGGAATGCTAAGCTTTTTAATTCAAAACAATATTTGTTTGTGAAACACTGATGGCCCCATATGGCAGCTTATGGCAGGGGTTGAATTTTCTCAAATCCATGTCAATCTCCAAAGCTCAAAAGTGTTGGTACCCAAAGGAAGGTCTTGTTACAAGAGATAAACCTATGGAATATGAAAGCCCTTGTTCTAACTTTTCAAAAGTTATGACCAAGGTTAAAGTTTTTAAAAAGTGGGTCAAACTCTAAGGTTAAGGTCAAAAGGTAAAAAATATTTATACTCACTGAAAGGTTTTGTCACAATTAATACACATGTGAAGTACAAAAGTCCTAGCTACAAATATTCAAAAGTTATGGCCAAGGTTAAAGTGTGGTATTTTTGTGTAAAAGTAGGTCAGACTTCAAGTTCAAGAGGTCAAATTTGGTGCTTCCCGAAGAAAGATCTTGTCACAAGGAATAAACCTGTGATATATGAAAGCCATAGCCAGGCCCACTCAAAAGTATGGGCAAGGTTAAAGTTTTTGCAGACATACAGACGGACAGGGCAAAAACTTTATACAAGTACCCCCTAAACTTAGTTTACTGGGGCATGAAAATAAATGTTCTACTTATTAACTTGATCATACAAAGAATAAGATTTCAAATGTCAGGTATGTTATCTGAAAGACACCAGTACAGGTAATGTGACCTCAGAGACTTCTGGTTGCGTGGTATATTGCATTGTGCCCAGCTTTCGCAAAAGCAAGGGGACATTAAATTTCATTTGTCTGTCAGTCTGTAGTTCTGTCCTTCCGTCACAAAAACTTTATCTTTGGCCATATCTTTTGAATTAGAAGAGATAGGGCTTTCATATTAAATATGTATATTACCTGTGACAAGACCTTTCGAAATCTTAATGATTTTTGACCTCGTGACCTTGACCTTGAAGTTGGACCTACTTTAAGAATTTAAAACATTACTTTGATTTGGCTATAAATTTTGAATGAGAAAAGATGGGGCTTTCATATTAAATCTGTGTATTGCCTGTGACAAGACCTTTCTAAATACACTATGATTTTTAACCCTGTGACTTTGACCCTGATATTTAACCTACTTTTCAAAAATGTAATTTTTAGGTCACCTAAGTAAACTCAGGTGACCTATTCTATCTGTTTTCATCCGTCGTCGTGCGTTGTGTGTCTTGTGTTAACATTTGAACATTTTTAGCTTCTTCTCTGCAACCACTCAACCAATATCCACCAAATTTGGCATAAAGCATCTATGGGGGTAGGGATGAATGAATGTAATGACCATGAGTCCTCTACCAAAATTGTGAAATTCATGGCCCCAGGGTCAGGGGTGCTAGGGCGGGGCTCTATTGATTATGTAGTGAAAATGCATTATTTCTATAAAAATCTTCTTCTCTGCTCCTGGGTATTAAATAAACTAACTAAGTACATAGTTATGATGAGGAAGAATGCCTCTTCCAAAATTGTGAATTTTATGGCCCAGGGTCAGGTGTTCTGGTGCTAGGGTGAGAGAAAATGCAGAAATTCTATGAAAATCTTTTTCTCTGCTCCTGGGTATTAAACAAACTAACTTAGTATATAGTTATGATGAGGAAGAATGCCTCTTCCAAAATTGTGAATTTTATGGCCCCAGGGTCAGGGGTTCTGGTGTTAGGGCGGGACTCTATTGATTACATAGTGAAAATGCATTATTTCTATAAAAAATCTTCTTCTCTGCTCCTGGGTATTAAATTAACTAAGTACATAGTTATGATGAAGAAGAATGCCTCTTCCAAAATTGTGAATTTTATGGCCCCAGGGTAAGGGGTTCTGGTGTTAGAGGAGGGGGGCTCTATTGCTTATATAAAGAAAATGCAGAAAGTCTTTGAAAATCTTTTTCTCTGCTCCTGGGTATTAAATAAACTAACTTAGTATATAGTTATGATGAGGAAGAATTTTATGGCCCCAGCGTCAGGGGTTCTGGTGTTAGGGTGGGACTCTATTGATTATATAATGAAAATACATTAATTCTTTGAAGATCTTTTTCTCTGCTCCTGGGTATTAAACAAACTAACTTTGTATATAGTTATGATAAGGAAGAATGCCTCTTCCAAAATTGTGAATTTTGTGGCCCCAGGGTCAGGGGTTCTGGTGTTAGGGCGGGACTCTATTGATTATATAGTGAAAATGCATTATTTTTATAAAAAATCTTCTTCTCTGCTCCTGGGAATTAAATTAACTAAGTAGATAGTTATGATGAGGAAGAATGCCTCTTCCAAAATTGTGAATTTTATGGCCCCAGGATAAGGGGTTCTGGTGATGGGGGGGGGGGCTCTATTGCTTATCTAAAGAAAATGCAGAAATTCTTTGAAAATCTTTTTCTCTGCTCCTGGGTATTAAATAAACTAACTTAGTATATAGTTATGATGAAGAAGAATGCCTCTTCCAAAATTGTGAATTTTGTGGCCCCAGGGTCAGGGGTTCTGATGTTAGGGTGGGACTCTATTGATTATATAATGAAAATACATTAATTCTTTGAAAATCTTCTTCTCTGCTCCTGGGTATCAAACAAACTAACTTAGTATGTAGTTATGATGAGGAAGAATGCATCTTCTAAAATTGTGAATTTTATGGCCCTAGGGTCAGGGGTTCTGGTGTTAGGGCGGGGCTCTATTGATTATATAGTGAAAATGCAGAAATTCTTTGAAATTCTTTTTCTCTGCTCCTGGGTAATAAACAAACTAACCTAGTATATAGTTATGATAAGGAAGAATGCCTCTTCCAAAATTGTGAATTTTATGGCCTCAGGGTCAGGGGTTCTGGTGTTAGGGAGGGCTCTATTGATTATACAGTGAAAATACATTAATTCTTTGAAAATTGTCTTCTCTGCTCCTGGGTATTAAACAAACTAACTTAGTACCGGTATATAGTTATGATGAGGAAGAATGCCTCTTCCAAAATTGTGAATTTTATGGCCCCAGGGTCAGGGGTTCTGGTGTTAGGGCGGGACTCTATTGATTATATGTGAAAATGCATTATTTCTATAAAAATCTTCTTCTCTGCTCCTGGGTATTAAACTAACTAAGTACATTGTGAATTTTATGACCCCAGGGTAAGGGGTTCTGGTGTTAGGGAGGGCTCTATTGATTATAAAGAGAAAATGCAGAAATTCTTTGAAAATCTTTTTCTCTGCTCCTGGGTAATAAACAAACTAACTTAGTATAAAGTTATGATAAGGAAGAATGCCTCTTCAAAAATTGTGAATTTTATGGCCCCAGGGTCAGGGGTTCTGGTGTTAGGGCGGGACTCTATTGATTATATAGTGAAAATGCATTATTTCTATAAAAATCTTCTTCTCTGCTCCTGGGTATTAAACTAACTAAGTACATAGTTATGATGAGGAAGAATGCCTCTTCCAAAATTGTGAATTTTATGGCCCTAGGGTCAGGGGTTCTAGTGTTAGGGGGGCTCTATTGATTATATAGTGAAAATACATTAATTCTTTGAAAATCTTCTTCTTTGCTCCTGGGTATTAAACAAACTAACTAAGTATATAGTTATGATGAGCAAGAATGCCTCTTCCAGAATTGTGAATCTTGTTAAAAAAAGATTGTGAATTCTATGGCCCAAGGGTCAGGGGTTCTGGTGTTAGAGCGGGGCTTTATTGATTATATAGTGAAAATACATTTAATCTTTGAAAATTTTCTTCTTTGCTCCTGGGTATTAAGCAGATGAACTACCTATATAGTTATGACGAGCAAGGGCCATTCTTCCTGAATTGTGAATTTCAAGACCCTGGGTCAGGGGTACCATAGAGCGGGTGGGTGGGTTCTACTTATATACTGAAAATGAATTAATTGATTGAAATCTGCTGATTGGTATTAATCAAACATTTTGAAAAGCAAGGGTGCCTTTTCCAAAATTGTTAAATGTGTCAGGTTCAGGTGTGGTAGTGGCACTACTGATTATTGCTGAATATTACTGATTAGTCGAAATGCATTTTTTGTTCCCCCTCTCTGTCTATGGGTATTAAGTAACCAAAGTAAGCATGCTATGTGTATAGTTATGATAAACAATGGTGCCTCTTTCAAAATTGTGAATGTCATGATGTCTTTTTCAAAACATGAACCAAATTCAATTGTTGGAAAGTTGTTGCATGATGCTCAGGTGACCTATAAGGCCCATGGGCCTCTTGTTCCTTATAACTTTTGATTGAGAAGAGATAGGGCTTTCATATTTGACATGTATATTACCTGTGACAAGAAATTTCCGAGCATGCTATGATTTCTGACCCCTTTACGTTCCGAGTCTAAAAATATCAACTTCGCCACTTTTAACCAAAATTGGTACAAAGCATCCTTGTGTGAATTGTGTGTGTGTGGAAGGGGGGGGGGGGTAAAATTGTTGAAATGAAGGACCAAGCCTCCTTGGAAATGGACATGCATAATTAAGAGAAGACAAAAAATGGATGCAGTCTTTAAAAAATCTTCTTTTCAAGAACCACTGGACCAGAAAGCTGAAACTTTTGTGGAAGCTACCTGGTGCAACATAGATTCTAACTGTTCAAATCATGGTTCCTTGGGGGAAGGGTGGGGCCACAGTAAGTAGTAAAATTTTTACACTGAAATATAACAGAAAAAAATCTTTAAAAATCTCTCAAGAACTGTTAGGCAAGAAATGCTGAAACTTATATGCAAACTCTCTGACATAACGTTGATTTTAAATTTTTCAAATAATGTCCCAGGGGGGTATGGTGAGGCCACAATAAGAATAACAGGAGGGAAATCTGGTGAAGAACATCAGGGCCAATGTAACTCAGGTAAACATTGCCCATATGGGCCCCTTTGTTAATTTCAGGAAATATCCAGATTGATTGAGATGACAGATAGCAATATCCTGAAGCTCTCAGAAGTGCATATAGTAACAAAAAAGAAAGGATCATTCTCTATAAGGCCGTTTTGCGGCCTACAATGACATCAAATTTTCAGATAGTATTTTTTCCCTTAAAAATTGCATGAATCACTAGGCTTATGTTCCAATTTAATGATAAATATCGGTTGGTTAATGATACAAGAGTATTTTTAATGATATAGGGTCACAAAGTAAGGTACTGTCGGTCCGTATTAGCATTAGAGTAATGGGAAAACTCAAGAGGGTGGCTGTGTTAGATAACTCATACGCATGTCATAACCACCTTTAACCAACACCAAAATTTGCATGTAAATTTCTAATAAACATAAAAAGTGACTACCAAATTATGAGTTTGGTTAAAGGTGGTTATGACATCCAAATAAAAACTTTTCGCTTCATTTTTACGATATTTGCAGAAAAAGCTAACTACTCACAATGAAGAATATCAGCTTATGTAGAGTATTTCTTTTAATGAACTTTTGGTTAGAGTACAATTTTCTGATGATTTACTAAGACTTATATCAGGTATGCATATTTACTAAAAATAAATGTGAAATTTTTACTTAAAAAATTTAAAATCAAAGGACTGAGAGGACTGGATGTCATGAAATTACAAGTGGAGACGTTTCATTGAAATGTCTAATAAAAATTAAGAAATAAAAACTTTTATAGACTGTAAGGTGTGAATATGAGTTATCTTTTATATTTATAATGATAGTTTAGTTTATCTTTATATGCTACTTCTCTGAATTCCGTTATGAGTATTGCAAATATTCTTTGTATTTCCTAATGAGTACTGTATATCTTCTAGAAATGATAAAAGCCATCTTTGTTGAAGCGGTAAAATGCATTTCCTATTTGTGTTATAGACTTTTTTCCTATGGGTACACACATAATTTTTATATGGACACTTCCGTACGAGTAACATGTGATCCATATTTTGTTAACTGAATGGGTTTATAGACAGGACTCAATCTATGCATCACACTTCTTTGATAGCATCGATATAAGTTACGAGAACAGTAGTCCTGTCTAAAAAAAATAAAATGGTAAGGAGGAGAGGGATTCCTATATGTAATATGTAATTTATAATTGAATGTTGCTTTACCCCATTTAAGGATTTTTCAACCAGATAAAGAGATCATCCACTTAAGGTCAAGTGTTTATGCACAGTTGCATTACTGACCAACGCCTAACGCGGGACGGGACCTTTTTCAAAAAGATAATATCCTAAAGACCCATGATATTCACTTTAAATGCTAAAGACTTAGGTAGGGAACTGTCACTATCTGTATAAAACAAGTTTTTGACGCTGCACTAGGAAGGAGACTGAATTTAACCCACAGGTTTCAAGCGTCCGAAAGGAGCATCAAACCCTTAGGGTCCATTTTGTACCTGGGATGTTGTAGAATCTTAAGTCCATATACTAGTATATACGAAAACTTCTGATATGCATAGTTGAAGGAACTGTTAAATTTCTACTCCATTTTATGTTGTGAAGTTAGAAACGGTGGGGGGGGGGGGTCTCAACTTTTATATATGTAAATACATCAAGTTTCAATGGCATTTTTAATTAAATATATCATGCAACACGAGTAATTGAATAAAAGCAAAGCTGTTTTACGACGATATTTCATTTCACTTAGAGATGTATATTTTAATGTAACCGCTCTGAGTTACATGTATATATATTGACTATTAACATGCAAATGGATAGTCAACATGTACTTGCATTGATGTTTTTTATGCTGTTAATTCTTTATTTTTTGCAATTGTTGAATTTCTTTTCTTAATTACCATTTCAGTTTTATTTAATCACAATCAAAATCCATTCATTGCTTTCAACATTTGATACATAACTTTTATAGGTCAATAGAAACTCAGAAACCTCATTTCTAAAATGGTTATTTTATGCGTAAAATAAGTAACACATCTATAGAAATGATATACAATTATATTATAATTATATATGATATATTACTATTAATAAAATACTAATCAAACTTTTTTCAGCATCATACAGTGTGAATTTCGTAAAGATTTACGTTCAAAATATGCAAAATGTGGATGCATCGGAATTCTTGTCATAAAAAATATATTGAACCTTAAATTTATAAAATATTCCACTTCATTACTTATGTCTGATCTATTTCCGACATAAATAAACAAATTTTGATCATTTACAATCAGAAATATGCATAGAAACTTGATTTGAATAGACCCACCCTCAATTTTTCTTTAACTGACGGCCATTTTTTATTTCTAAATCACGTGACTTAGATGATCAATGTTGATAAACAAACATCAAAATCATGAACTAGAATGATTATAGTTATATAAAATCACATTTTAAAGTGATTTTGTCGTAGGCCGGAAAATGGCCTTATAGAGAATGAACCTTTATTAAAATAAAAAGAGCTTCCATAAACTTTACCCCAACAAAAGTTAAAAAGAAGATTTTTTCAATGACAGATTTTATTTGTATGTTTATTATGCAGAAAAGATGCAGAGAAAATCATGATTCTTCAGTACTATATGGCCACATAAACTTTTGATTGCAAAATTGAATAAAAAATTATATGATCTACGTGAAGTCTATTGTCTAAGCCTTCTGGAATTTCACCACGGCAGAAACACCGTTAATGGTCATAGTCTGCAATTAAAAAAAAAAATAATGAAAAAATGTTAATTATGTTGTAATATTATATTCTTATATAAAATATTCAAACAAAATCATTGCAACATTTATTCATACATGTGATTAAAAAAGAAATATATATTCATTTGCTTTTTTAAGAATGATTAATGTGCACTCATAATACCTTTTGGTTGATAATCTTTAATACTGTGTATCTGACTGCAGTTGATTATTTTCTAATACTCACTGACTGCAGTTGATAATTTTGAAAGTCTATATGATAGAAGTTAGTTATCTTCTGAAACTTACTGACAGTAGTTGATAATTTGCCTATACTTACTGACAGTAGTTCATTATTTTCCTATACTGACAGTAGTTGATTATTTTCTTATACTGACAGTAGTTGATTATTTTCTTATACTGACAGTAGTTGATTATTTTCCTATACTCACTGACAGTAGTTGAGTAGTTTCCTATACTTACTGACAGTAGTTAATTATTTTTCTATATTAATTGTCAGTAGTTGATTATTTTCCTACACTCACTGACAGTAGTTGATTATTTTCCTACACTTACTGTCACCGTAGTTGATCATTTGCCTATACTTTCTGACAGTAGTTGATTATTTTTCTATACTGACAGTAGTTGATCATTTGCCTTTACTTTCTGACAGTAGTTGATTATTTTCCTATAGTTACTGACAGTAGTTGATTATTTGCCTATACTTACTAACAGTAGTTGATTATTTTCTTATACTAACTGACAGTAGTTGATTATTTTCTTATACTTACTGACAGTAGTTGATTATTTTCCTACACTCAATGACAGTAGTTGATTATTTTCCCACACTCACTGACAGTAGTTGATTGTTTTTCTATACTTACTGACAGTAGTTATTTTCCTATACTTACTGACAGCAATTGATTATTTTCCTACTCACTGTCAGTAATTGATTATTTTCCAACACTCACTGACAGTAGTTGAAAATTTGCCTATACTCACTGACAGTAGTTGATTATCTTCCTACTCTCTTTGACACTAGTTGATTATTTTCCTATACTCACTGTAAGTAGCTGATTATTTTCTTATACTCACTGACAGTAGTTGACTACTTTCCTATACTTACTGACTGTAGTTGATAATTTTACCATTCTCACTCACAGTAGTAGATTATTTTCCTATACTCACTGTCAGTAGTTGATTTTTTCATACACTCACTGACAGAAATTGATTATTTTCCTACACCCATTGACAGTAGTTATTTATTATACCATTCTCACTGACAGTAGTTGATTATTTTTCTAGACTCACTGACAGTAGTTAATTATTTTCCTACACTTACTGACAGTAGTTATTTTCCTATACTTACTGACAGAAATTGATTATATTCCTATACTCAATGACAGTACTTGATTATTCTCCTATACTCACTGTCAGAAGTTGGTTATTTCCCTATACTCATTGACAAAAATTCATTAATTTCCTATACTCACTGAGAGCATTTGATTATTCTCCTACACTCACTGACAGTAGATGATTATTTTCCTATACTGACTCACAGAAGTTTATCATTTTCCTACATTTACTGTCAGTAATTGATTATTTTCCTACACTCCCTGACAGTAGTTGATAATTTTCCTACACTTTCTGTCACAGTAGTTGATTATTTGCCTATACTTTCTGACAGTAGTTGATTATTTTCCTATAGTTACTGACAGTAGTTGATTATTTTCCTATACTGGCAGTAGTTGATTATTTTCCTACACTCACTGACAGTAGTTGATTATTTTCCTACACTTACTGTCACAGTAGTTGATTATTTGCCTATACTTTCTGACAGTAGTTGATTATTTCTCTATCCTGACAGTAGTTGATTATTTTCCTACACTCACTAACAGTAGTTAAGTAGTTTCCTATACTTATTGACAGCATTTGATTATTTTCCTACACTCCCTGACAGTAGTTGATAATTTTCATACACTTACTATCACAGTAGTTGATTATTTTCCTACATTCACCGTCAGTAATTGATTATTTTCCTACACTCCCTGACAGTAGTTGATAATTTTCATACACTTACTGTCATAGTAACTGATTATTTTTCTATACTAACTGTCACAGTAACTGATTATTTTTCTATACTCACTGTCAGTAGTTGATTATTTTCCTACACTCACTGACATTAGTTGATTATTTGCCTATACTTACTGACAGTAGTTGATTATTTGCCTATACTTACTAACAGTATAGTTGATTATTTGCCTATACTTACTAACAGTAGTTTATTATTTTCTTATACTAAATGATAGTAGTTGATTATTTTCTTATACTTACTGACAGTAGTTGATTATTTTCCTAAACTCACTGACAGTAGTTGATTATTTTCCTATACTTACTGACAGTAGTTGATTATTTTCCTATATGTACTGACAGTAGTTGATTATTTTCCTACACTTAATGACAGTAGTTGATTATTTTTCTATACCCACTGTGAGTAGTTGATTATTTGTCTATACTTACTGACAGTAGTTGATTATTTGTCTATACTTACTGACAGTAATTGATTATTTTCCTTGTACTCAATGACTGTAGTTGATTATTTTACCATTCTCACTCACAGAAGTTGATTATTTTCTTATACAATCTAATTAATATTAGATGTTAGATCCGCTCACATACTCGCTACACTAACATCTAACAACATCCAGTAGAGGGTCACATCAGAGGTCAAATTCTATCAACCAATCAAATCGTCGCCTGCAAAATCATTGAATATTGGTGAAGCGAATATGTCTAGAGTTGTTCCGAATTTGACCTCTGACATGACCCTCTAAGGGATGTTGTTACATGTTAGTACCAAATTTGACCTCTGACGTGACCCTCTATGGGATGTTGTTAGATGTTAGTTCCGAATTTGACGTCTGCCATGACCCTCTATGGGATGTTGTTAGATGTTAGTTCCGAATTTGACCTCTGACATGACCCTCTAAGGGATGATGGTAGATATTAGTTCCGAATTTGACCTCTGACGTGACCCTCTATGGGATGTTGTTAGATGTTAGTTCTGAATTTGACCTCTGACATGACCCTCTATGGGATGTTGTTAGATGAGTATGCGAGCGGATCTAACATCTAGTTTTAATTAGATTGTTTTCTTGTACTCACTGACAGTAGTTGATTATTTTCTTATTCTTACTCTCAGTAGTTGATTTTTTCCTAAACTTATTGACAGTAGTTGATTATCTTCCTATACATGTACTTACTGACAGTAGTTGATTATTTTCCTATACTGACAGTAGTTGATTATTTTCCTATACTGACAGTAGTTGATTATTTTCCTATACTTACTGACAGTAGTTGATTATTTTCCTATAGTTACTGACAGTAGTTGATTATTTTCTTTTACTGACAGTAGTTGATTATTTGCCTATACTTACTAACAGTAGTTGATTATTTTCCAATACTTACTGACAGTAGTTGATTATTTTCTTTTAATGACAGTAGTTGATTATTTTCTTTTACTGACAGTAGTTGATTATTTGCCTATACTTACTGACAGTAGCTGATTATTTTGTAATACTTACTGACAGTAGCTGATTATTTTCTATTTTTCTTGTGATTGTGACAACAATATCTCCTGCCTTCTGTGTTTCTGTCATTTCTTCTCCATTTAATGTGACTGTGCACTAAAATTCACCAAAAAAGTACAAATTACTAACTTGAAGAAGTACTGTGATCCTGCTGAGGATGGGATTTAGATGTAGATACAAATACAATGTTATGTTTAACTTCAATCACCAACTCAGAACATCTTAGAAACTTGTCATCTTTATTTAAATGCAAATGTAGAAGCCAAATATTAAATGTGATGAGCATACCGTACGTGAAAACTTTAGCGAAAAGCAAATTTCGCGATTTCTCCTTCAAAATTGGTATTTTATTTTTAGCGAAATTTAATTTTAGCGCTTTTAAAAATGCTTGATAAAGAATCTTTAATTAATGATTAAAGTTAATATTTAGCGATATTCAATTTTAGCTATCTCAGCATTCTCGCTACTAATGCCAAAATTAAATCCTCGTTAAAAAAAATTCTACGTATACGGTATATTGAACATTTTTAAGAAAATTTTAAGAAAATGATCAATTGGTTGTATATTTAAATTATATCTTGAAAAACTTCTGTACATTGGTTATCTAAAAGTAGCATGCAAATTATTTGCATGTTCATTACAAGCAGATCCTTTCTATCAAATTTTTTATTTTTAGAAATCGGGCCACTGGGTTGGCATAGTCGATTATATTTTAAACCTGTACTGCAAGTATTATATAATTTATTTTGAAGTTTTTTTTATTCCTTGATATTAAGCATTTAGCAAACACGCATACTTTATATGTGGTGACAGTAAGATATTTATTAGTCTTGAGCTACTTAAAAAAAACTTTTTAATTAAATTTTTGTTCCCAGAGCTCAAGTGTGTATAGTGGTGCAAAGTTAATAATGTATTCAAAATGCTTTTTAAACTTTTAATAATTAAATAATGAATATCATTTCTACTCCTAACTTAGGAAAGGGGATCATGATTAATATGGTACTTGAAATAAAGTTGTCAGTTTGTAGAATTCATGTCACGTGATGGGTTCAGAGTTCCCATGATGGTCTGAGTTGGTCATATCAAGAAAAACTTGTGATATTCAGGTGATCTTCAAGGCCCATGGTCCTCTTTTGGATCATTAGTCCAACCCTAGTATCTAAACCCTTGACCTAATGGTGATTCATATTTTAATCAGAGGCATACTGAGGACAAATTAATCATCAGTGATTATTATCATTCAGTGAACACGTGATGGGTGTCCAGTAATATAGAGTTTTGATGTTCCTTAATGGTTTCATAGTCCCACATCCCTGATTCCTTAGAGGAACGCCGTTTATTTTAAACGTTTGGTTTCCTTTCACTCGCATAACAGAAATTCTAGTTGTAAACTGGAAGGAGAGAGGGGCTCAAAATAGCAAATAGGACCAGAAAATATAGTTTTTTAGGATTAACTTTGCTAATTCATCACCGCATTATTATTAGAATGTTTCCTGTTCAGCATTTTGTGAACAAATAAATAGAAAGACTCTGAAGCAATTGAAACTCTACTATAACGAGCTAACTTCCAATGCAGAGAAACTACGATATTTCCATTGTCTGAAGTAGAAAATTTAAATTATTTTAAAGCCCATGATGCTATGTAAAAATGCAATAATTAAGAGTTTAAAAACAATCGACAAAAGCCTGCATCTCTCGTGCATCTACTCCAGCGTGCTAGGGGTTCACGGCGAGATACTTTGGACTTGGTGCCGCGTGCGTGGTCTACTTCAAACCGATAGCTATAATTAACATGCAAAATATCAACCACAGCACAATTGACTCAAAGATAAAAACTGGCAAGATGGCAAAAAAACTATATGTTCTGAGATTTTATTTAATGCAGGTTTTATTTGTCAGAGATGTTCACCCTATTCTGCAGAAATTTGAAGAGTTTTTGTTCGTTTTAGCTTATCATTCGTAATATAGTACTTGCATGCATGTTGATCATTTCTTATTACGTACAATTGATAATTTTGAGATAAAATGAATTTTGATTGTTCCTTTAATAATCGTCATGTATATGATGTCAGAATAAAAGCAGTGTAATTAAAACCAAAACTGGATCCCTTTCATTGCTAAATACATATATTTTAAAGACGACATGGAGCATACCATCCTAGAAGCATAATTTCTGGAGCTTAATCCGTAATCCGTATTTTGAAACAAATATCTGTAATAGTAAGACTGCTCCAATTTACTCTGACGAATAGAATATTTTGATCAAGTTACATGTAAGCATAGTTTACCTTCAGAGGTTGTCCTGTGAGACTAAACATTTTAAAAACATTTTTAAAACATTTCCTCTTCTCTCTATAACATTTTAAAAACGTGAGACGGAATCGAATTCTTCGCCTAACTTGAAGGTGGAATCTTTCATTTTTTCGCCCACCACTGTTTTGATGGTCCACGTATCGCCGCTGTTGCTTATCTCCATATTGGGCTGATTCTTACGAGCGATTTCTCTCAAATTTTCTGGCACGCCTGAAACAAAATTAATAAAAAATATATTTAAAAATACTGGAAATATTTTAAAAAGAATTTGAAAGCAATTTTTACCTGCTTTATTAAGTTCTTTACAATTCCCTTTTGTCAGAAAGGCCCTATACCACAAGACTAGCTACCCCTTTCCATTTTCCAAACTGAATTTTATAAATTTCCAGCCAAAAAATTTTCACAAAATAAGTATAAATGTATAGAAAAAAACTATCTGGGGATAGTTTTATCTTTGAAATTTATATTTAGATCTAAATTACTAATGGTCGACTGCATGCGGACGTTTTCCATAAACTGAATGAAATGAAATTCCAGACAAATTTGTCTAGCATGTGAAAGATGTATGTACGAGGTTTAATTAATAAAGCTCCCCAGAAGAAAAACCCTCTCCAGTGGCACTGCCCGACAAAGTCAGAACACACGGGGGAATCTGCAGATTACCGATATAAACAAAACTGGCCAGTGTGCTGGAATGTGTAAATATATATGAATCGTGTACGTCAATATATCATACGTACGTGTAGCTTGTAGCATCGGTGTCAAAAATCGAGCTCTTAGCATATTTTAGTAATATTCATAATGCAAAATTTCCATTTCGTAGATCGTGTCCACTTTAAGTATGTAGGGGGATGGAATGATTAAAGTAGCTCAGGGAATCGGAAAGAATGTAGGGGGATGGAATGATTAAAGTAGCTCAGGGAATCGGAAAGAGAGAGTACCCGTGCCTGGGATGTTGTTTAGCGTATAAACAGATGGTTCTTTCAGAGAGTCGTGTATATTTATTTAACTAATGTACGGTGATAATTATACGTCTTCA
Organism: Saccostrea cuccullata; assembly: GCF_032062105.1. NCBI lineage: Eukaryota > Metazoa > Mollusca > Bivalvia > Ostreida > Ostreidae > Saccostrea > Saccostrea cuccullata. Next base: position 799,593 of record NW_026920581.1, on the reverse strand, counting down.
CAATTATTACTCAAACCTCAGCGCGAATCATAAAATTATTGATTTATATATCCCAGAAACTTATGTGTGTGATGTGTTTTTGTTTAATAACTAGAGTATAAATTTAAACTTTGTATCGAGAGAGAAAAAAGGGGATGGGAGAGAGAAATAAGGGGGAGGAGAAAGAGAGAAAAATGGTTAGAATGTCTGTAACATGAGAAGACTGACCGCTTGACCCTTTTTGTGTCATAATGGTTTATATTAGTTACATGGCCCCTGGGTGAATGACAAAATACCTGTAAAGGTCACATTAGCCCAAAGCTTAAAGATAAAATAAAATTATACAGGAAAATTGTTAGAAATGCAGATGAAAGCATCATGCGTGGGCTGCACTGTACTATAGTCCTAGAGATACTTAATACTATAGTACTATAATCCTTAATTGTATCAAATGATGCCATATATATATATAATGTGATAATTATATTTTTACACTGGTGAAGTACAAAAAACAATAATAATCCCTTTACAGGAAGTGATGGTGTTAGAATAAAACCTATTTTATCAGAACTGTAACTACAAAGTTCGAGTATTAAGATTGGGATAACACCCCCTTCCAAAACAGTCTCAGGAGTTTAAAAATCTAAGTTACAAAAAAGTTGATTTATTTTTTCAAAGAAAAAATCGAAAGTTTTACCTGAGATAGTTTTGTATCCATGCATTGGTTTTTTTTTGGCGGGGTTAAACATTGATGACTACTTAGTGTTACACAATTCAATGAAATAAAAAATTAAAATAAAAACTAAGTATACAAAACATTCATACCAGATGCTTCCATATAATTCTCCATGTTATCGGCTGAAACATAGCTCCATTTTCCAACTAAACTTGCCATTTTCGTTAGCTGAAGAAGAAAACACCTCTGCTTCTGTAGCCTTTCTGTTAGGTACGCGATATGCTCTGGTATATTGAAGGCACTGTGTAAACTTTGGCTCGGCTGTTGAAATCTGTGTGGCATTCAGTATGATAACGTATGGGCTTCATCCATGTCCACTCCACACTCACTATGGAGAGAGAGAGGGAGGGGGGGGGAGAGATGAGAAGGCGTGCTCCTGGCGAAATAACTTAACCCATCTGTTGATATTGCTTAGATTCATGTCAGACATAATATTAATCGAACTTAAAAGAAAATGAATTTAAAGAAACATCGACACTTTTAAATAAAATTCATTTTCAAAGAAGAATCTGATTTCGTGGTATTTTTTGCCCTTAACCATGCGTAAAAAAGAGTAGAACTACAGTCTCCACAGAGACTTCTGACTTATTACATGCCTTTGGCATGTAAATTGAAATCTATAGTGTATTCATCATTTTGCAATCAATCATAGCATACTTAATCATTCTTCACACTTTAACAGGCCAAGTTAATTAGATCGAACCTTTACTTGCATTACTTTTTCCTACTTCAGTTACATTGTAACAGTGATTTCTGTTCATTAATATTTTAGACTGCATTGTATCGGAGAAAATTTTTCCACATATAGTCTATAATTAAATAAATTATAACATAAACAGGACTTCGATTTTAACGAATGCTTTTGTCATGTGTATTACTAGAAATAGGAATTTCTATGACCCCCCCCCCCGACCCACCCAAGAAAAAAAATTACGTAGAGGGATACATAAACGATTATACAAGCTATTTTATTGATTGGTGTTGTATTGATTTCAGTCCAATGCTACTTTTTCCTTTACCATACGTAAAAACCAGTAGAACTACAGTCTCCTCAGAGACTTCTGAGTTATTACATGCCGAAAGTACTCATTTCCCTTTTTTACACGATGCCCGCCTTGCACATGCCTATGACTACCGTATCACCCTATCCCAGTGACATTTAGATACGATATCTGGTGTCCTTCTTACATGTCTAACCAATGATTGAATTGTATACTTAACTGCATTTAAAGCACGTGTCTGTATGTGATTTTGTACTGCACACCGCGGCAAACCCGTAACTTTATCAACTATCGATTCAAGTTATCAAGATACGATAAGTAAATAAATAGAAAATGTATTAGGAAATTTAAGTTTACAGTTTGGAGAAATAAATTTTTATATAATGCATGCTGTATGTTTGTGAGAAAGAAAGCAATTTAAGATAAAAACATTGATACATTATTCGAACAATTCAGACTCATTTTTGTGAGTTTGTACGTTCAGTTACTCAATTCCTGATTTTCAAGACCTGAGAATCGGACTACCTTAAAAAATAATGAAATACATAAGTTGTGAAATTGGCGGCTGTTTATCATACTGATAACAATTTTGCTTCATTTGAATAAAAATGATCAAAGTGTAGTTATCTGACAAACCAAGTCATATTCCGAAGTTTGACCATGGAGAAAATATAACTGAATGTACGAGAGTCTTGTAAATAACTGTTTTAAGATGGGCAAGTTTGTAAGGTTATATTAAAATTGTCATTCTCTCTTTCAAATAGATGTATTATGTATCCATAAATTTGTTTCCCAAAATATATAAATGTATATAAATGTATATATGGAATTAAAGTTTGTTCAAATGAAAGAGTCATACCTTAAATTATTCTAAGGGAAGAAAAAAAAAAGAAATAGTCATTTTAAAATCTTCTCGAAATACATATTGACAAAGCACAAATTACTAGTAGTTATAGCCGCCGATATTTTATTCAAATGGGCGACAATATGTGCCAGAAACGTCGGCAAGTACTACATTGTCGTTTTATACATTTCTTTGACTGAAGTTTACGAAGAAAATATTTGCCTAGTATGTCTTGCAAATGTTTATGTTTTAAGCACAGGTAACTGACGTTACTTATTTTTCTTTTAATAAAAAAAATACCCCTACCTAATAATGTATTATTAGGTAGGTATGGGTATATATTATTTTATTAAAAGAAAAATAAGTAACGTCAGGTGCCTGTGGTTTTAAGAAACGAACTTGGCTAACGAAGGCGATGTGTGAAAAGGAAAAAAAATACTGCGGAATAGATTTGACGCGGAAAGCAGGATTTATTTCAGTCATTATTCTAACAAATGATTCTTGGCGACAAAAGATGTTATCCGAGAAAGTTGGATTTGTATCCATCTCACTGAGACCTTTATCCTAGATAATCACAGTCCATATATCGGTCGATGATAAAAGTATCTACCTTCATGTACAAACATAGTACCAACGCATATAAAGACTGTTAATAGTCATTATCGATCAAACGAACTCTCTTTTTTTCTAGGAAAAAGCGATGGCGTGTACATCCGATTACAATTATGTACAGTGCATATCTACTGCTATAGAAACTAAATATATTTTTAATGTGGGAAAAAGTAGATTACTCAAGTGTCATAAGGTTTACTTGGTGACTTTTACTCACGAGGTTGGTTGTATATTTTTTGAAACACGTTTCAAAACTAATTAAAAACATACATTTGATGTTATGATTAGTATGAGGAAATGGTAGTCTGGATTTGACACATTAGTACACGAGTCGGAGGCGGGTGTATTATGTATCAAACCTTCATAACTTTCACCCACATCATAACACATTTATGGTTAAAATACGGTTGATGGTTGTTGTGTGTATGCAGCAATTTTATTAACCCTGACATTAAAAGAATAGAATTTTTAAGGAATCGTTATTTCAAACAAGATAATAATTATGTTTTTGAAACACGAATGCCCCCGTATTGCAACTTATGGCAAAGGTTAACGTGATCAATGGTTAAGTTCACATGATCAGAATTGTTGTTGCCCAAAGAAAGAACTATAGGCTCAATCATATATGTAGACCTAAATTGGTCTATGGTGCATTGAATATAAAATGTGCTTGTGAAATACGAAAACAAAAGCACATACCGTTCAAACCTTATGACAAAGATTAGAGTTTTTTTTAGAGTGAGTCGAACTACAGGTTAGGATTGAAGGGTCAACAATCATGGTAGCCATGGAAAGTTTTTCACAAGACCTTCCTTTGAACACCAACATTTTTGACTTTGACCTTGGAATTTGAACTGCTTTTAAAAAAAACTTAAATCTTGTCCATAACTTTTTCAAATAGTTGTCACTAGGGCTTTTATATTTCAAACTGTATTTCTTATGAAAAGGCTTTCCCTGGGTAACACTTATTTTGACCCTCTGTCCTCAACCTTGGAGTTTGACCCTTTTTAAAAAAATTAAACTTACGTCAGAACTTTTGAAAAGTCGATGCTTTGGTTTATAGATTTGGCAGTATTCATTGCTTTGGTTTTCATATTTCACGGGTACTTGCATATTCACCGAGACGCATACATTCGCTTTGTTTTAAATTCGCCAAGCCAAAGTTTTGTTGAAGACTTCATGCAGTCTGCCCTGGTTTAAGTTCGCCCTTTTTCAACGAGGGAGAAAGATGTAAAATACAACGGGAGCGAAAAATTCATTCCTTAAGTATACAGTATTTCAGTTCTTGGTCTAGCCCACAGGCACTTGTTTCGAAAATAATTTTTTAACCCACAGTATAATAATAACATTGTTATTATTATACTATGGGTTAAAAATTTATTTCCGAAACAAGTTCCTGTGGTCTAGCCTCAGGCATCTGTTGTGTGGAGAACCCGCCTCCCCCCTTGATAAAAAGAGTGATACCGGTATTTCAAAAATATTAGATTTCCTTCAAATTACTTCCTGTGCATATAGTGCATTTTCTTAAGCAATGAATCTTATAACTGCAACCACAAATTAAGTAACGCGCATTTAAATTAAAGGGGAGGTGGTATCCTCACTTCAAATGCCTGTTTGTCTATATGGGCGGCACTGATCGGAAGCAAGATTTGAAAGTTTACATCCTTGAGTGCCGCTTCTTTACCTTTTATCCAAAGTAGACTTAATGAACGTTACATATAGGAATGAACTTTCTCCGTTACATAGGAATGAACTTTCTCCGTTACATACAAGGGTCGTTCAATAAATAATGCAACATGATTTCCAAAAGTAGGAAAAGTACGTAATACATATCAATCCCTCAAGGCATTTCCTGTAACCCTTTACGCGTGTCTTAGGTCTTTGTATCCACGAAACAAAATTCCTCTGCAAACTCATCTTTAGGGATGTCCCAAAGAGACTGTTGGATATCATTTCCCATGAAATATCTGACATTGTACAATCTTACTTTGCTTGTTTTCATGTGTTTTGAGAATGAAAAGACTTTCTTTTCTTCAAAATCTTATTTATTACCTTAAGCGTATGTGCAGCTGCGTTGTCAGGCACAAGAAAAATATGCTGGTCACCGAATTTTGGACTTCCTTTGCAGGAAATCTGTTGAACTTTCTTTTGTGCAATTTGAAGATAAAACTTACCATTGCTAGTCCTTCATTTGGATGTATGTACATGTTTTAATGGACCTCTTTAAATACACGAATACTAATAAAACATTTTTTTGGGCAATTGCTTCTCTTTATCATAATTAAATGACAACCTTTTTTCTTTCATTCCACATTTTTTTTTATCATTAATCTTATTTTACGGCTATAAAAAGTGCACCCCTGTTTCGTCATACATTAAGCAAGTTTATCAATTCTTCAAATTGCTTAAACTTTTGTTTTTAAATAAACAGTTGGCACATTTAACGAATGTTCTCTCTTGGACATTTGTGAGAAAATAGAGCACTTATTTGATTGAAAAAGTGTTATATGTTTTTCCTTTCTCAGAATTCTACAAAATGCTGTGACGATTAAATGTATCTTAACAATGTCTTTTCATGTATAAATATAGCATTTTCAAATTTCATGTGGCACATGAAGTCGATAATTTTTGGTGTCCCCACAAATTTCAGTTGACCACATTGACTGTTATATTTGAACTCTCGTTTATTTCTTCTGAATTTTTGAATCTGTCTAAAAGTATACAGCGTTAAAGTTAATTTTATCTACTTATAAAAATCATATCTTAAATATGAGGTTTGCGGCGATTCGTGTATAAAGCGCAATTTTCAAACACGCTCTTATTTTCATCTTCTTGGCAGAGATCATTTATAAACAGTTTTCATCTCAGTGTAGTGAGCATACTTACTTTAAAAATGAATTTCTTTGCGAAGACAATATGAAAATTCGTGGAATTTTCTGTGCTTAGGAGATCTTTGATAGAACTTTTCAAATATGAAAAAATAAAATCAAATGCCTCAACATTTATTATGATATACTGTGTTCAATCTAATTAAAATTAGATCCTTTACACTCCTTGTATTTTGTTATGACATAATCGTATAGGATCTAATTTTAATTAGATTGTACTGTGTTTTACATTACTTACTGAACGACCCTCGTAGGAAAGAACTTCTCCAAAGAAGAGCATCTCTGAAGCAAAATTTTGAGTACGTCTATTTAGAAATAATACATGGCCATATAAATGAGTGAAAATTTAATTTTTCCTCTTTAAATTTCTTTGATTTTTTTTTCTAATATACTGCAGTGTCATTTGGTTCTCACTTTTTTTTTATGGTAAAATAAAAAATATGTTAATTTTTACTTGTATGCATTACGATAATGCAAAATAAAAAAATTACGACCTTTATATATGTTTTGAAATCATAGTACTACGAGGTTAGAAATTTTTATTTTAATGATTTGATAAATTTTTCTTAATAAGTGTATCATTTTTGTTCATCTTTTTAAGACAAGAAAATTAGAGCAATTTTGCGTTATTTTGTGACAAAAACATTGAAATTGGGCAAAAACAGACCTCACAATATACCGGTAATAGTTTTATAAATTTGGTGTTTTGTTTGTGTTTCATTTGTTTGTTGTTTAACGTTCCTCTCAAGAATTTTTCACTCATATGGAGATGCCACCACTTGCCTTTGAAGAGTTGCAAATTTTGTCCTATACTCGGCACTTACGGTCATCGATGCAACTGTACATTCTTTATTACGTAATGTATAAAGTATAAAAACAAACTTAATGAATATCTTTTTAATTCAAAACAAAATTATCTTACAAAATAAATAAATATGAAATAAATAGATAATACACACAGTGGAATGTGAAAAGCTTAGGAATGCACAGAGTAAACCGCAATGCAAGAAAATGAAGGAAAAAAGTCTTAGTGAAGACAGTGTTTATGTTTAGTACATCAAAATCCTCTGGAATGTATAAAACATTTGGTACTGACATATAAAGGGATTTTCATTCATGGGAATGTTACAATATGTTCAAAATCCAAAAGATCAGACTGAATAATTAAGAGAAATATTATTTTCATGTAAACTCTACTAGTACCTGACTATTCATACTAATACCAGTATCTGAATTCACTGACTAGAAAATTAATAAAATGTTGTTTTACTTGTAAACCATTTTACATCAAATTCAATAATACATTACTACAACTTAAAAAATGTTTAAAAAAACACATAACAGTATCAAATACTGAGAATATTATGCATGATGAAAATTATCCATGTCTATCAGAAACAAGGAAGTGAAAACAACAAATTCATATTGCACACAATTAAAATAAGAGGCCAAAAAGCCTTAAAGCTCAGCTGAGCTAACTGACAAATGGATTTCATAAGCAAACTTTTCATCAAGTGTGAAAAGTTGATGAATACTTAAAAAACAAGACTGTCCCACATAGAAAACTTGATTTGAACAAAGGTAAAAATACTCACCACCAACTGTAACTTCCCTAAAATAATTTCTGATTATCAGTAAAATATTCTTATGAAGTGAAAAATGTGAAAAATTGACAGATCCATGAAAAAAAACCCACTCTGCTCAAGAAATCTTGTAGTAGTTTTCAATTCAGATAAATAAAACACACATTAAAGACTAGATTTAGCAGTAGAGCATACTTGAACAAATTATAAATATATTGCACAAAAAACCTAATAAACAACAACCTATATAATACATATTACAAAAGAAAATAATCTGAGTATCAAATTATCACAATATGTATGCCGCATATCACTTAAATAAAACAATGTAGTCTAAAGTATTGTAAATATACTGCTCTAATTTAGAAAAAAATCTTTTTATAAACATGTAACACTATAATGAATAGGAATAAAAAGAAGTCTATTCTCAATGAGGAATGTGTGAATTTATAATTTAAAAGATACTTTTATTAATATAAACTCAAATATATATAAACTAAATTCAAATAAAATACCTGACCATCTATGAAAGGAGACAAATACATTTTTCGACCCCCCCCCCCCTCAAATTTCAGTTCTTAAATACTGAAAATAGTGCAAGAGCACAAGACCAAAATACTCACTAAGTAATATCTACAAAATTGATAGAGAAAACCTGCTTCATGTAGTTTAAAAAAGAGCATACCGTATATCCTTTTTTTCGCTGGTTGGAAATTTTGCGAAAAAGGGGTAAATTAGTACAGTTTATATTTTGCTTAAGTTATTTTTTACGATTGAAGATTTTTTTTGTTTAAAGTGGTAATGTTTTTATGTCGCATTATAGCTGACATAATTTCTAGGTGTTTTATATTTTGCGAATTAAAAATGATCGCAAAAAAATGCGAAAATAGATCATCGCGAAAAAAACGGATATACGGTATAACGTTCTCTTATCATTTGCATTTCATTTCATTTTCATTTGCAAGGTCATTTCGTATATGAACTCCCATAAGACACAGATACCTATTTGTGTAACAGTATCCCCTTTCTTTATTGCACATAACCATTTAATATATATAATATATAACCATATAAGGCGATATATATTCTAAATCATTGGTACCCTAAGGTCTTTGGTATCAGTAAATTATTGAACATATATATCAGTAAACAACATTGGTAAAAGTTCATTTAAATAGCATCATGTCTTCAAAAATTGTTGACATTTAATAATATCCGGTAGTCATATAAGGAAACCATAAATGTCAACCTATTAATTTCAATATTCTCCATAAAAATTGTACAATCATTTTATTGCTTACCTACATAAAACTAAGATGTGAAATTGTGCAACAAAAGAGGTCTATGATTAATTTCCTTACATATGAATGCAGTATAAAGTAAAAATCAAAAAATAAATAAACAAACAAATAAAAAGGAAAACACAGTAAAAATCCTAAATGTGGCCCGAAACTTAAAGCCCAGAATATCAACCTTTTCAATTCACAAACATATTGTAAAAAGTTTTACAACTTGTTGCCCTGTCGTTCTTAATAGTATTTTAACTATTTTTGTATTTCTGTGTACAATTCGCACCCAATGGATGTTTTGTTGTTTTTTATTAGATTAAAAAACATTTTCCGTACATTTATTTTTTTCTAATTGGACTTTTTATTGTGGATTTAATGATGAATTTGCTTTATAATGTTCATTTAATACATGTAAAATCGCTGTAGTGCAGTATAGTGCAGCTTCCACTCCTTCAATCAAATCCTTTAGAAAATTAGGGTTCCAAACCCATTATTCAAACAATCCTGTAAATGTTTTCAACCGATGATTTTTTTGGTGGTAATTTTGATCGAAATTTGTCTTGTGGTTCTGAAGCAGTTAAAAAGTATCATAATCAAATGATATCACTTGTCAATGACTCTTAAAAAAATCTAACGCGAAAATCTGTAGGGCCAATAACTATAAATACATTTATTGACAAAATGCTTCGTGATTGAAAAATTGATTCAGATTCCCTTGTCGCTATCTATGCTCCAGCTGCGTCGTCGGTAGTGCAGTATACTGCTGCTCCTGCTCCTCTGTCTATGTCGAGTCGGAGTCCTGGAGCGATGGTAGTGGTAGAAGGAATCGTCACTGTCAGAGCTGGGACTGGGGGGTGTGGGCCGATAGTACGGCACTGGCCGCTTCCTGGCACTGTTATAAAGGTACATGTATAATGTTTTGCAATTTAAGAAATTAAAAACTATATATAACAATCTATAATCTTAAATTTCTTAAATTGCAATTTAACATATATTGTTATAACAACGAATATTCGTCTGTATATAAATCTAGGTGATAGCATCCATACTTGCGACACCAGATATTCGATGTTTGCTTGCATTTTGTGGAATTTAGTATCCTATCGGTATAAAAAGTGCAAATTATCTTAAAACATTGTTTAAAGAGAGTAGAAGCAAGTTAAACCTAAAATTATTGAGCACAAAAAGTGATGTACAGTAAAACTCGTTTAGTACGAACACGGATATAGCGAATTCACGGATATAGCGAAGTTTTTCTGGGTCCCCGGCTAAATTCTTAACAAATCTTTGAAACATTTTACGGATATAACGAACTCTGATATAACGAATTTACGGATACAGCGAACTGATTTTGAGTCCCGTTGAGGTTAAGTGTAATGAAATTTACATCTTTTATAATGAACTTTCAAAGATCTCAAAATTTGATGAATTGAACTGACTTTGTTTTCTTTTAGCATTTGTTTATAACATTCAATTCATAATAAACCTTAGTTATATCGAAGGTATATTTTGTAATATTTGCTTTCCTTAAATATTTTGTAATAATACTTGAAGGAAAACATGCATATTGCGAATTCGCTATATATGGTTATACGAATTCGTTATACGGATATAACGAATTACGGATATAGCGAATTTAATTCACAGGTCCTCAGGACTTCGCTATAACCGAGTTTTACTGGTACTCTGAAATTGATGAAAGAAATACGCACGCTAACTCTCGATTCCCGCCTTCATTTTTAAACCATTTAATTCAATATAAATAGCAATTTTACCATAAAATCTTTGTTTAAAACAAAGAACAGTTCAATGGTAATTGATAAATTGTCTTAATACCACCGCTAAACAGTAAATTATCCATAATTCCAGCTCTTGAAAAAAAAGGGGTAGACGATATTTTTCATTGAAATCGGAGTTTCAAGCATCACCATATTTTGAAATAGTCTTGGATATGATTAAATGTTCCTTATATCCTTTTTTATGTTTTAGGCAAATAAATAAAACTTAAATATTTCAATAAAATATAATGTTTCACATGTATATCGCTTTGAAATTGATGAAAAATAAGCATTTTTATCGTTTTTTTTGGTCAATAAACATATGTCCCCCCCCGTGTCACACAAAAAAGCTTTGGTATGAATTTGTGAAATAACATTTTATATTACCTGTAAAAAGGAATTTTTGTGACACGGGGGGGAAAGATGTTTGAAAAATATTTTCCGTTTTTCGTTGATTTCTATAGTGAAAAACACAAGTTTTACCAAAATTTTATAGTTATCTCTCTTTTTTTCCCAAAATAAGTAATGTTTTATGAAAATCCATATAATTATCTATAAAAAATATCAAAAATTCATCGAATATGTTAACTTTGGAAAACTACTTGGAGGTAGGCGGGAGAACAATACTATCTTTCGCAGTTCTTTTCATGAAAAGATGACAGCCACATTAGATATTAAACGACAGACTTCCAATTGTCTTGTTCATATTATTAACTCCTACAAATGCCTTATGTCCTAAAAGTGTTTGTTTTTAAGTTTTATTAACCCTACAAATGCCCAAAGTCCCAGGTTTTCGTGGCCGGGTCATATTTACTCCTATAAATGACGTAAGTTCTAAAGGTTTTCTTGACTGCTTCATATTAACTTCTACAAATGCCTTAAGTCCTTTGTAGAAGTTTTTGTACATTTTTCGTGGCTGGACCGTACTTAATTCTACTTTCTTATCCTGCGCTTTTGCAGGTGATCAGGGGAAATTTTCCATGGTAGATCATGACAACTTCTACTTTATTACTCTGCGTGTGTCAAGTGACTAGGAAAACCTTTCCTGACTAGATCATAAAAACTGCTACCTCATAATCCTGTATTTTTCTAAGTGATCTGGATAACCTTTTCTGGCTAGATCCTAATAATCTCCACCTTGTTATTAGATGTGTTTGTCTAGGTGACTCTGGGAACCTTTCTTGGCTACGTTAAATAACTTTGATAAATCTGATGAATTAGCAATATAACTTTCAGCTAGTTTTGTATTTACTTAAACTCTTTTTTGAATTGTTATTCAAACATATATTTGTCACGTAACTCTGTTTCCGCCTAAAAAGTTTCGCCAAATTTATATTGTCATACCCTTGAGCAGGCAAAGTGCCACCCGCTAAAGAAACCCTCCATACGGTAATTCTTACGTAGTAACAGAGCTGTAGCTCTCTGCTTGGGAAAATTCAGACAGATAAATCAGAGAGCTACAAATCCAAGCGTCGTAAAAACCTTCAATTTACGCTGCCGCTTTTTTGTCGCTCATTTCAGGCATTATTTTTTGTATTGCATGCTTTTATCCACTTTAAAAATGGTATCCGATAATTATATAACTATACATTTAACTTCTATTCCTGATAACTCATTTACCTTTCAATTGTTCCAAAAGGTCGTTTAATTTGTGGTTACGGACGGTAAAATGGGATTTTTTTAAACTGACATTTCAAAACCATACAGAAGTGTTTGAAAGGTAAATAAGGTATCAATAATTGGAGTAAAACATATGGTCAATTATCGGATACCACTCTAAAAGATAAGGAAAGCATAAACTACAAGAATCAAAGTACTCAGAAGTAAAGAGAGCCGGGCTCATTTACAGAGTAGAATGGATTTCTTACATGAATCACGTTTATATTCTGATGAAAAAATTATTTTAAAACTATCAATATAAATGGTAAGACACTGACAGTGAGTTTTTCAATCCTAATACTACGGTCCGATTTTTAATCTGGTACCGCAGCTGAATGTAAACAAACAGGCCAGTCTGGTTCCCTCTCCTGCTTTACCTCGTATGTGTAGAGAACTACGGTAACACTGATTATCAAAAATCCTTACGCTAATGAACTATGTTCTTTGACTTATGAAGTTTTCAAAGTCATTACTACTAATGTTTATTTTATATAGATAACACTTCGTTTTATTTTTGTTGCTTTATTTAGCGTTTTTATTTTCTCAAAAGCGGTTGAGAGTAAGAACTATATTTTTGCACGTAACTTTAAAATCGCGACTATGGGGTCAACATCCCGCCTTGAACAGGATCGCATAAGCCGGCAATTGCTCTTTGAGCAATAAGCCCGGCTAAAAATTATCTGAAGTGAGCAACAAAAAAGCGGTAGCTTAAATCGAAGGTTTTTACAATGCTTGGATCTGTAGCTTTCTGCTTTATCTGTCCGAATTTTCTCAAGCAGAGAGCTACAGTGCTGCAGCTAATTCTTACCTTGTTATTCTGCCGCTGTGTAGGTGACTAGGGAATTTTTTTTTGGCTGGGATATATTAACTCCTACCTTGCAATCCTGCGTTTGTCTAGTAGACATGGAGAATCTTTCTTGGCAGGATCATATTAATCCCTACCTTGTAACCCCGCATTTGTCTAGGTGACTAGGGGAATCTTTCTTGGCAGGATCATTTTAATTCCTACCTTGTAACCCTTTATTTGTCTAGGTGACTAGGGGAACCTTTCTTGGCAGGATCATATTAATTCCTACCTAGTAACCCTGCATTTGTCTAGGTGACTAGGGGTATCTTTCTTTGCAGGATCCTTTTAACCCTGCATTTGTCTGTGTGACTAGGGGAACCTTCGTAGATGAATCATATTGATTCCTACCTTGAAACCCTGCATTTGTCTAGGTGAATAGAGAAACCTTTCTTAGTTGGATCATAATAATGCCTACTTTGTAATCCTTCGTTTGTCTAGGTGATTAGAGGAACCTTTTCTGGCTGGGTCATACTAACTCCTACTTTGTAATCCTGCATGTGTCTAGGTGACTAGCGGAACCTTTTCTGACTGGGTCATAATAATTCCTACCTTGTTATCCTGCGTTTGTCGGTGACTAGAGGAACCTTTTCTGGCTGGGTCATAATTCCTACCTTGTTATCCTGCGTTTGTCCAGGTGACTAGGGGAACCTAAATCTTTGCGCTGTCATGCTAATTCCTACCTTGTTATCCTGCGTTTGTCCAGGTGACTAGGGGAACCTTTCCTCCGTCGGATGGATGGACTTCGGGACTCCCTCCTCTGGGATGGACTCCTGGAAACACTCCTGCTGTAGCTTCTGGAGGGACTGTGTGACCAAGAGTAACTCCTATAAAGAATGGATTATTATGGCAGTGTTTGCATGAAAAAGTTAGTGTAATCTACTTAGGTTCTTTAGGTAAGACAACAACAAAAGACGTAAAGATTTGTTTCCAATCTGTCAAAGTGTTTCCGTTAACGCATATTTCTGTACACTCTGTGCATTAAAAATATACCTTTTACCCCCTAAAACATCACCCAAAGGATCACAACGACGCAGAAAAATACGATACAAATTTCAAAAATCCAGTTCTATATTGATGCCTTGATAGAACGATGACACAAAACTGCACACAACACTGGGAACAACTTATCAAATCGACCGAATTCCAGTACCATTAATTTAGATACAGTTTTCTTTTAAAAAAAAAAAATCTCCTCAAACAAATTAAATTTTGAGTTCTCAGCAATACAAACCTTCTTCTCTTTGACCTACTGCGTGACCTTGAGTGACTTCTTGACTTTGACCTATGTTGAGATGACCTCTTTCTGTCCGGTGTATATGTGGGTGATCTCCCTTGTAAGGGCGTCCTTTCTGGCGACTCAAATCTCGTAGAGCGGGAAGATTTACGTGAGACAGGGGAAGGGGTCTTGTACTTGATGGGCTTTTGTGACTTTTCAACAGACAAAGAATGTATCTTGTATTGCACCGGGACCGGGGATTTATCAATGTGCAATCTTTCTGGGGATCTGTAAAAGAAGTACCTACAGTATAAACGGTTCAACTGGGCCCGTTAGGAACAGTTTATTAATATCGGTTAATAAGATATATTTTACCTAGAGGGTGCATGCTCTTTGGAATTCGGAGAAGTTTTATTAACTGCAATTCCACCGATATTTGTGCTGTAAGATAATTTGTTAAAGGCAGAAAAGTAAGAAATACTATTAGATATTCTTTTCTCCATATCATCTATTTTCCCCCATCTTGTCAATTATGAATCTATGCATATAACAAAGTCTGTCAATAAAATGTGCAAGAATTTGTGTTATAAGCATAACATTCTTAGGTTTTTACCCAGTTACAAAGTTTATCTGTAAAATTACATTTGTATACCTATCTATGGCACGCCAAATTCACAAAAATGAGCTAAACATAATTTCACAGTTGATAAACTAAGTTTATCGACTGTAAACTATAGTTTACAAGCCGTTAACTAAAACAATTCGTTAACTATAGTTTTCATATGTAAAACTATATTTAACGGTCGTAAACTATAGTTTACGAATGATAATCTAAGTTTATCTGTCTGTAATAAAGCGTTAACAATAAATTTTGTTGATAAACATAGATTTACGTTTGTAAACTATAGTTTACAATCGTAAACTATAGTTAAGAGTTGTTAATCATAGTTTCATAAATCGTGAAACTATATTTATCAGATCGTTAACTATAGTTAACGGTTTGTAAACTATAGTTTACAAATCGTGAAACTGTATTTATCAGATAATCTATGTTTTGCAATCGCAAATGATTGTTTTCAGTGTTAAGTATAGTTTACGGATGTGAAACATATATTATCGCGTTAACTATGGTTTACGGATGTAAAATATAGATTAATGTTGTTAACTATAGTTTACAGTCCGTAAACTATAGTTTACAACCGATAAACCTAGTTTATCGACTGTGAAACTATGTTTAGCTCATTTTTGTGAATTTGGCGTGCCATACCTATCAGACAATGCAGTTTTGGGCTGACTAGGCAATAGGGAAGCTTTAGGAGACTTTTTCTTTAACTCCTCTTCAGTCGGGATCGTAATCTCCGGTTTCTTGCTCCTCTCAGTTTCATTGTTATTCCGTTCATCATCTGTTGAACTATAACGATAATGATAACAATACAATATTTCTATAGATAAACAGGATAAGTTTGTCAAACACTGATGCCCCCGTATGGCAGCTCATGGCAAAGGTTAAGGTATCTCAACTGCAAGTCAAACTCCAAGGTCAAAAGATGATAAATAATGGCAAACGTGCACTAAAATGTCCTAGACGTAACCATTCGAAACTTGTGGCCAAGGGTCAAAATTGTACATGTACCATGGGATGGGCTTGGCATATTATGTACATATTTCGATCGCATTTCTTGTGACAAAACCTTTCCTTTTTGAGCTTATGCCTATAACATTGGATTTATTTAACCGTAACCTTGAGCTGCGATATAGGGGTATCAGTATGTATTTCATAAAAGTGTTTTGTTATTAATGCAAAAATAAAGATTCATCCTTTGCATTAAGGATTGATTGATTGATTGTATGTTGTTTAACATCCCTTTTCACTCATATGGAGAGGCCACCACTTGCCGGTGGAGAGCTGCAAATTTTGTCCTATACTCGGCGCTCAAGGCCTTTGAGCAGTGAGGGATCTTTTTCGTGCTAGCATCTAATGCGACACGGGAAAGCGGTTTATACGGTCTTATCCGAAGGACCAGTCTCCATATACCACAGTGGAATTTGAACCCGCAACGTAAGGATCGACTCCTTACTTTGCGACTCTAGAGCAGACGCTCTAACCACTGCGCCACGCATGCTACTTGCATTAGGGAGAAGATAGGTAGTAGCAGGGTTTCATCCAAAGAATAAAGAATGGAGAAAATAATCAACATGCACCAACCTACACACACAAAGGAAACACATTATTCAAACTACAAACTAATTAAAATTCCGGGGGAGGAGGGGGTAATTATAAAGTTGATAAAGGTATCGGAGTTGTACTTCGAGTGGCGGAAGAGAAACGTGCATCATAATTATTGCTTCCATAATAGTTACAGCTAACAAACTCTTCAAACTTTATTCTATTTTATATTTATCAATTTAATTCTCTGTTTGAAAAAGGGCAGTGGGGTGGGTGTGGTAGGAGGTTTGGGTCCCAACTTCTTTCAAAACCAAATGTTATTCATACATTACCACAGTACCCTGATCTGACTATAATACTGTGACTGGGGTGGGGTGTAACAGCGGCCTTTTAAAGATTTTTTTCTTCAAAATTAAAAAGTAATTAATGTAAAAAAAAAATGCGGGGGAGCACCCTGTCCCTTTCCCTCCATTCCACCCCCAGATACTATGTGCCTGTAAAATGAAAACAAATAAGACATCATATATGTTATGGTATTTAATTATACTTTATTCCTATTTAGAAACGCACCGTATTGTATCACTGGGACAAAATTAAAACTTTTTGCATGATGCCAGATTGATTGGAATAGCATGGCAACTCTTTCAATCATATAGAAATAAGCCTGATTTAAATCTGGTCTATCTTATGACAAGAGGGAAAAAGAAAATAAATTTTTGCTAAATATATACGATTTTCCTGACTGATGGGATTTCGAACTGACAGCCTTTTAAAGATTGATTCCATGGAGAGTTTATTTATGCTTCAGAAATCAGGCGATGTCAAAAGTAATTGTAACCAAAGTTTACTCAGCAGTAATGTTTTCTTGCTTTAAATGCAAATAAATGTTCAAGATTGAAAACATGCATGCAATGATACCAGATTTCACCGTTTACTAAAATGTAGCCTAATGAATCTTTCATAATTCGAATTTATAATATGCATTACTAGTATTAATGGTGATCGGATGTATATGAGAGTGAAGTTTGGTATGATAGCTGTTGGCTAAGGTTGAAGCGTCGTCTCAAGCCACGGTCCGGAGTCCGCATTTGGCTCTCTCCAGAATGGAAGAGGGTCGTACAATTTGGCCATGGTTGCGACTTTGAGGTTGGAGTTTCTCAAATCCAAGTCAAACTCCAAGATTAAAAATTTATTTCCGAAACAAGTGCCTGTGTGTGGTCAAGGGGTGAAAAAAATTCCTTACCAAAAGACCTTGTTCTCATCAATATGAAAGTCCAAGCACTAGCCATAAAAACGTTATGGCCAAAGTTTCTTTTTTAAATGTGGATCAAACTGCAAAGTCAAGGGATCAAAAAGGTACTCAGGGGAAGTATTCTTATACACGAACTCATGTGAAATATTAAAGCCTTAGCACCAAGCATTCAAAAGTTATGAATGCCCTAGTACTAACTGTTCAAAAGTTATTTCCAAGGTAAAAGTTTTAAAAGTGGGTCTAACTTAAAGGTCAAGGTCGTGTAAAAATATTTATATCCATGGAAAGGTCTTATTAGAGATGTTTCTGAATATGAATTGAATCCGAATCTGAAAATGAATCTAAATCGGGGTGGATCTCGATCCCGATTTGAAAACTATAAGAAAAATATCAGCATAAAAATTTTTCTAAATTATACAATGAATAACGATAGTATAAGATATTTGATATTTTTCTGTGATTTACGAATTATTTTTCCATTGTATGATGACAGAGGAATTTACGGATTTTAATTTGAAAAAAAAGGTTTTGAGCCTTATCCCCCCTTCTGGATTTAACGAACAAATCAAATTATATCGTCTGAAAAGGAGAACAGATACACTTTCAACTCAATGAAAAATTAAACCTGCTCGTAAAGTATTATTATTATTTCATATTCAACTATTTACGTGATCGTTCCTCGAGAAAATCATATAAATGCTCTTTTTTCTTTAAATCTGTTTAAATATTCATATATGTGTCGCTTTATATTTTTATAGGTAATTGAAAATTATGTCGAATAAATAACTCGTTCAGTAACCATATGAACGCTGCATCCCATTTTTTTAAAAATGTTCTGCGATTTTCATTGTACATATGCTAGTATCTAAGAGTTATCAGTACAAACTTTTTCTTTCATTTCTCTGAAACTCCCTTTGATTGGTGAAGAATGTAGCTTATTAAATTTTGGAATCAAAACTTATCCCAATGATTTAAACCTGTATATTCTCCTGATTTCACCTTCTTACTATATTCAATACGAACCTCTCGAGAGACGAATTTCTAGTTACATGTACATGTAAGTGATCAATATTTTTAAATTTAATACAAAATTTATGTTTTATTTCGTAGGTATTGAATAAACATTTATTACTACAAGTAGTAAGTAATGTATACTCAATACGGGATGGGACGCAACTGAACCAAAGATAAAATACCTAATGAGCCAAAAAGGTCTTTAGACTTCATAAATGAGGACCATAACCATATTGATGATCTGGATATATTATGAAATACATGTTTATAATGGCAAAGTTAAGGGGGGGGTTGATACTGGACTCCACTTCCTCTCACCTAGTTATAGCTGGCCTCATGTAATACTAAAGATTTTGACGAATGAAATATGGACAATCATTCAGTAGCGGGTAGCGTGTCAAAGTATTCCAGATTTTTCGGAGTTATTTAATTAAAAATATTTCATCCAGGTTTTTTAAGATATTACAGGCACTTACTACAGTTTTGAAAAGAAAATTTAAGGGTTTTTTTTGTTTGTTTGTTTGTTTGTTTGTTTTTTTGCGTATACCCGAACTAGTCGTTTGATTAAAAAAAGTTATCAATACGTAACATGAAATATTTCATTCAGTCTGTTCTTTATTTCTATTATTTTTTATTTATTATTTATTTTGATTGGATAACTTGCTAAGCACCACAATGTGTTACACTGCATTGCAGCAGAGTGCAGTGTGGTGCAGTTATACTTACATTTCAATAAGCACAAATATCCTACTAGGAAATGCTTTAGAAACATTCCCTACCATCCCCCCTCCAAAGTTACCCTTTACATACAATTTTCTCTTGCGGCTGATTCTAAGTTGCAAAATTTGCATAATGTAAGTTTCTTACAAAGTTCGATAATCAACTTATGCCCCTTTGAACAACGTAGACAAAACGATTATGCAAATGTTCAGGCAAAACTAACGAATAACAGGCTTGTATACTATATAAGACTAGAGAGTCACTCACTTATTAGCAATGTTAAATCTGGTCTTACATGTATTGTGAGTTTCTCTCACTAAACAAGTACTGCTAACTGGCTAAGCAGTACAGAAAAGCGCCTTTGATTGTGCTACAGAGTAATTTGGCACTTTGATTGATTGAATTTTAAACTGTTCACTCATCTGTCAAACAGAAAAAGTAATATTTCTTTTAATGTTTTACATAATCAAAATAGATCAAGTATGTTTTAAGTAGACAGTATACGTTAAGCAATTACAATGAGATGCGTTGCAGTGCAATGCTATCTTTATTTTAGACTAAACTTAAAAAAAAAATCAATTTGAAAAAGTGTTTGTTTCAACCTTATCTTTAATTTTAAAAAAAATTAAAACAAAATCGGACTTATTATCCTTTGATTGACATTGCAATTTGTACAGTGCAATATAAGTGTAAGTAAATTTTTATTAAGATAAGAAGCATTAATATGCGTGCAAATAAAAATTAAATGACTCAACAGTCACATAGGTGTTTCATTTCTTCGGAATATTTTTTGCATACCCAAACTAGTCGCTCGATGAAAAAATTATCAATACGTAGGTTGGAAAAAGTCTTGACATACACATAAGTGCTGGAGAGTTAGAACAAAGTCGCATATTTTAAAATTACTTAAAAGTTAATAAAATATTTCATCCAGTTTGTTTTAAAAAAGATTCAAAGCACTAATTGAAAAGGAAATTTAAAGATTTTTTTTGCACATACCATAGTCGTTTGATAAAAAATTATCAATACGTAGCTTTATCGAAGGAGTCTTCCCTCATACATGTATGTGTTGGAGTGTTAATTGGGATTTGTATGAAAAAGAACAGTCACATTCTTATCAAAGTATATAAATATTTCATCCAGTTTTTTTCCAAAGATATTGAAGGCACTAACTGAAAAGAAAATTTAAGTTTTTTTTTTTTTTTGCTTATAGCCAAACTAGTCGTTAGATAAAAAAAATTATCAATGCGTAACATGAAATATTTCATTCAGTCTGTTCTTTATTTCTTTTCAAAACACTAAATAATAGAAGGTTTATAATCAGATATTTAATTCTATTACAACAAATTGAGTAAGTTTATTTTGATTGGATAACTTGCTAAGCACCACAATGTGTTACACTGCATTGCAGCAGAGTGCAGTATGGTGCAGTTATACTTACATTTCAGATAAGCACAAATATCTTACTAGGCAATGCTTTATAGACATTCCCCACCATCCACCCTCCAAAGTTACCCTTTATATACAATTTTCTCTTGCGGCTGATTCTAAGATGCAAAATTTGCATAATGTAAGTTTCTTACAAAGTTCGATAATCAACTTATGCCCCTTTGAACAACGTAGACAAAACGATTATGCAAATGTTCAGGCAAAACTAACGAATAACAGGCTTGTATACTATATAAGACTAGAGAGTCACTCACTTATTAGCAATGTTAAATCTGGTCTTACATGTATTGTAAGTTTCTCTCACTAAACAAGTACTGCTAACAGTACAGAAAAGCGCCTTTGATTGTGCTACAGAGTAATTTGGCGCTCTGATTGATTGAATTTTAAACTGTTCACTCATCTGTCAAACAGAAAAAGTATGTTTTAAGTAGACAGTACGTTAAGCAATTACAATGAGACGCGTTGCAGTGCAATGCTATCTTTATTTTAGACTAAACTTTTTAAAAAAAAAATCAATTTGAAAAAGTGTTTGTTTCAACCTTATCTTTAATTTAAAAAAAAAATTAAAACAAAATCGGACTTATTATCCTTTGATTGACATTACAATTTATACAGTGCAATATAAGTGTAAGTAAATTTTTATTAAGATAAGAAGCATTAATATGCGTGCAAATAAAAATTAAATGACTCAACAGTCACATAGGTGTTTCATTTCTTCGGAATATTTGTTGCATACCCAAACTAGTCGCTCGATGAAAAAATTATCAATACGTAGGTTTGTCGAAAAAGTCTTCCGACATACACATAAGTGCTGGAGAGTTAATTGGGATTTGTATGAAAGAGAACAGTCGCATATTTTAAAATTACGTAAAAGTTAATAAAATATTTCATCCAGTTTGTTTTAAAAAAGATTCAAAGCACTAACTGAAAAAGAAATTTAAGAATTTTTTTTGCGCATACGATAGTCCTTCGATAAAAAATTATCAATACGTAGCTTTATCGAAGGAGTCTTCCCACATACATGTATGTGTTGGAGTGTTAATTGGGATTTGTGAAAGAGAACAGTCACATATTAATTAAATGTAAATATTTAAAAATTGTATGCTATAGTAAGTAAACATGAACTTTCCATCTTGAGAAACGGGGACCCTTAATAAGTACATGTAGTAAGAATGGAATTTTAAAGCCTTTTAATTCCCCCAATCCCCCCTCTTCAAGAAAAACGTGGGAATGACACCCCCCCCCCCCCGAATCTAACAATGGTTGTATCCGTCTCCAATCCAACTTTTTCTTGCTGTAAGGTCGAGATTTTGGACAGTTAAGAACTCTTTTTGCTTGTCAGACTTATTTTAAACGCTTCCTACGGGCTTAGCTGAATATTCCTCTCACCTTTGGGAATTTATTGGTATGTCCCACCTTCCTGCCCTAAACAGAATTTATGGTTCACTATCGACATTTTAAATACACACTCCCACTCCCAAGCCCCCGACAAAAATAAATCAAACTGACATACTTCATAAATTCTTATTTTTTTCATCATGGATTAAAATGTGGAATATGAGAGCTTGCGGATAAACAGACAAACAGCTAGACAGAAGGCATGGCAGGGTAAAAACTATACACCCCTGAATCTTAAAGAGGGTATAATAATAATGTGAATGGAAAACAGTTCATATATTTCTCAATCTCAAATGAGTGTACTAATTATAGGAGTTACTAGCATAAATTCTTCTTAATTGTTAATGATGACTTCCTTTTAAT
Source organism: Saccostrea cuccullata (assembly GCF_032062105.1). Lineage (NCBI taxonomy): Eukaryota > Metazoa > Mollusca > Bivalvia > Ostreida > Ostreidae > Saccostrea > Saccostrea cuccullata. Next base: position 776,798 of record NW_026920581.1, on the reverse strand, counting down.
ACTTTATGAGGAGATTTCTTATTCATGGAATTTTTTTTAGAATGCAAGTTTAAGGTAGTCTGATTCTTAGGTACGGAAAAATGCTCTCAAAAATGTTTCTGAATTCTTAAAGTAATGTGTACACGTATATTATTTACCCACGGTAATTCTTTAAACATCATCATTAGAAATAGTCATATTGTACAGGGACAATATGTAAATCTATTATGATTTTTCAGAACACTTACTATGCATTTAATTTCTAATGAAATTTGATCAACAAATACATTTTAGGATGAAAAACTACAGGTATATACTATAGTTTCCAAGCATTTGAGGAAATGCCATGATTGCTATCTTATAGGGCACTTCAATTCAGATACCGGTTTTTACTTCGATTATTTTCATTGCATAATGTACAAAGGTTTTCTTATCATTGTAAAACACCATAAATCTTTTAAAATTTGCTGATAAACAATGTTATCTAAAGCAAAACAACAGGAAAATCAATTTCTTTTCAAAGGTTTTTACAGGGTACTAATATTAACTCCTTATAAAACCATTTCTAGGAATTCAGACTTTTCCGAATCACATTGAAATCACATTGAAATAATAAATACATGAAATGAAAATTGTTGCTTGAAAAGATCAAGCTTTACTTCTAGACTTTTTAAAAATAGTAAATTAAAGAGTTATCCTTCCTGGCTGAGGAGCGGATATCCTTAATTCATAGTCGCAATTCACAATAAATATTAACTTTTTAAACAAATATTTTGATCAGTTGGAAAATTTCATTTCTTTTTGAAAATATTATTTCGGACTAAGTGTATCGTAAATTGTATGTATACGATTCATTTTGTTAACCTTTATAGCGAATGTACTTTCTATATAAACTGAAATGCGTTACAATCAAAATCTAGTAAAACTGATTTTTTTTTTTCCATTAGGAATTAAGGACCTGAGACCATCTTTTAAAAATTGTTTCGTTGCCTCTCCCTTCCGACTGTCTAAAAATGGCTCGACTCAAAACTTTTTTTAAACATTCTAGGACAATTTTTTTTTCTTTTTAGCTCACCTGAGCCAAAGGCTCAAGTGAGCTTTTCTGATCAAAAATTTGTCCGTTGTCTGTCGTCGTTGTTGTAAACTTTTCACATTTTCATCTTCTCAAGAACCACTGGACCAATTTCAACCAAACTTGCTACAAAGTATCCTTGGGTGAAGGGGATTCAAGTTTTTCAAATGAAGGGCCAGGCCCTCTTCCAAAGGGAGATAATTATGAATTAGTGAAAAATTAAAGACATTTTTAAAATATCTTCTTCTCAAGAACCACTGGGCCAGGAAAGATGAAATTCATGTGGAATCATCCTCAGATAGTGTACATTCAAGTTTGTTCAAATCACGGCCCCCGGAGGGTGGGGCCACAATGGCCAATCAAAGTTTTACATAGGAATATGTGGGGAAATCTTTAAAAATTTTCTTCTCAAGTACTGCAAAGCCATGATTAGTGATATTTTTATGGAAGCATCCTCAGATACTGTAGATTCTAGTTTGTTCAAATCATTACCCCCAGGGATAGGGTGTGGCCACGATGGGGGATCCAAGTTATATATTAAAATATATTTAAAATTTAAAAAATCTTTTTCTAAAGAATAGCAAAGCCATGCTTAGTGATATTTATATGGAAGCACCCTCAGGTAGTGTAGAATTAAATTTGTTCAAATCATAACCTCCAAGGGTAGGGAAGGGTCTCAATGGTGGATCAAAGTTTTACATAGGAAAATAAAGGGAAAAATCTCAATAACAGAAAAGCTATGTTAAGTCATATTGACATGTAAGCATCCTCATGTATTGAAGATTTTAATTTGTTCAAATCATGAGTACCCTTTGGGGTAGGGAGCGAAATGATGGGGAGTCAAATTCAAATTATCACAAAGTAATATATACAAACAAAATGTTTTAAAAAATCTATATAAAAATATTTTTTTCTGACAAGAACTTTCTCAAGAAGTTATATGCAGAATTGGATGCATTCTCAAGTAGTATAAGAATTCAAACCTTCTCCCCCCCCCCCCTATCCATTCATTAAACTTTTCAATTCTGATCTGATTTGTGTGTTTTCCTAGCCGATGTGCTCAGGTGAGCGATGTGGCCCCTGGGCCTCTTGTTTATTCCTCTTATCCAGTCAACAAATACTTAATATGTTGACATTTTCTGAAAAAGATATTTCCCCGCCTACTCACTGACTCAATAATTTTACCTGAGTTAGGAGAGGGCAAACAAACAGTATTATTTTCAAAGATGGACGGGACGTATCTCTATCTCTTATGAGGGTTTTTAGGAGTTAATATTTGTTGTCTTTGTACAGTATATGTTTTCCAACATGAACTCTCATGATCTAGTCAGTGCAATGATTACTGTACTGACGCTGTGCAAAGGGAACTCATTTGTATTCAACCAGAGTTCTCTTATGTATATTTCATATGTTCAGTTCAGGCAGGGATTTGAGAGGGTAGGAGAAATTCGAGATTTCTAGAGGGCAGTGGTGGGATAATTTATATTAGGTTATAAATCGAAATCTGCTGTCTGCCACATGCATGCAAACTTTTGTAAACATAACCTATGCACCAAATGTGCTTCATCAAAATTGGCCGTAATCATATAAATTTTTACATGTAGCTTTTTACTTCAATCTCGAGAGTTGTTATGAAGGCAAGGGGACATTAAATCTCATTCGTCTGTCATAGTCTGGTCCGATTTACAGAAAAAAATACTTCTAACGGCAAATAATTATTATTTGGTCCAGCATAGTTTTGCAAAACGAATCAGAATTAAGCAGTTTGAGTATTTTCGCTCATTATTTCTCCATTTTGAACGACATTAAGAGAAAATTAGAGAAATTGGATATCCGCCATTTTGAATCGCCATTTTGACCTCCTTAACGCCATTTTCATGAAGGCCAGCATATTTTTTTCGGATTCAGCATACTCGAATTAGTTTTAAAAAACTATGCTGGACCAAATAATAATTATTTGCCGTCAGAAGTTATTTCTAGCCTTCTTTTTAAAAATCAGGACCAGACTATCAGTCTATCTGTCTGTCACAGCAACATTTTAACCTTGGTAATATTTTAACTGTCACTGCTTAATTATTTGCATGAATATTAGATACTTTGAGGGTTACATGCAGGATCAAGACGGATCCAATTGTTCTATGCCCCTGGATCGAAAGATCACTGGGGTATAATGTTTTTTGTCCTGTCTGTCTGTTTTCAACTTTAACCTAGCCCATAACTATAGTATTAAGTGGGTGGGGCTATGGCTTTCATATTTCACAGGTGTATTCCTTGTGAAAAGACATTTCTTTGGAAACCACTAAATTTGACTGATTGGAAAAGAGCTTTCATTTCTAAATGAAATAAATTTCCGACTAATAAATAGTATTTTCACAGTTTTGTTTATCTTGATTGGGAATTTATTTTCCATATAAATTGAAATGCATTAACAGATAATACGTTTAAAAAAATGATTTTTTTTCCATTAAGACTAATATACTTTATCTCTTATGAAGGTTTTTATAGAATTTAATTTTTGTAGTCTAGGAACTGTATTTGTTATGAAACATTAACTCCTGTGAACTAGTCACTGAGCCGTTGCCTCAACCTTAGATTTATTCCAATGGTCGTTGTACAGATGTTGTTCAAAGAGAGCTCACCCACGTACATCCAGAGTTATCTTATCTAAAAGTTAAACTTAGTATATATTTTTATGCGCCCGAATCGATAGATCCGAGGCGTATATTGTTTTTGTCCTGTCTGTTTGTCTGTTTGTCTGTTTGTCTGTTTGTCTGTCTGCTGAAAACTTTAACCTTCGCCATAACTTTTGAACCTTGAGATATAGAGACTTCATATTTGGTATGCATACTTCACTAATAAAGTTCTTTCAAAAGACACCAAGGTCAATGACCTTGTGACCTTGATTATGACCTACATGCTAAAAATAGCTTTTTTCAAACTTTTGAAGCATAGGAGATATAGACTTCATATTTGGTATGCGTACTTCACTTACAAAGCTCATACAAATGACACCAAAGTCATTAGCCTTGTGACCTTGACTGTGACCTTAATACTAAAAATAGCTATTTTCGAACTTTTGCCTTAAATTTTGAACCATATGAGATATAGACTTCATATTTGGTATACATATTCCACTACAAAAATTCTTTCAAATAACATTAATATCAATGACCTTGTGACCTTGACTGTGACCTATATGCTAAAAATAGTTTTTTGTAACTTTGTTGCCGCCGGGCGCATAGTGTTTCACAAACATATCATGTTTAAAGAAAATTATAGTCTCTTAAAATATAATAATAATAAATTTTTAATATGCTATTTCACCGTCATGTTGAACTAAATACATGTACCTTAAAAAAATTGAAGGTTACCATTAAATGAGACTTAACAAACTGAAAGAAGAAAAGGGAAGAAAGAGAACACAGATACTCAGTGTGGAGAGGACCCCCCCCCCCCCGAGACACACACTATACAATATAATGTTTTGGGGTGTAAATTTATTTGTAGAACGATTATTTTGGGGGTTTTCCCTTTGGTACACATGATGAACAAGTGTAATTATAATGTTTTGGGGTATTTATTTGTGGAACGATTATTCTGGGGGTTTTACTATTTTTTCACTCGGTACACATGATGAATAAGTGTAATAAATATTATTTGTGGAAAAAATGTACAAGTCACGGGGTTGAATATCGGAAGAGGGGGGGGGGGTTAGGGTTGGGGTTAGGTCCTGTGGAAGAGAAGGGGCAAAAGTGGAATGGGGAAGGAGAAGCATCCCAGTTTACAGATCTATATTGAAAGCGTGTCTCCATATAAAAAACGTAACTCTATAAGCAAATTTTACATTATCATGCAAATAATATTTTTTCCAATAAAGGATATCTTTCCGTCATGTGACGTCCCTATTTATAGAGTTAAAGGATTCAACTTGAACACCGTAATGTTTCTTTATCAGATACTGAGTACATTATATTAGAGAAAAGATCTATCCATTTTAGTTGGGACTTACCTATTGTGTGAGCTTTGGCTTGATTGCGCTGGTGTACGAGGTCGCCTCTTCCTCCGCCGCCGTTTATGATGTGAGCTTGTTGCATTAACAGATAACACCAGAAAATTAAACAAAACACGATCTATTTACTATAATAACTAAAATTTCGCGCATTTTTCTTTTCCTTTTATCTAAACATGTTTCTCTGATCAAAATCGAAAAAAATATTGATAGTGGATAAGTTGTCATTATGTTTGCGTTTCATTAATCTTCTTAACAATCATCAGTCAAGCTTTAGCATTAATAATCGCATCAGAGATTTACTCCGTAATGATATTTTGAGATGAAGCTAATATACTAAAGTTCACAACAGGTAAGTATTATATTTGTTTGAACATGGTACAGATAAGGTCTATATTGCTGGACTTTTTTAAAATCAACTTGAAAATATTTCAAGGAAAGGTTGAAATTTATCAGTTTAAATTAGCCTTAAATGAATTTAAAAAAAGAAGCAAATTGAAATAATTTTGGTGTTTTAGTGGATGGGTTCTCATTATTTATGGCATATTTGTCAAATATGAATGCTCTATCATATGTCATTCAAAAGTAATCACCAAAGTTTATATTTTTGGAAATTAAGGGGGCCGACTATAGTTTTATTGTGTGAAAACTACAATACGGAAACTTTTCATTTTTATACTATATATAACTTACATTATCTTCAGTGTACATGCGAAGTTTGGGGGAAATCTACCGTCCAGGTATTTTTGAGGGACCGTCTCAAAGTACAAGTACATTTACTATAGGATTATATAGGAAAATGCCAATTTTTAGCACTTTAAAGCAAATTATACAAATACTACAATAGACATTTTGTTAAAACTATAATATTTGATGAGTAATACTATATTATACAATATAGGTATAAAGAAACAAATAATTCTACCGTCTTGTTACCAGAAGGGGCATCTCAAAATGCAAAAAATTAGCAAATTTTACTATTTTTATAGAGTGCTACAAAATATGACGTACACAATGGATTCACATGAAAACATAATAAAAATATTGAAGATATTTTCAAATTTCTATGTTTTAAATTTCAAGAGCGTATGTTTTTTACTTTTTCTTTAATAATATTTTTATTATCCCTTTCTGTAAGAGGTACAGATTATCATAACGTCAAAAAGACACTGAACCGACGTCAACCTACCTATCAATTGCAAAATCGGTTAAAAAATCAGTTGTATCAAATTTTGTTACATTTTTATTCCTATAATTTCTTAATTTTGTTTAATTTAAATAATTAAGCGAGAAAAGTTGCATTAAAACAGTAAATACGCTTCGTTTTACTATGATGCGCGAAATATTGCACAATGAAAACTTAAGTCAAACATGAAGGTCAAGGTTTAAAGGGTAAAAAATCATAGCATGCTCAGAAACATCTGGTTACAGGTATTGCAAAATGTGAAATCCCTACCTATTCCCAATCAAAAGTTATAAGAAAAGATAACATTTTAAAAAAGTAGGTCAAACTTAAAGGTCAAGGGTTAAAAAATCATAGTATATTTAGAAAGGTTTTGTCACAGATAATAAATAGGTGCAATATGAAAACCGTATCTTTTCTCTTTAAAGAGTCATTACCATTTTTAAGCAATATTAAATAAAATTAAAGTAGGTTAGACTTCAAGGTCAAAGGGTAAAAAATCATGGTATATTTGGAAAGGTCTAGTCACAGATGATGTACATGTGGAATATAAAAGCCTCATTCAAATGGTATGACCAATGTTTAAATTTTTTGACAGACAAATGAGATTTAATGTACCCAAGCTTTTCCAAAAGTGGGGGACAATAATCAACCTAACACATCTTCTATCACATTCTACTAATTGTTTGTTCAGGGAACTTACTTTCTTAAATTGTATTTAAAATATACCCTAAAATATACCTTGGATACCAATAAATCTCATCCGTCTTCTAGATGTCCAAAAAACTATAAACTTTGTCAATAACTTTTAAATGTCTTCATATTTCACATGTACATTACCTATAACATCAGTCTCAAGACCTTTTCAAATATAGTATGATTTTGATCTCTTGACATTGAAGTTTGACCTACTTTTCAAAACATTTATTCATCATAACTTTTGAAAGAGTATAGAAAGGGGTGTCATATTAAAGATACATATTACCTGTGACAAGATCTTTCTAAATATACTAAGATTTTTGACCTTGTGACCTTGAAGTTTGACCTCTTTTTCAAAAATGTTGCTTTACATTATAACTTTTGATTGAGAAGAGATAGGAATTTCATATTTGACATATGTATTACATGTAACCAGATGTTTCTGAGCATGCTATCATTTTGACCCATTGACCTTCATGTTTGACCTAATTTTCAAAAAATTTAACTTTTAATAGTCATTACTATTGAATGACATACTATAGGGCATTCATATTGATTACTATTGAATGACATCTATAAGGCATTCATATTTGACACAATATGCCATAAATAGTGGCATCCCATCCAATAAAACACCAAAAGTGGGGTACCACAATTCTTTGAATTTGCTTTTTTATCCAAATTCCCATTTGGAAATTTATATCTAGTTTAAAAATTCAAGTACCGGTACTGAAAATTACAATTTATTGGTGAGAACTTTATGTTTTCATAATCAAGAAAGAAGATAAATATATATATATATAGTATTTGTGATGGATATGCCAATCCTAATCTCTCATTGTTGCAGTGTCTAGAGGTAATAAAATCAAGTAAAAAAGAATGTATCTAATTTATAAAAGAAATTTTTATAACAAAAAAATCTATTAATCAAAGAGATATGGTCTTAAACTTCCTCAGTGCACAATTAACCTAGAACGGAGACACAAAAGAGCTTCAAGTTTAATAGAATGATGTTTCTATTACTATTGTTTTCAGCTGACTGTAAAGTTTCACGTTATGTCACGATCTAGTTGACAGCTGCACTCAAGGTAAATTGTACACGCCTCTTAACCACAAGCTTTACGACTGGAACTTTCTTCTTATCCCTGATTGGTTGCTCGTGCAACAGACTATTTCCGTATCAATGTTGATAATTGAGTTGACCAATCACGTGAATTGTTTACGCTGGATGCATCTGACAAAAAAGATCGAGACGAAACGTGAAACTTTACAGTTAGCTGCAAACAATAGTATTTATCCATTAATTCTTGATTAGGTATTGAGCAATCTAGATCTGATGAAACTGATCCAGTCATTTCAATGAAATTAAAAATATTTAAACAGAGGAAAAGGACACCCCCATGTGCAAAATTTAAGATATTTGAAATCAATACAATATTCTTAATCCAACAAGAAGTCTCCATCAAGACTGTAGCTCTACTGGTTTGTACTTATAAAAAGGAAGAGAAAAGTAGCAAGAGGACTTGAAACTCTGCAACAGCAATAAATAGAATGACCTTTGATTTAGCCTCTTTCCAGTAGAAAGTTTCGAATCAGATTAAAACTTTAAAGGAGTAGATTTTTAACAGACTTTTTCTATTTTAGTAACCATGGCATCATTGTTCATCAAAATTGATATTAAATAGAATTTTGTACATGTATCATAATGTAGTCTACTTGAGTGCCAAGTTGTACTGAAATCTAATCAAAACTTGAGGAATAGCAACATTTTAAGTTTAATTTAAATCAGACCAAAACTTAGGAGGAATAACATCTTTAAATTATTTCACAGAAATTTCTATTTTAGTAACCATGGCAACACCATTCATTAGAATCAAAAATCAATATATAGAATAATGTACCTAAGTGTTATTTATTTTAGTGCCAAGTTATAATGAAGTCAGACCAAAACTGTAGGAGAAGTAGTGCTTTGAAAGTATTTCACAGAAATTTCTATTTTTAGTATCCATGGCAACACAATTCATTGAAAGCAAAACCCAATAAACAGAATTGTGCATCTTAGTTTAGTCTACTTGTGTGCCAAGTTATACTGAAATCAGACCAAAACTTTAGGAGTAGTACAGTGTAGCATTTTGAAAAATTGTTTTCAGACAGACAGACAGATGGATGGATGATGCACACTTCACTAATCGCATAAGCTCTTCTGGACTCTGACTAGCAGAGCTATAAAGGAAGAAATATTGACCTATTCTTTTTACCAGGGAATTAAAATTTTTATGTTCAGGATCTTTAAAGAACTTTTTGTTTGACATTTGAAATATATCAGTTCACCATAACTTTTGCGAGATGCTAAAACATTTGTGAGTAAAGTATTTTTTCTGTATTGGTGCATTTACACAGAACCAAATCACCTTTAAATTGCACCAATTTAAAAATGCATTGGAATAAATACTTACATTACAACATGCTAACTGGACCTTTTTGCAGCTTTTCTTCTCTTAACATATAAGAATTTATAATTAAAAGCTGCAAAATAGTCAGTGTGCAAGAGACAAAAACAAACACATATATCTGAAAAAAAAAAGAAACAAAGCATATTTTGCAGTGTTTAAACAAAACAAGTTTAATAAAACAACAAAGAAAATTCAACAAAAGACGGTCTCCATTCATGCTCCTCCTCTTGTTTTATGTACAATAACATAAACACAAAATTAAAACATTTCTAATCAAGTTTCCCATGCATATCTGCACTTCACCAAATACGTCCAGAATAAAATGAAAATAAATCAAAAAACAAATTTTTTGAAAAAATTAAAAATCATGCAGAGAGAAGAATATCCAGCCACGCCACTACACCTAATTACCTGTGCTGCCGTCTTCGTTTGTTAGTACTGCGACTATGCTTGTTAGAATGTGAGCTGAAATATTTCAAACACAAAATGCTCGAATAGATGCAAAACAGTTAGTCAAGAGACATTTCTATCATTATCAGAATTAAAGTTGTTAGTAGAAAAATAAATGCATTAAACTTAATGTGTTTCTTTGAAAAAACTTTTGGCATTCTGAAAGGAATTATATGGTGAGCAAACATCATTAGAAGGATAAAAGAAACAAATATTAAAATGTGACATGTGATGTAAATGGGAACTAATTCATAAAAGGATGAACAATGATAAAATTTATGTTAGTTTTAAAACTTGAAAACAATATTCCTAGAAATAACAACATGAATGAACATTTTAACTGGCTTAGACTTCACTTCCTGGTATGAATTTACCAGCAAACCTGAAACTGATAACATTTATACTACAGTTCAGAAAACCCCTGAGTATAATGACAAAAGCAACTAGCATTTCAGTCATAACAGTTGAGTTTTCTGCACATTTCCAACAGTGCATCACACAATCAACATATTGCTATGCATTTTGTAGCAATTGTTACATGTACTTTGCCATAAATTCATTGAAAAATCATTTTCCATTCATGAAACTGTTGAACTTCTTTATAAAACAGCTGGTTTGCCATTTTATTTTAAGAGAATGAATTTCAGTTTATTTCACTTTCTTTGGAAAGTCATGTGATGCACTCTTGTGGAGAACATAAGACATAAATTTGTCAATATTAATTGGCAAGATTTTGTCCATTTAGATCATTTCAGTACCATATATAAACAGGAATACACTGTAAGCCTTACCTTAAAACCTTACTCGACAAAATTTGGGAGAAGCATTCAAAAAATGATGGAAACTGTTATATTATTGTTTTCAGTCACAAAATATCATCAATATACAAATTTTTACCACTTATTTAATGAAACTTTTAAAAATGTCTGTCACATTGTAACAAATAGATTAAACAACAATGAAAAGAATGGTTGATTTTAAAAGCATTTTTGAGGTTGATCAAATTTTGTTGAATTTTGTTGAAAATCACAAAAAATATGAATCCCTATCTATTTTCCATGTAGGGAAATGTAAACTTTCTTTCAATAGGGAATTATAAATTTGACAACATTTAAATTCTAATTTTAAAATAAAAAATTTCTATATACAGGCCCATGGGCCATAATGCTTACTTAAAGATATTTCCAGACACAACTGGTTTCATAGATATTGGCCAAATAAGACATTTTATACATTTACACAAAATTAGACAAGATTGCAGAATACAAAATATCAGGACAAAATATCAGGATTAGATAAATTTCACCATACATTTTATAATGAACTTGATATAAAATTGAAACCCATTATTGTTGCAGCTAAAGCCAAGTGTTTCCAAAGCTCTTTTCCCCATTTAACTATATTACCAGACCACAACTCAAATGGCTAAACACTTCACAAACTTGAACCCAAATAAGGTTGCTTGCAATGCAACATAATAAATGCCCCCCCTCTACCCCAAGATTTTCATGGAATATTTTCATTGAATATTTTCTAACAATTCTATAAAAATCTCTTTTGTGGTCCAATTCTAAGTTTGACATAGATAATTAGAGGTTATTAGTTTGGTTAAAACTGACTTTTGGGTTCCCTAAAAATATTTACAGACAACAGAATACAGAAATATGGACATATAGACACTGGAAACTTTGATCTGAATGGCTCATTTGACCCAGTCAAGTGAAAAATTCCCCACAAATGAAATAATGATTGTTGGGTTAATTTTTACTGATTAATAGTATGTATAGAGCAAAATATAACCTTCCTTCAGGCATTGTATAGCCTTATATAACTGAGAGGAAAAAATCAATTCTTATATTCAGAACTATCACATTTTGAATTACCATCAAAGAAACCTATTTTCCTTTGTCAACTTCAAAAGAAATAAAGAGAAATTAAGATACACTCAGCATTTTATTTTTCAATACTGCATTGTTTGAAACATTTTGTATATAAAAAAAGATATGGTTTTTTAAATTGCTGCATTTTCACATGATAAAAATCAATTGTCACTGAAGTCTCAAGTAAGTTCTTGTACCAATTTGTAAATTATACTAAAATAATTAATACAAGAGGGAAAAAACAAAAACAATAGATAAAAACTAAACTGAAATAGTGAAGTTACCTGCTATTGAAAGTGAAGGCTTCCACAAAAACAAAAGAAATTTATCAAGCATTTTATATATGCAAGTAAGATGAAGAGCTCTGTAAAAGGATGACTTCAAAGAAAATGAATGGATAAATGATTATTGTTTGCTCTTGATTTCACCCTCACTCTCTCTGTAATAAGAAAATCTGCAGTTCTTCACAAAGGTATTACCAAACCACCAGTGGTAGAATATACACCCATGCAGAGATTTTATTTCCAAGCTTTTTTTGTATATAATAAAGATTAACAACTGCTGTAATAAACCATTTACACTAATTTCATTTCCCCCCAAAGTGAAACATTTCTGAAACCCTTTGAGAATTTAATCTTTGGGCAATTTGAACACAAAATATGCCAATGAATTTCATGAAAGTTATTATTCAAAAATATGATACATCAACATTGACTTCAATGCACAACATAAAACCTAAGTATTGTGCTCTTTCATCATGAGAAAAAAATGAATGTATTAAACACAATATATGACAATGTACAAACTACATAGAGAAAGTGAAATATAAATTGTACATAAATGAAAGGGTGACACAACTAAGGAGAAGAATATATACATAAATATCAACTCAAAAAAAGAATACTATAAATTAAGGTACGTTTTGTAAAAACAGACAACTACACTGCTTTACATATAAATTGAGTGACCTCTAAAAATAAGATCATGTGAAAAATGTTTCCCCTGATCCCTTTACTTTTTTCTTTAAAAATAAATAAAAATCAAAAATCCAGGAAATATTTATGTAACTTACTGAAAATAAGAAAGCAACTTAAAACTCAAACAAAAACAAAGCTCAAGGTAGAGGAGACAAATAATACAAAGTTCCCCCTTAGTTTCCACAAGGGAAGGCATTCCTTGTTATTCTAGGGAAGTGCCCCACTGCCCGATTTTTGTCACCTGTTAAGTTTGATGTAGTGAACAACGTGTAATGCTATAACAGATTAATACTTCTCCTCCAAGGAACGATAGCCTACCGATCACGCTTGCGCTTTTTGCTTTTCTTCTTTTTCTCTTTTCTCTCTGGAGAATTACTGTCATCTCTGAAACAATCAAAATGTCATTTGAAAAGATCAAGATGTGACTTCTCATTGCGTCTGATCATACCATAAATAATTCTGTCATATTGCGTTATAAATGATTTGTAATTCGGGTCACAACATTGCCTTTTTACTTATTTACTGAGGCATAGGTTGGGTTATTGGTAACTTATGACATTCTACTATGTCCTTTGTGACTTTCATGCATATTGGCAACTTGTTTACCCAGACAGTTTTGTTCCAAGCAGATCTGTCTGATTAACTGAATAATCTTTGTGTTGATACTACTTCACATGATATTATTGATTACAAGCATACCCCATTCAGGCCCAATATCCAAGTATAGTGGCTTTGTATCTGTGCTTAATGGAAATGCTAACATAATATTTTCACTTAGCCATAATATGCATTTTGATATATTGTTAGCTTAAACATATACTTTTTTTCCCAATAAAATTGTTTGCAATCATTTTCACCCTCCCTGCATTACGACTCTGTTCTCTCTATTCAGGTCAGGATTGGAATTTAATTTGAATCTATACTACCTATAAATCTAAGTAGAATTACCTGCTGGACTTTTTCTTTTTCCTTTTTGGAGGCGGTGAAGGAGATCTTTCTGATGAACTGGAATCTCTTACAATGCTGAAAGAAAACAATAACAGATCTATAATCATAATGCATGTTTTGAAGCAGTGGAGAACTGAACAAGATGCCCTTTGGCCACAAAGCTCACCAGTCTATAAAAAGTCCTGCTATTTTTCATCAGTAGATTTAAGATGTTTTCCTTTATATTTCTCTGTAAAACTTTGAAATCTTTTTTTGGGGTGCCCACTCTATCTTGGGTATGATTTGAACTAATTTGAATTTACACCATGTGATGAAGTTTTCACATGAATTTTATTTTTTCTAGAAATGATTTTTGAAAATTATAAAATTTATAAAAACAACCAAAGACACCAGGCAAATTTTGATTGGCAAAGATTAATTTCTCAAACCTTTGGCTCAGGTGAGCTAAAATTTTGATTTCTAGATTACTGCAAATAATCATTTGAGATATACTTTTAAACCTAATATTTTTTTTTGAGAACTTTTTAGCAGTGTGTATGTTACTTACTTGTACTTCTTTTGTGCCATTGCTACAGCTTTGGCCTGCTCCTCTTTAGCCTTTCGGTTGGGATCAAAGGAGGAACCATCCACATAGTTTTCACCAATGCCGAAGGCCTCCTTAATACGGGCATTCTTCTCTGCTGTTGCTTGTGCTATCTGATGACTCTCCTTAGCTCTATAATCAAGAATTTTTGTATTCATCATGATTGTGTTCTTGATCATTAGTGAATTCCAAATACAATGTATTTTTTTTTTATACTAACCCTCTAAATCTTTAAATAACAATTATTAATCCATTTTACCTTTGTACTTTGAAGTTTTGTGCAGATATGACAAGTTTGTCTATCAAAATTCCTTTATCATACAAAACCCATGCAAGATGGAGTTTGAGTCCTCCGACAATTTATATTTATAAAATTTTATTTCTAAAATTATCAAAATCTTTCAAAATTATAGCCACGACCTGGGAAACAGGAAGCGCCTCATAGTACGACATAAGCCCTCCCCTACTTTGACTATGTTAGCTAACAAAGAATGAATTAATTCTAACTCAAACCAAAGAACTATATGCGGTATTAACCAACATTTGCCCCCCAAAATCAAACTTTGATGGAGTAGTATTTAATTAAGTCCTTAAACAGGGGAGTATATGCTGACTTCAAAGCACTGAATAATTTCATAAGTAATGACGTCATATGTACGTAATGACGTCACAAATATGACGTAAATTTCAGTTTTTTGTGAATTTTGCAGAAAAATGTACATATTTCGTCGATATTTTAAATAAAAGTCACCGAGCGCATGTGTGTTCAGGATAAATATTTTGATATAATGTGTAGAATGATAATATCAATGAAATATGTCAATATTGTTCCTGAACACACATGCGCTCTATAAATTTTAAAGCTTAAATTGTTGAAATTTTGTCCATTTTGTCCTCTTTCTGAAAAAGGATATAAAATCGGACTAGTTTGTGACGTCATAAAAACAGAAATTGTGAATACACTGCTCTGGAACTATAATATTTTCTGTTAACTTATATTTCTCGTACAATTTATTGAATTCAGCACATTTCAGGAAGTTTTCAAAATTTGACTTTTGTGGGGGCAAACATATGCAATATACCGCATATAGTTCTTACAGATGTATAAGGATTACTACATTGCCTGAATAAACCTGTCAATTCGACTGTAATAAGAAATAAATTTCATTACCAAGCACAGCAGTAACTTTAGAAGTAAACTGTTGCAAATTATTTGTTTTCCATTGACTTAATTCCCAACACAGCTTGAGGTTATTGAATTCATATAAAGTTCCCAAATTATTTTAAGTGTTTTAAGTGTTCTCAGTTGGAAATTTAGTTTTCAAAAATTTGTCTGTTTCTTGCTATAATGTCATCTAGAAGAATTAATGTGGGGGTGTAGAACTAAGTTAAATGAGCTGATGAAATGCTAGTTTTAGGGGATTAATGAAAAGGCTTTAGAAAGCAGATTTACAAGTTTTTCACCAATTGTAGGACAGAGGAAAGATTGATATCAAGTAAAATGGACTGAAAAAGGGATGGATTGAATACACGTCTAATAAGATTATATGACTAATACCTTTACACTATGTGGACATGGAAAAAAACTCTCCATGTGTCAATATATTGGATTACAAGAGATATCGCATGAAAAATGTATGTAAACTTAATTAAGTAGTACATATAAAAAGATTGCTTTATGCACTGGTAGAATATTAGAAATACATTCATAAGTTTCCAGTATAACTTGTAGTTATCTACACATGCATTTTAGAACATTTGCTCTTTTTGACATCAAGGAAACATATGGAGTCCGAATGTAATGCACTTATAACAAGAACTTTTTAAAATTTGCAATATAATATCTATAGCAGCCATTAGACTCCAAAAAAATTGTGCTCAATCAACTTACTGACAATGTCACATTGTACCTACATATAGACATTAAAACATCCCAGAGAATAGACTCCTTGTTGATGACAAACTGGAGATTTCACCCTAGGACAACATTTCCCATTGATCTGATTCCAGAAAATGTCAAAGATACTAGATGGTTCATGGTGACTTCCTGATCTACAATTCCTCCTACAGTTTACACAACACGTATGATCCTGGTAGGTGGGTTTCTCTAGGATCAGAACAGATTTCTGTCCCCCTCCACTCAGTAACTCAGAGGTCTCCTCCATCTCTTTGTAAGGGTCCATCTTCCCTACCACAGAACAGTAGCCAAACGATATGTGAGTCTCCATCTTCTATTTTATCTCCATTTATACAAGACTGAATAGTCTATATAAGGAAAGTTCATAAAAACTTTTTCCTTGAAATAATTTTAATATTGTCCAAAACTCACTTTGACAAAGAATGCTGCTATAAACCCATGTATATGGCAATTTTACTGAACTAGTACTTTAACCTCACAAAGATAATTGTTATGCACACATAATACTGTTGTCTTTTTCTTGCTTTAATCAAAGTCAATAATTTATATTAAGCTTAACACAAGAAAGTATTCCATTCTTTTTATTTCAGATTTTTGTAAATATTCTCTGAAATAGACAGCACCTTTGAGTCTGTCCTACTGACAGTAGTTAGGAATGGAGAAGCACAAACTTAACACCTCCCTGTTATAAAGTATATACATAAGCTGACTATGATAGACTACCAATGATTGATCAATTATTCACCACAAAAACCAATAGGCTTCCACAGAAGCCTCTGGTGCACTCAGATCAACTGATTCCAGTGATTAAGAGACAGAGTAAATAGATTCCCCTTTTGTGATGTTTAATATCAGCGACAGAACTTAGTGACACTAAGCTTACTCTCATTTGATATCTTGTAGTAAATGAGTTTGGGAAAAAAAATTATTTGAAATCATTCAACAATGAGAAGTCAGAGCTGTTTTAGTAAACAAACACCCACCCCACCTCCCATTATTTTATTTTCAAATCAAAGAATTAAGCCCATAATTAAAAACTCACAACAGTTGAAAGTACATTTGGAAGTGGATGATCTAGAAGAATATCATTAAAAGCTTTTAATATGAGTTTTTTTTTTTTTTTTGAATTTTTTTTAAAAAATATTTTTTACATCTAATTTTTTTTTTATTAGTTCCTGATCCAAGAAATTGTGAATTGCAGATCTTTTTGCAGGATGTGTTGAGTATTTGAAGCAACATTTTGTACTTGGACTATGTTTTTACACAATGTTGTCAGTCACTTGGCTCTCAAGAAATCCTACTCTCTTTAGAGAAGTGGACAGGCTTTTGCCTACATCCACTTCTCTAAAGAGAATAAAGAAATCCTAGAAGCATTGGAGATTAACAAGTTTAACCAGTTTTGCCAACAGGAAAAGACATATAGAGAACTCTGATTTATTGCTAAAACTGATGTCCAATAATGCATGTACATAACAGGTCAGTCCTCTATTAATGCAGAGAAACCAAGTTTGGTTTTGTGTTTTAACAAGTAACACGTCTATTCTTAATTCATTAGTCAGCTCTAATGGTGGATCTGCTACTTTAACATAATATCCAAGACAATATGGTTCTATTTCCGATAGTTTCATGAAATTTTCTCAACCAAAAGCAAGTGATCACTGGAAAAAAGCATTCTGCAAATTGAATAAATTGAATAATGGTCACCAAATAGAAGGGAATAGATGTTCCAGGACTGGCAGTAATTGATATTTACATCTGCATACAGGCGACTTGTAATTTCATTTGTAGACATACAGTAAACAATGTGTCACTCATTGTACCAAAATTGCATTTCAGGTCTGGCTGCCCACAGAAATTACCAACCAAGTCTGATTTCACCAAAGATTGATGGTTTGTAAGCAAATTTCATAGACTCTTGAACTTTTGTAGACTCTTGTTCCATGTTAATCTACTTTCTTCTGCTGATTAATTTTTACCAGTAATATACTTGTAATTTTTTATTTCACCCCCCCCCAACAAAATCATTTATCTGAGATTATCAATTCAATGTAAATGTACATGTATTTTCTCTATTTTCTTCCTATATCTCATAAGTTCATAGTTTTCTTTAAAAAACAAACATAAAATTAAAAAAAAAAAAATTTAATGACCTAAAGTAATGCAAGAGCATCCCTCTTAGTTCTGGCCCTGTGTAATGTCTTAGAAATTATTCCAGAACTTTTTTTTTTGATTGTCCATTACATTTCAATCCCATTTCATACATGCAGGAAATCACTCTACAATTAGAATTTTCAAAAAACACAAATCTAATGGTTCATTTCCACTCACCCACTCAAATCTAAGAAATGTTAGCAGGGAATTTGGAATGCACACTGGTACCATCATCTACACTAATGTCTCAGAAAGTGCCAATATTTCTAGAAATACTAACTATCAAATTTATCTCTGCGTGATGTACAATAAGGGGTATAATAATGATGGCCTGCCAGGATTTCCAATATTCAATAACCTGTGTCTTTTTTACGCTACTTAAGTCTGTCGTGTTTATGGTCTTGGCTTCCCATCTTAGACACCCTTACCATTCCCCGACACATAAATTACTTCCACTGAAGAACGCCAAGAAAAATATACAGCTATTTAGGTCCTTGTTTTCATCTGCCAACAGAACAGTTTCTTGCAAAATATTTATGGATCAAGGCCTATAAAAGTACTTATCAATGATCACGCATTGCCAGCATCATACAGGGGATGATAAATCCCCAGAGCCAACCATACAAGTTAACTCCATGTATAGACTAGATTAAGTCAATATGAATATGGATGTTATTATTAATAAATTTATTTTGACTATAAATATTTTACACATGAAAAGTGTTATTTACCAATATACTAATTTAACATTTGGGTTTAAAAAGTAAGTTGTACATGTATTATGATTACTAGATATTAATAAGAATTTTTAATGAGAATTCAATTTTGGCATTACATATATTATCAACAGTGTTCTGGATGCTTAGATTGAATATCACTAACAATCAAGATATGGTACTGAAGGCAAGACTATATTTCACAGATAAAAATTCACTATAAAAATATATCTGATTACAATATATGTGCTGTACTTATTTTTAAGTATTTGCATCTTAATCGTTTAAAATTCAACTTGTACAGGATAATAAACATTGTTTGTAACTGCAGACATTAAATTTCACTGAGGAATTATAGATTAATCAATTCTGCAAAGACATTCTGCAAAATATTATATTTATGTCACACTTGATTTGAATAACATACAAAAATATAACCAGTGAACAAAACATCATCTTGATAATGACTGTATTGTAATTTATATATAGCAGCCAGGCTGTTCCTTTCACATCATGTTTAACAATAAAAGATTAATACTTCCAAAATGATAACAACAAACAATTCTGAATTGTAAAAGCTGTAATTTGTTATATCCTTCATTTTTAAAACTACAGGGAATAAAAATCACTTGGCTTCATGTGTGAACTTATTAAAATGTGTTTGCTGCAACAAAGTTTTACTGTATTTGCCTAAAAATAATGACACTTAGTGTTAATCACAGATTAACACGATTTCTCCTGTAAAATTTAGGAACATTTTATAACCCATGAATCATCATAAATCTTAATTTATTTTATTATACCCTTGGCAAAAAAAAAAAAGATTATTTGAGGCTTTGATTTATGCATGCTTTAAACCTGAATTCAACCATATACTTTTATGAGAATTGAATATGACTTCTAGGCCATAAAACTTAGACTGAGTTTTTTTTCCCATTCTCACTTTTCTACTATAAATTCCTATTGTAAAAAGTGAGGCTGAGATTAAAAGTGAGCTTGTGTGTAAGTTTTGTGGCCCTGGGTGCTGAATGACGGTCAAGGACCAGAGACTACTTGTTACTTACACTGGACGTCCAGAGGAGTCTTTTTCCACTGTAGCTTCTGACACACCCTCTTTCTGAACAAGCATTGTTCTGAACATGGTCACCTTCTTCTCAATCTCATCTGCTGAATATCTAAAGCATATAATAAAATAATCAAACTCAAATCCTTATCAGTTTGAAGTGATTGGTTTTACCATATTCTTAAACAGCATATCAGTAGCTCACTGGTCTGAAAAAATTTGGCTGGATGGATGACCAGATAGCTTCAGTGCCACCCATAAAAACAAGAGCCAATGGGCCACATCACTCACTTGAGCACTGTGGCTAAGAAAAAAGCAAAAATGAAAAAGCTTAAATGCAAAAGTGGTCCCACCTACCCCTAAAAGGGGGATCTAAATAAAATTACCTGGACAAATTTTCCTATATATTCCTATGTATAACTTTGATCGACCATTGTGGCTGCATCCTACCCCTGGGGGTCATAATTTGAATAACCTTGAATCTACACAACATGAGAACGCTTCCTTAATAATATGACCAATCATGGCTCTGTTGTTCTTGAGAAGACTTTTTTTTCCTATATATTCCTCAATCAAATAAGTTAATATTAAAGCAATATGAATAATAATAATTTTACATCACGTTTCTGCATATAAAGTCTTGGTACACAAAAACTGAAAATATTTAATACTGAAATCTTTGATCATCCTTTGTGGACCAATCCTAACTGTTAGTATTCTTTTCCTTGTGTTTGCAAATCAAATCAGATCAAAGTTGTCAAGGTTAACAAATATTATCCATATTAATAAGAACAAATTGAACTTTTGCATTTAATTAAGATCTACTAAATTAACTTGTTTGTCTGACTTGGAAGAGATGCAGAACCCCACAAATTTTATTTTAATTCCTATTTTAATTTTTATTCTTTTTTTTAGCAATGAAACTGTTTCTTGTCTTCCATAATATTTTTACATTCATTTTGAACTGTTATGAGTTATATGAGTAAATTATGAAATCAATAATTCATAACAGTTTAAATAAGTATAAAGTATAAACTGAGACAAGATTACATACACAACTTATGGGGTGAGTAAAACATTTCATTGCTGTTTTATAGTTTTTTTGATCCTGGGACATCATGTTTATTAAAACTTTATGTAAAAATACTTGTAAATGTTAAAAGTAAATGTTAATCCTAAACAGGAATAAATACATTTAACATCAATCTCAACACTGCTCGAGGTAAACTATCAAGGTTATGAATAAAAGAAGTCAGTAAGTTACAGACTCTAAAAAACCAGTAGCTCACCCTTGCTCCTCCATGAGAACCTGCATCTCCATACACTTGAGTTCCACTTTGCGTTTCCGTTCATGGTCCAGGATTTCTTTGTTGGGCTGTTTGATTAGTTGTTCGTCTAACTTCTTGAGCTCCTCTTCTGACTTGTAGTCCACTCGGTCCTTGTGTTTCCTTAAGAAGGACAGATTTCTCTGGACGTAACCATTAGTTCCACTTCCTCTGGCAGTCTGTAGTCCAATACCATTGTACATGGTCTACTCTGCAAAATCATGAAGGATTCTGTACACACCTGAATTTTGATACCGATTATTTTAATCAAAAGACATAATTCTTACAGCTGACAATATTGGAATAGGACAGAAAGAAAAATCAGGGATTGACATTAACGGTTGTCCGATTGCCCGGGACAAGTAAATCATCAGTTCGGGCAAGTGAAATCATCAATGTACTTGTCCGATCGGGCAAGTGGATATTTCTGATAGAAACGTTTTTTAGCTCACCTGAGCCGAAGGCTCAAGTGAGCTTTTCTGATCACATTTTGTCCGTCGTCCGTCCGTCTGTCTGTCTGTCTGTCTGTCTGTCTGTCCGTCTATCCGTCTGTCCGTCTGTAAACTTTTCACATTTTTGACTTCTTCTCAAGAACCACTGGGCCAATTTTGACCAAACTTGGTACAAAGCATCCTTTGGTGAAGGGGAATTTAAATTGTTAAAATGAAGGGACATATCCCCTCGCAAGGGGAGATAATCAAGAAAAGACAAAAATAGGGTGGGGTCATTAAAAAATCTTCTCCTCAAGAAGCACTGGGCCAGAAAAGCTGAAACTTATTTGCACATGGAAGGATCCTGGGGTAGTTGATTTCAAAATGTCTTAATTATGATCAGTGGGGTAGGGTGGGGATACATAATGTATTACAAGGGGGAACTCTGGTAAAGAACAGAATGGTCAAAGCTTCTCAGGTGAGTGATGTGGCCCATGGGCCTCTTGTTTTAATCTTACATTAGTTTATAAACAAAACAATGAATTGAACAGTTGATTTCCGCCAAAAACATGACATTGTTTTTGCATTCGGAATCCCTCGGTAACGTTTCTGGATCATACCTTTATTTAGAAATCGGGTTCGTTATTCTGTTTTCTTTCGTTCACTCTCTGCCTGACAACTTATTATGAACTTACGATATATTCTTACGAAATATATATAATAGAATAGTTTATTTAATCACTTACAGAATATAAAGAACACAAGTTGTTCTCGGTAATGATGTATCTTGATTCAAAACATGATAACTGTTTTCCTTTTAGTTGACCTTAATCGCTTGGGGGGGGGGGGGTAAATTTTCAAAAAAAAAAAAAAAGAAAAGAAAAGGAAATATCATTAGTGCATTGCTGTACGTGTGTTTACAGGATAGTAAATTACAGGAAAGTTGTTTGCAGTTAAGTTTAAAATAGAAATTAGTTTGTTAACTCTGTAATATTTACAGTATCAAATTAAGATACAGTAACTGATATTTTCTTCTTTAAAATTTTTGGGCAACCAAGTTTTGCGTTCGGGCAAGTCAAAATTGTAGTTCACTTGCCCGAAGGACAAGTGAATATAAAAGTTAATGTCAATCCCTGAAAATCCAACTTTTAAAAAACTGTATCCAATGTCATCAACTATCTTGCATTGTTCAACAGGAACAACTTCACTGTACCAGTCCCAAGAAAAACACGCTAACTTTTTAACCCCAAAATTGAATTCTACAGATAAAAATTTAGTTAAAAACTTTGTTTTTATACAAAGTTTTTAAACTGTGTTCTCTAAAAAAAATTAATATACTTTTTATTGATAAATCGCGAAAAATAATTGTGAACAAAGTGCATGCGATGCTTGCTTTATGCTGTTTCTTTCATATTTTGATTAGTCACTTGTTGATGTAAAACAAGACGTGTTTGTGAAACACTATGCGCCCGGCAGCAAAAAAGTTCGAAAAAACTATTTTTAGCATATAGGTCACAGTCAAGGTCACAAGGTAGAGGACCCTGGTGTCATTAAAAACAGTTTAATTAGTGGAAAATGCATACCAAATATGAAGTCTTCATCTCCCATGGTTCAAAAGTTATGGCGAAAGTTTGAAAAAGCTATTTTGCAGATCTTGCAGATTTGGGGACTGGTAAACAATCTTATAAACAACTTATAATTTTTTTCAAAATTCCCTCTTGTTTTTGTAAAGAATACAGACCAGTGTGTGAGAAATTATCTTGATTTCTTTAGCAAAAACAAATGAAACTCTAACACCCTACTTTGATGGATCATTCATTGGCACTTACCCCCCCCCCTCCCCCCCCAATAGAATTTGTTCCATATATTGACAATGTAACAAAATAAACATGGGCAATAAATCAGACTGAGTGCATCTACTACAAGCAATCCAGAGTTCCAAAAGTAAGGGTAAACATGACATGTAAATTAGAAGGGAGAAAAAACGCTGAGAAAATTAGTTAAATTTTCGTCTAAATATATGGATTATTTGTTAGGATAAAAGGTAAATACAATCTCAAAAAGGTTTATTTTGAATAATTTGGTAGTTATTTTCAGTACAACCCCATCTGAATTCTTCAAAATCATTTCGGAGCGGATCTCATCCGATTTGCAACATTGAAAGTATATGGGATATATTTCTCACTGTGGTGAGGGCTTGTACCGAGACACAGCTAGATTATTCTATCAATAATCAAGCTATGTGTAAAAAATAGATTGTGCTGAACCTACAAGGCAGGGGTTACAACACAGGCACTTGTTTCATATACCCCTGCTTATTTTTACTACAAGGTACCTAACTCAACTTCAGGCAAGATAAAACTGATAAAAAATAAAATGACAAAACAGAGATCTCGGAAATGAATACAAGGAAATTTCATCATTCATTTATAATCCAAACCGGAAATAGATGTATCTCATGCGATGTCTCATTTTGTATCGAGGTAATTTTTGAGGAATAAATGAGTGGTTTACAATAAACGGCTCGACCAAATACTCCTGAAACAATTTAACTGACCAAAAAAAGTCTCGAAGTGAATGATGTCATTTAAAAGTAGGTTAATGATTGATATATTAATAAAATACGAGCTTGAAGCGGGGGTGCCTGAAATTGAGTTAGGTACATTGTGGTAAAAATAAGTAGGGGTGCTCCATATACGTAACAAGTGCTTGTGGGTTAGTAGCAGGGTTACAATTAAAATTTGCCATCCAGTCAGCTCCAAACTTTTTTTGTTACGAGATGACGTATTTGGTTCAAGACAACATGGTTACGAGAATTTCGGGTAACAAGCTGACTTGATATTGATTAAACAACAGAGATAATTCTAGTGAAATAAACAACGCAGCATTCGTCGATTCGAAGTAACATTAAAAGCTCTAATCACTCGTCCTAGATCCAGCAATGTTATAACTTACAAATAAATTATAATTCTCTCTATGTACTGTGTGAGCTAATACAGCTTATACCATCCAACAAAGACAGAAATAATCCAAACTTAAAAGAAATAATCGATCCTGACAGATGGACTGTCGTTTTTTGGTCGATGATAGCGCCCCCTAGGGAAAAATTCAGCAGTCGTACAACTATTTCTAACAACCGAAATATTGATGTAGAGAGAAATAATAAAATAAAAAATGAGTTAAAGGGCCATGTAAATATGATATCAAATGTCAAATAAATGTTATTTTTGCAGAAAACGCATATATCGCCAGATGTCGCGTATACACTGGATTACCCGAATAGGTTTGAGAGCGAACACTAGAAATCCAAGCTGGGCACTTGAATGTCCGTAGGATATTGGGAATATATAGTATGTACGCTTGTTTCCTATTTAGAGAAAACACATGACATTATTATTGATGTCTTTAAATGTATTGAAACTGCAATATATTTTATAAAAAAGTTACTTTCTGAAATGTACGTCAAAACGTTATTTACGTCAAAACATGAACATTGGCAGAAGGCCAGAATTCATCAATAGCATGTAAAACGTCACGTATTATGATGCAAATGCTAAATAATGTTTAATTCCTACTTTATAGGACAACCGAATACACCCGTGAATTAAATGAGAAATACGACTTCCACGCCAACCAGTTTTAAGGACTGCCAGCCAAATGAAATAGGTATATTTTGTCAAGATCATGTAAGCTAAAAACTCAGCGTTTCTGATACAAGTTTATCGTTTGTTTGTCACCTTTTTAGGTCACCTGAGTAACTCAGGTGACCTATTGCTATCTGTTTTCGTCCGTCGTCGTGCGTAGTGTGTCGTGTGTTAACATTTGAACATTTTCAGCTTCTTCCCTGAAACCACTGAACCAATTTCAACCAAATTTGGTAAACAGCATCTATGGATGAAAGGGGACAAAAAATGTGAATTTTATGGTCCCCGCCCCCTGTGGCCTGAGGGATGGGGCAAAACCACTAAAATTATTGCAATCTTTAAAAATCTTATTCCAGAGTTCTTGAAATCTTTTGGTCCTGTCGGCAAGACAGATAAGAACAACCAAGGACCGATTACTTTGCGTTCTGTGTCAGTCCAAATGACTGGTAAATGTTGACAGAGGAACTTGTGAAAATATGACTAAATTTCATACCAATTCTCTATAACATCTGATGGTAATCTTTCAAACTCTTTTCTGCAATCTTATAATGGCTTCTTCGATGAACGCAAGTGTCAAACTATGATTGGTAAACTGATAAAACAGGTTTGTTGACGATGCTACACTAAGCCAAGTGAGAAAATCAAACTAGATTAAACAAGAGGCCCAGGGGCCACAGCGCTCACCTGAGAACATCTGGTAGGAAAAAGCACATATCAGATCAGAACTGAAAGATTACTGAGGTTGGGGGGGGGGGGGGGGGCTTGAATTTTAACCCCCCAGGGGGTCATGATTTGAACAAACTAGAATCTTCAGTACCTGAGGATGATTCCATATAAATATCACTAATCATGGCTTTGAAGTACTTGAAAAGAAGATTTCAAAAGGTTTCCCTATATATTCCTATATAAAACTTTGGTCGGCCATTTTGGCCCCACCCTAGCCCCGGGGGTCATGATTTGAACAAACTTTAATCTACACTACCTGAGGATGATTCCACACGAGTTTCATCTTTCCTGGCCCAGGGGTTCTTGAGAAGAAGATTTTTTAAAAATGCCATTAATTTTTCTCTAATTCATAATTATCTCCCCTTGGAAAAGGGCGTGGCCCTTCATTTGAACAAACTTGAATCCCCCTTACCTTGGGATACTTTGTAGCAAGTTTTGTTGAAATTGGCTCAGTGGTTCTTGAGAAGAAGATGAAAATGTGAAAAGTTTACAACGACGACGACGACAGACAAATTTTGATCAGAAAAGCTCACTTGAGCCTTTGGCTCAGGTGAGCTAAAAACTATGAAGAAAATCGACCCTCGAGATAACTCAAAGAAAATTGACAATCAAATCAGCATGAAGTGTGCAATGTTTATTGAAACATGGTGCACAATGTATTGATAATAAAGTCGAACAAAGTTTTCATCCTTTTATTTAATTTGTATTTTTTGGACTGATAGAAATCTGTCTGCACTGAAAAACTTCACATGGCAGTCAGTCCAAATGACTGACAGCGGAAAAAAGATTTCAAGAACTCTGTTCTTCTTTACTCCTGGACATCAAGCAGGCAAACTGTTGGCATGAATGTAATGAGCATTGAGTCCTCTACCAGAATTGTGAAATTCATGGCCCCATGGTCAGGGGTTCTAGTGCTAGGGCAGGGCTATATAGATTATATAGTGAAAATGCATTATTTCTTTGAACATCTTCTCTGCTCCTGGGTATTAAATAAACTAACTAAGTACATAGTTATGATGAGCAAGAGTGCCTCTTCAAAAATTGTGAATTATATGGCCCCAGGGTCAGGGGTTCTGGTGTTACTGCAGGGCTCTATTGATTATACAGTGAAAATGCATTATTTCTTTGAAAATCTTCTTCTCTGCTTCTGGGTATTAAATAAACTAACTAAGTACAGTCACAGAGTTATGTTGAGCAAGAGTGCCTCTTCCAAAATTGTGAATTTTATGGCCCCAGGGTCAGGGGTTCTGGTGTTAGGGCAGGGCTCTATTGATCATAAAGTGAAAATGCATTAATTCTTTGAAAATCTTCTTCTCTGCTTCTGGGTATTAAATAAACCAACTAAGTACATAGTTATGTTGAACAAGAGTGCCTCTTCCAAAATTGTGAATTTATGGACCCAGGGTCAGGGGTTCTGGTGTTAGGGCGGGGCTCTATTGATCATATAGCGAAAATGCATTAATTCTTTGAAAATCTTCTTCTCTGCTTCTGGGTATTAAATAAACTAAGTTAATAC
Source organism: Saccostrea cuccullata (assembly GCF_032062105.1). Taxonomy (NCBI): domain Eukaryota; kingdom Metazoa; phylum Mollusca; class Bivalvia; order Ostreida; family Ostreidae; genus Saccostrea; species Saccostrea cuccullata. Next base: position 749,075 of record NW_026920581.1, on the reverse strand, counting down.
ATAGTTATGATGAGTAAGAGTGCCTCTTCCAAAGTTGTGACATTTATGGCCCCAGGGTCAGGGGTTCTGGTGTTAGGGCGGGGCTCTATTGATTATATAGTGAAAATACATTAATTCTTTGAAAATCTTTTCCTTTGCTCCTGGGTTTTATGCCAATGATCCAAGTATATATATTTATGATGAAGAAAGGTGTATCTAGCAAAATAGTTATATTTTATGCACCCCTGGGTCAGGGGGTGGGGGGTTACGTAATTTGAAAATAAATTAATGCTTTGAAATCTGCTCTTTGGTATTAATCAACCATTTTATGATAAAATTTGCAAAATTTTGAAATATGTGGCCCCAGGGTCAGTGGTTCCTTTGGGGTGAGGTGCACAACTGGTTATAAAGTGGAAGTGCATTTTCTCTTTGTTACTCTGGTCTACCTCTGGGTATTAAGTAAACAGAGTAAGCAATGGTGCCTCTTTCAAAATTGTGAATTGTGAATTTCATGGCCTCTGGTTTAAAACACGAACCAGAATTTAATTCTTTGAAAGTTGTTACACAATACTCAGATGACCTATAAGGCCCGTGGGCCTCTTGTTAATTTTTAACATTGTCAACTTCTTTTCAAAATAAATTTGGCTATTGTTAAACATTTTTTGTGAAGACTCCTTTATGACAATGTGGCATTTTGCATTAACGGAAGAGAAGGGGGAAAAAACAAGTGTGTTGATCTTTTATCAGTTTGGATAGTTCAGATCAACACATGCTTCACAAATAAAGGCAGGGGAACCAAAATGAAAGGTCAGAGGGACTTAAGGTAATGGCTTTTAAAACCTAAGCCCATGTTATGACGGGCATTGGCCAAATATTGAACCCTGACTGCTACATGTGCTGTATTGGGTAAAAAGTTCTTAATTTGGACATAAAACTACATAACATAAAGAAAAGGGGAAAAAAACATAGAGGTTTAAAATCTTATATACAGTTAAATTTGCCTCATAGAATCTTCTCCATATGACACTTGCACCAAATTTGGATTAGTTAACGAATGAAAAAGGCGAAGAGAAGTTTGTAGAAAATTACTTAAGTCAGAACAGTGGTAATTACTTACAGAATTTGATTAATTTTTAGTCTTTCTTTGAACTGAACCAATTAGACCTCATCAAGAAGATAAAGGTAATTTGGTCATAAAAATTTGTACCTGACAAATAACAATCCACATTACTGAAGATAGTGTATGCTAGTTTAATGATTAGAAACTCTTGACACTCAGGTGAGCATATAGGCCTATGGATTTTTTGCATATATAAAAGTATTTTTATTTAATATAATTCTTATTGTATATTTAGGAGTCTGTAGTATAGGTCCCTCCCTAATTACTCTCTGGGAAGGGGGACGGTTTCCCAGTACGGGGAGTTCTGATATAAATCTTATCAATCATGTTATGTTCTGAATGGACAGATTTGTGGGATTTTGCCTTGTAAAACAAGGGCTTTGCCATTACATTCACATGAGAGTGGGGTATCATTTTGTTAGCTCAGTGCTCACAGTATCTCTATAGGTTAAAAATTGTTTGCTATTCAAGAATGTCAGATTTAGATCCATTTCTACATTGACATATTAATTAACATGTGGTGATTACCCTCGAACTGTTTGTTTTATACTTGAAGTCTTAATGATGTTAATATTATTTATGCAAAGAAGTAATTTCTTGGGTTGAAATATGCTGTTTGTCAAAAATATAGTTGAAATATGGTTTAGAGTGTATATGGAGCCACAATCAGGAAGTCTGAAGTGTAAGAAATTCTATTATCAGTAGGAATAATTATTTTGGTGACCCTGCGCAGTTAAGGTCTCGTGGCCTTTTGTTTTATTGTAACAGGAAGTTGACTGCATTTCTGACTTACATATTTAAAATTTCTGTAGGATAAAAGGTTAAGTATCTTCTTCAATGTAGAATAGAATGACTGTGTGTAATAGATATAAATATAGAAGTATGGCAGGACATGGCAACACGGCTAATTAAGATCATGTAATCAATTTACAAGTAGATGTACAAGACAATAGTACCAATTTAAGGACAGATAATACCAACAAAATTATGGATGCCTGGATTAATCCTTTCTGGACTAATGATGCAAATATCAAATTTCTCAAATAGTAAGAAATTGAAAAATTTCTTTGATGTTCAAAAGTTTACATTTCTGCAATCATCCCTATAAAATTGATACAGCTTTTCATCTTTTTATGAGACATTATTGTTGAATTTTATGATGAAAAATTAAAATCTTTGTGTTTAAACTTTTTTAGGTGTATATGTATACAAATGACTGAAGTTGTAATTTGCATGATTTTTTAAAGTTTGATTTTATCATCAGAATTCATTTTTTTATTAACAAGAATAATTTTGAATATAATCATTAGTAATAGTATCTGAAAAAATTCCAGGTCATCTGAAAAAAAAATTATGCTGGAATTACTTGACATTTAGAACACTACCAAAAACATTAACTTACAATTAATTTGTCATTATAGTATATATTGTATCAATTTACTGAGCATTTCAAATTGAAATTCGATCTGAATGTTTTTTTTATTTTCAGAGCTGGTGTGTGCGGTCGACGAGCTAAAGCCTGTCAATGGACCGTCATCGTTACACAAACCTGGACTAGAGACATGGTCATGTGCCTGGTCTAACGACAACTCGTACTTTGCTTGGTCCTGTGGAGATAAATTTGTCCGCCTTGTTCCGTGGGACAAACAGAATGGAAGATTGTAGGCAGTATTTTATTTTCATGAAATCTGAATGTATTTCACTTATGGAATAATTTTAGTTGCTATTCATAATTTAGTGCTAGTGAAATATTAATGTGAATGAATGGTCTCTTGTTTTGATATTTTAAAATTTTATGTAAGAAACAATATGTCTTCCTATAGGAATAAGAGGGCACGTCAGTACTCTAGTGGCTCCACCAATGATGCAGATAATGTAGAGATTCTACTGGAGAACGAAGACGAGGATCCAGATTCTGACCAGGAGCAGGAGCGACCTATATTTCTGATTGATTGTAAGGATTACGTGTGGGCGGTGGCTTTTGGGTCTGGCGATTCCGTACGCAAGGATGACAGTCAGTCCTGGAAGAGAGTGAAGATCAACACCAGCTCCATTCTGGCCACAGGGTTACAGACGGGGAGGATCAAACTGTGGGACTGTATGACAGGTCAGCATCATTATAGGAACAGCATGTAAGCTGTATTTCTCTGGGTAAAGTATGCAGGTTGCTTTTATGTGAAAGGTATACAACATCCTGTGATCTTTGGTCTATGAAAAAATCCAAATGATTTTAACAATTCATACAGACAAAGATAAATATTTTCTCTTAGTATTGTTCTTGATAAGATTTTTAGGTAGCACAAGATATATATATTCAGTTTAGTGGGGAACATAGCCCAGTAGTCATAGATGTTTGGTCAGTAACTCAAAGGTTGTGGGTTAAAGCTGAACTATGGACACTTTAGAAATTGTTTTGTCCTTAGTCCATGCATATAAGTTGAAAGGGTGAATTTTATTATTTAATTCAAACAGGTAACCTGCTGTTGGAGTTACTAGATCACAAAGATGTTGTGCGTGGAATCAGTTTTGCTCCAGATGGTAGACTTGTCATGGCATCTGCTGCTAGAGACGGCACAGTGAAGTTATGGGACCTGAATGATGATGGAAACATGTACCAGACTCTGAGAACGGGAGCCAAGTGGAACAACTGCTGTAAATGGTCCCACAACTGTAAATACCTAGCCTGTGTGGGGAGTAATAAAGTGGTATGTTATACACAGGGGGCTACACTCTGATTTACTGTACAGTAGGTTAATACCCCATAAACAATTCATAAACTCATCTCTGTCTGTCTGACCATATATTATATGCCTTGATCCAATCTGATTAAAATCAGATCCTTTGATCTGCTCACATAGATCACTACAAAAGGATCTAATAAAAATATTCATTTAAATTTAGACCAATCAGAGAGATCAAACAACATTCGGGAAAATGAATGTAGAAGTGAAAGTAGCTGTGGAGAAGGTATTGTTTTGTATAAAACAGAGCTAAAAAACGAGGCAAAAAGCAAGTACTTATTATATTTCTGTACAGAAAAGACTGGTCATTCTCTTGACAGGCTACGAAATCTAGGTCACAATTTCCCATTTGTGTGTCATCGGGGATTTTACTGCTGTAAATGAATTCCGAGATACACGTACTTCTAAATTCTTGGAAGTGAACGTTTGATTGGATAATTGAAAGGTCACCAGGAGATGACCCTGAATGGGGTTTCTTCAGATCCTTGTGTAGCAATCTATGCGAGTGCATCAAAAGATCTGATTTTAATCAGATTGTGCCTTGATCGTGACAAATATAGAAAAGTAGATAATAGTTGTGTTTACTAGAGACCAGGTTTATTTTAGGCCAGGTCGTGAATACATGATTCAAAATATTCTAATGACCAGAGATGTGGAAAGACCAAGATTCAAGATGACTTAAGAAGTTAATTTAAGGTAAATGTCACTGCTAGAGAAAAATGTGAATTTTTTGTCCTGGACATTACGTAAGGGTTAATGTACGAGTAGAGCTCCATTCCTTAAAAGTAATGGAGCTGAGGCCCCAAAGGGGCCGAGGCCCATTACTTTTAAGGAATGGAGCGCTACGAGTATATTAACCTGCGTAAAATCTGCCTTTCTAAATGCTTGTATTTAATGTTTGTTAATATATGATAAAGAATATTTCTACGATACACTGTAAATACATGTAATTACATTACATATAAGTAGTATTCGATTCATATATATACTATAGAAATTAAGGCAAGAAAAGTGTACTGAAGTTAGTCTAAGTCAATGTGTTTCAACAGCTTCGATAGCTCAGTGAAATGAGTACCCGACTCCAAAAATTAGGGTACTAGATTCGATTCTCACCATGGGCGCAATAATTTTCTTTATGTGAAAATTAACTTGATAAAATTTTCTAAGTTCTCTCCTCTGTTGAGGCACCGGAAGGAGAATACGAACATATTACAAATTCTGTTTCAATGTAATTTGCAACTCTCCATTTCAACAAAAAAATGGAGCACTTAAACAAAAGAGTGACATCACAAGTGGATATCACTTTGTGAGAAACAAGAATGCTTGAATTTTTAGCTCTGCTGGTCAGAGACCAGAAGAGCTTATGGGATAGTAATGCGTCTGTGGTCCGTCCGTCTGTCTGTCTGTAAACAATTTTTCAAAATGCTACTCCTCCTACAGTTTTGGTCTGATTTCAATATAACTTGGCACACAAGTAGACTACACTAAGATACATAATTCTGTGCAGTTTTTGATTTCGATGAACGGTGTTGCCATGGTTACTAAAAATAGAAATTTCTGTGAAATTCTTTCAAAATGCTACTCCTCCTACAAATTTGGTCCGATTTCAATATAACTTGGCACACAAGTAGACTACACTAAGATACATAATTTTGTGCAACAGTTTTTGATTTCAATGACTGGTGTTGCCATAGTTACTAAAAATAGAAATTTCTGTGAAATTCTTTCAAAATGCTACTCCTCCTACAGTTTTGGTCCGATTTCAGTATAACTTGGCACACAAGTAGACTACACTAAAATACATAATTCTCTGCATCAGTTTTTGCTTTTGATGAATGATGTTGCCATGGTTACTAAAAATAGAAATTTCTGTGAAATTCTTTCAAAATGCTACTCCTCCTACAGTTTTGGTCCGATTTCAATATAACTTGGCACACAAGTAGACTATACTAAGATACATAATTCTGTGCATCGGTTTTTATTTTGATGAGTGGCAAGAATCATTTTTCTATTTATTACTGTTTTAAAGTTTCAAGTCCCAACTGCTACTTTTCTCTTCCTTTGTTTTAAGTATAAACCAGTAGAGCTACAGTCTCGACAGAGATTTGGTTATTTGATAGGAGAGATCCTGTTTATGAAATAGGCATGTTATATGACATTATCTTTTATCATTTTGAAAATTAAGGTTGTTAAACTTTTATTACCTAATTCATCCACATATACTCTGCAAAGAATTGAGGGGTGGGGGTGAGCTTTCTCGCTATAATTTTTTGTTTCTATTACTTCTTGTATAAACTAAAAAATTATACTTGTTTGTTGAGAAGGTAAAAAATTTGAAACCAAAATTATTTTAAAGTTTGGAACCTAGTTAGGTGTAAGTAGCGAAGATTTTTTAAAAATGAAACTCTGTATAGAACTGATATTTTTTAATCAAGTAGATATAAAATATATCAAATTCTTTGTGATGGATAAAACTATATTTACTGTCTTGTATTTTCCTTTGTAGGCAGTGATTTGGAACATGGATGACACCTATAAACCTTTACAGTTGAGAGGTCATTACCATGACATCCTGTCATGTGACTTCTCACCTGACAGTGCCTTATTTGCTACAGCCAGTTATGATACCAGAGTGATTGTGTGGGACCCCTACACTGGGGACATGCTGGTAGAATTAGGGTGAGGGATTTATTTCTGGCTCATTTACTTGGGCATTTGATGTAGAGTATCTTTTTCTATCCTTTAGCAGTACATGTCTTCATTCGCACCTAAGTCTTCAGAAGTTCTGTCTGATTGAAATGAATTTATGTCTAATACAAATATATGTTCCTTTAACAAAAACAAGGCATACTCATTTTCACTACAAATTCTAAGAGACAGAACTTGTACGTTTTCAAAATACTTTTATGCAGTTAATGTTATACAAAACTGTATTAAAGTATGATAAACTAGAACTAGTAAACTACAGTTAAACTTTGGAATCTCTAACTTGGATATCTTCAATACCATGGATTTGTCGAAGTGATGTAGAAGTCCCAACCACATATTCTTTAGGTATTTTACCATCGATATCTTTAATCCTTAGATATCTCGAAGTTTTTCTCAGCCCCATCAGGTTCAAGATAACAAAGCTTGGCTGTCTAAGTAAACTTCAAAAAAAAAAAATGGCAGCTTGTACCAGTACCAACTTTTGTGATTGTTGATCAGAAATTTATTGCATAATTTTGTATGTTGAGCAAATTCAACTATATTTTCTTCTGACTAATTTACTAATTTCTGTTTCAGACACCTCTATCCTCCTCCCCGACCTATTTTTGCTGGCGGAGCCAACGAGCATTATGTACGAGGAGTGTCCTTCAGTAGAAATGGACTACAGTTGTGTTCAGTGGCTGATGATGGGTAAGAGAAACCTTGATGTCAATGGAATTATGGGATGAAATAAATAAACTGTTTTAAACATTTAGACTTATGCACTTTTAAGCAATTTATTCCATCATTTGGAGCCTATTGACTAAAAATGCACCCTTCAATGTATGTAACAGATGTCATCTTGGCAAAAAAATTAAAAAGTATGTTTTTGTAGTCCCTTGAATTTCAAATTATCTTGTGCAAATTTTCTGATAAAGTGTACTTGATTTACGTGAAATCAATCTAATTGTCAAATGTGAAAAAACAAAAAAAAATTGTTGCCTTGCATGAATTACGTATTGACCTTAGTTCCTGTGTTGTTGTCCCCCGCTTTTGCGAAAGCGAGGGGACATTAAATCTCATTCGTCTGTCTGTCTGTCCGTCAGTCTGTCAGTCTGTCCGTCACAAAAACTTTAACCTTGCCCATAACTTTTGATTTAGTGGAGCTATGACTTTCATATTTCACAAGTGTATTCCTTGTGACAAGACCTTTCTTTGGGTACCACCAAATTTGACCTTTTGACCTTGACCTTGGAGTTTGACCCACTTTTACACAAAAATTCCAAACTTTTACTTTGGCCATAACTTTTGAATAGTAGGTACTAGGACTTTCATATTTCACATATGTATTGTTTGTGGCAAAACCTTTCATTGGATAACAACAACCTTGACCTTTTGACCTTGATTTTGGAGATTTACGTACTTATGAAAAAACTTTAACCTTGACCATAACTTTTGAACAGTGAAGACTAGGGCTTTTGTACTTCACATATGTGATCCTTTTGAGAAGACCTTTCATTGGTTACCAATAACTTTTACCCTTTGACCTTGACCTTGGAGTTTTAACTACTTTTTAAAAATACTTAAACTTTGGTCACAACTTTTGAACGGTAGATACTAGCACTTTTATATTTTACATATGTATTCTTTGTGGCAAGTCCTTTCATTGGATATTAACAACTTTGGACTTTTGACCTTGACCTTAAAGATTTATGTACTTATGAAAAAACTTAAACTTTGACCATAAATTTTAAACAGTAAGGGCTAGGGCTTTCATACTTCACATATGTAATCCTTGTGAGAAAACTTTTCATTGGATATCAACAACTTTGACCCTTTGATCTTGACCTTGGAGTTGACCTACTTTTAAAAAACTTTTTACTTTGGCCATAACTTTTTAACGGTCAGGATTAGGGTTTTCATCCTTAAAAAAAATCAACTTCTGAGTTTCTTTCTAAATAAATGACGTATGATAGGATGTTCATATTACACACAATATGTCATAAAAATAACATCTCACCCACAAAGACACCGAAAGCGGGGGACCACAATTCTTTGAATTTGCTTGTTTAGATATCTTCGAGTCTGGAATCTAGACGACCCCTCTGATCCCCAGTACATAGCTGAACATCACAACGCCCTCTGTTGTGCATTCTCTCCTCAGGGTCAACGAATCTCAGTCGGGTGAGTGTTTGTTTTAACAGTGTTGTCCTACATGTTTATAGTCTATAACTTGGTGAGGATATTTCATATACTGTATTTATGTTTATCATATATTGTTAATAAAATTCAAACACTTCTATATTCAATTTACAAATTCCGGGACCAAATTTGCCCCCAAACAATGTAATAACAAATATAGTAAAATGTTTATTTAAATAAAGTCCCCATAACTTTATTCTTCTCTGTGACTTTGAACCACACTTTTTATTACTGTTATAAAAACTAATGCAAAGTTACATATTGGTGATGGCAAAATTGTCTTTATTGAACCTTGACCTTCCTTGTGACCTCAGTCTTTCTAGTGTGTCATTTTGAATGTCTTGATAAATCACTTGAAAAAGTATTGAGCATATACTGTAGATATATTTACATATTCACATTTATTTATTTATTCACATTATGTAGTCTTGAAAATATATTAACAATTATTAATACAAGAATTTGTGACACAATTTTAAGAACATTGACAGTTGTATTGTCTGATCAGGATAAACTTTATAAAGTGGAATATTCATAAAAATACATATACCTCTTCAATATTTTAATGAGATGTGTAAAGACTATCATTGAAAATATCATTCCTCATTACAATGTATTATTTTGTTATTCTGCTCCTTTCTGTAAGAAGGAGGATGCTTATACTTTGTTACATTTCAGAGTACAGTTTTAAGTTCAAACCAGTAGAGCTACGGTCTCATCAGCGTCTTCTGGTTTGTTTTGTATGTTCTTTAGTGAAGATCAATGTTTTTAAGAAAAAAAGGAGTTTACAGGAATAGAAAAAAAATCAATTGTTATTATAAAATACTATAAAAATATCTCCAATACTATGTATCATATTAATCTTTTTCATTCTTAAAAGCATTTAAAATATTTGAACTGGGTATATGTGTTTGTTATAGGGATCGGATGGGCGGTGTAATCTTCTATGCAGTCCCCTCATGTGTTCCATCTTTACAACAGTTGTGCCGAATGACTATCAGAAAGCATGTGATTTCTAAAGAAGTAGACGTCCTCTACCTACCTGTGCGTTTGAAGGAATACCTTAAATATCATGATCTGTGATTCCAATGAGATTCAATCTTACATATGGCAACTTTATCACTGCATTAAATGCTGATGACATTCAGTGAACTATTATGTACATTGTATACATATTACAGTATTACACATTATTTTATATCTGTACATATGAGAGTTTAATCTCTATGATTTGAGTTTAACTATGTATCCTCTGCCATTTTGTTGAAATGTTTTTTAAAAAATTCTGTCAAACTTATGAGCTGTTATGTTGTCTAGGATGGGTGATGGAATGTCATATCTTTGGAGTTTTTCAGCATTTGTTTTGAAATACCATATTTAATATTCCATTTCAAAATATATTCGTTTATAAAATGTTATAGAAGCTTTAATATTTACAAGTGCAAGGTAAAAAACAAATTGCATTTTACCTCTTTAAAAAAATTGCATTAAGTTTCGTAAAAATGAAAACACATTTTTGCATATTTGCTGTTTTTTTCCTGTGAATGTTTATTTTTTTTGTTGTATACAAAGTTGTATATATTAAATGCCTTTTACTGTTGCATGTTCTAATTTTATCTCATTACATGAATACAGCTAAATTATTGCATGCTTAGAAGACACAATTAAACACAATGAAATGAATTGTGTTTAGAAAAAATACCAAATATGTGTACAAAATATACAAGTTTTTAAGGGTACTCTGTGAACTTCATACAGCCTCCTCCTCAACCCATTCCTTATAAGCACACAATGCAGACATACAATGATACATCAAGAGTGCAAAATATACAAGTTTTTAAGGGTACTCTGTGAACTTCATACAGCCCCCTCCTCAACCCATTCCTTATAAGCACACAATGCAGACATACAATGATACATCAAGAAAGCTAAAATGTTTGTGGAGTTTGAAAATGAAGTGAAATCGAAGATGTCAACATTTTTTTTAAATGCTCCAACATAGTGTTGATTGAGATTGGTGTACATGTACATAATTGCCCTTTGGATCTTGTGGATATATGAAGCGATTCTTGTAACTGTTAGAAAAAAATTAAAATCTTGAGTCACACAAGTATGAACCTTCATGGTCTCCATCAATATTCTTATCTCAACTGAGTCAGAATTTTATTCCTTCAAGAAAACAATAGGTGTGAATTTAATGGTTACTACCTCTGTAGGGCCTTCTGGACCAAAACCATCAAAACTATGGCCATGGCCATCTCGTAGGGCCCGCATTTAGCAATGAACTTGAAAATGTAAGGTAGCTGAAAAGGATTTTGACCTTGACCCTTGACATAAAAACTTTGTTTAAGGTCATTGCACACCCATTGACCAGTGGCACTCCGTGAGTGGGGTTTGAGCCACATTGGACCAAGAGGAGAGAAGACAAGGATTTTTCATATAAATTCTGTTATGACCTTAACCTTTGACCTAGAAACATTGTTCAAGGTCATTGCACACCCTTTACGCAAAGACACTCTGTGGGTGAAGTATGAGCCAGATTGGGTCAAGGAGAGAAGAGATATGCTTCGGACAAGAGATCTCTGACAAACTGATCACTATAGGGTGCTTGCAGAGTGGGGCTCTAGTTAAATCTTTTACTCTAGGGCATCAAGAGGTCAAACTATTGACATAGCTATATCAAGGGCCAAAAATTGGAGCATTCTCTCTCAAAAGTGCATATCCACCATATAGGACTATTTCTACCTACGTAGCTATTAATACCTACCTAGGTATTTAAAGCTACCGAAAGTAGCTATTTTTACCTACTTTCTGCTTTACTTGCACTTTGTGGCCAAATGCAGGAATGGCGCAACATGGTGAGCACAAAATTTCTTGATATAGTCACACTGATGATGGATATGACAAAAATTTTGCCAAACAATGATTACTTCGTATATTATCAATTTTGCATAGAAACTAATGTAAAATTGCCGATTCAGGAAGTAATCATTTTTTGGCCAAAATTTTGTCGTATTCATCATAATTGTGACTACATGTATATCAAAAGAAATGGTATTCACCAAGTTGCGCCGTTTGGTTTTTGTGCCGCAAAATGCAGAAGTTAAAAAAAGTAGGTAAAAATAGCTACTTTGGGTAGCTTTAAATACCTAGGTAGCTATTAATAGCTACGTAGGTAGAAAAAGTCTTTGGACTGGACCTGTATAGGTAAATCAAGACGGCATTGAACATAGATCCCAATGCACATTACATCACTGCCGTTACACACAAGGACAAACTAACCCAACCACTCATGTAAGTGACTGTATATCTCCTCAAACTCTGTTGTGAGGGGATAATTACCAACTATAGTAGAGATGATGACCTGAATGGAACCTGCTTTTAGAAAAAGGATATGATGAAAGGGATTGGGGTGATGCTCATTCTATCCATGCCATGAATTTGAGATATTCAGAGGTATATTGTGGAAGCATCAATTTTCATGAGGATCAAATTTCGTTGATTTGTCATCTAAAAAGGTTTTGTCTGCATTAAATTTTGTTTTTTCTAGAGATATCTTGATATGAGAATGCCTATGAAAAAATTGTGTGGGATTTAATTTCGTTGCTAATTGTTAAAAATGAATTCTCGACAAATATTTCTGCTTTTACAGTACCCGTACATGTATTTGAATATTGCATTAACTCTGATGGTTTGCCTTCACCCCTCAGGCCCCTGGTGGGCAGGGGCAATGAAATTCATATTTATGCCCCCTTCGAAGAAGGGGGGGCATATTGCTTTGTAATCCGAGATTCCTCTGACTCTAACCCCCGCTTTTATATTATGACTTGTGCACACAAGTCATAATATAAAAGCGGGGTTAGAGTCAGAGGAATCACGGATTAATTGCTTTGCTGCTGTCTGTCGGTATGTCGGTCAGTCTGTTGGTCCATTTAGTTTCCGTTCATTTTCTTCACACCCGTTGCACATACTGAAATGAAATTTGGTATACAGGTATATCAGAATATCTAGGTCAAGTTCTGTTTTGGGTACCATCGCACCATAATTGACAGAGTTATACCCCTTGGACTTAGAAAAATTCCAATTATTTGCAGTTTCTGTTCATTTTCTTTGGAGAGGTTGCACATATTGAAATGGAATTTAGCACACAGATTAGTCAGATGAATATATAGGTCAATTTATGTTTTGGGTACGATTTCACCATTTTTGACAGAGTTATGCCCCTTGGACTAAGAAAAAATTCCAAATTGTGGGAGAGGGGGGCATAAGTGTTTTACAAAAATCTTGTTTAATTCGTCTCTTTTGCCAATACATTCTGCTTTAGTGAAGCCTTTCTAATAGGACACACACTATGAGATAAATTTCATGTTGTAATGGAAAGAGTGTTGGATTGCACAGTGTAAAAAACATGGAAAACAGTAAAATGGGAAGGAAATTTAAGATCAGAATTCACAGCGTGACAAATTGTACAGGTGTCGGATGAGATGGTTTTCACTGTATATAATGAAACTGGCTGAAATTGGTTTAGCTGATGCATAGAAAGAGCTGAAAATGTTGAAAGGACTACTGATTCCTGGCTCCGAGCCATAAAACTTAGATGAGCTCACTTTTGATCTTGGTCTCTATTTTCCACTCTATACATGTATTCCTTTTGAATATATTTACATGCAAAACCAAGATCAAAAGTGAGCTATCTCAGTTTTATGGTCCTGGAGCCTGGTGTTGCATGATGATGGGGTAAAAATGGATTGCAATATAAAGGTCACCTTTATAACTTGGGCAACTAAAATTAACTGCCCATAATCCTGACCAGAGTGGGACTGGGTCATTTAACTGTAAAGTCTATTACATTTGGCTGTGTACTCTTTTTATTGCCTTTGGCAGAAAGCAACTTCTGATAATTCAAGAACAATGCCAAATGTTCTGCACACATTTTGGAAATTCGTCAATTTCATCAACGTTCACATAGTCAAAATTTTCCACATCTATATACCCTCAATAAGTTTAAGATACGGTGATTTCTTTACAATGCTGAAATTTATTCATCAAGTAAATGACAAATACTAAAACAAATAGCATATTTCAGTGCTTTGTACATACTTTTGACATTAAACTGTCACTTTTTCCAAACACTTAAACAAATACTTAAGGATACAAAAAGATTTCAAAAAATAATTAATAAATCAATATACTTTTAAATCAATACACAATACATGTAAATACTGTACAATCAGATAGCATTTAATAAATATCAACAATTTTTACTGAATATTTTTTATGTACATATTGCCAAATATTTTTCTCCAAAGTGTTAAGTACAAACATTTCAGACATAATATCAAAAGTTCATAAAATTTTAAGTGTGGTTTGAAACTGATTCAAACTTCAGCAGCTTTTATGGAGGACTGCACCCCTGATTTTTGCAGTTTTCAGCCTTAACAGTCCTTTATAATTTCCATGATTTCCTTGGCCACAGCCTTTCCATCATCATCTTTGAGGAAGGACTCGTGTGTTCCATTGTAAAACCTCACATTCACATTTCCAGTGCACCAGTCTTTCAGTCCATAATCCATTGGGATCGGGGTGGGAAGTGGGAGATCAGTCTTAATGCGTAATAAATGGATATCTCCTAAAAGTGTAAAGAAATTTCAGGCATAATATAATTTACTCCAATTCATCAGATACAGAAGAATTTCCATTTGACAGGTTTTTAGCTCACCAACTGAGCTTTTCTAATCACCTGTTGTCTGTCCGCCTGTTTGTAAACTTTTCACATTTTTCATGTTCGGATCTAGAGGGGGGTCGGGGTCTAGAAGATGATTTATAAAGGTTTTTTTCCCCTATATACAGCAAAACTTGTTTAGTAAGAACACTGATATTGCGAATTTACGAATATAGTGAACTTATCTTGGATCCCAAGCTATATAAATTTAATGAATTTCTTATATGGATATAGCGAATTACGGATATAGCGAAGTAATTTCACAGGTTCCAGTGACTTCGTTATAACCGAGTCTTGCTATATCTAAATGTAAAACTTGGATCCCATATTGTAGCCCCGCCCAACCCCTGGGGATTATAGTTTGAACAATTTAGAATCTACACTACAAAAGGATGTTTCCATCCAAGTTTCAGCTTTGCTGGTTCAATGGTTCTTGAGAAGATTTTTAATAACCCTTCCCTATTTTTAGGTGACCTAAGTAAACTCAGGTGACCTATTGCTATCCGTTTTTGTCCGTCGTCGTTCGTCGTGCATTAACATTTGAACATTTTCAGCTTCTTCTCTGAAACCACTGAACCAATTTCAACCAATTTTGGCATATAGCATCTATGGGTGAAGGGAAACAAAAATTGTGAATTTCATGGTCCCTGACTCCCTGGGGGTGGGGCCAAACCACTAAAATTAGTGCAATCTTTAAAAATCTTCTTCTTTACTCCTGGACATCAAGCAGTCAAACTGTTGGTATGATTGTAATCAGCATTGAGTCCTCTACCAAAATTGTGAAATTCATGGCCCCAGGGTCAAGGGTTTTAGTACTAGGGTGGGGCTAAATAGGTTTATAGTGAAAATGCATTATTTCTTTGAAATTCTTTTCTAAACTAACCAAGTGCATAGTTGAGTTGAAAATGACTGCCTCTACCAAAATTGTAAATTTCATGGCCCCAGGGTCAGGGGTTCTAGTGCTAAGGCGGGGCTATATAGATTATATAGTGAAAATGCATAAATTCTTTGAAATTCTTCTTCTCTCTTTGTGGGCATTAAATTAACTAACTAAGTGCATAGTTATGATGAATAAGGCTGCCTCTTCCAAAATTCTGAATCTCATGGCCCCAGGGTCAGGGGTTCTCATGCATTAATTAATCTAAGTAGCTGCAGATCTGTAGCTCTCCGAAAAAAAAAATATATTGATAGACCGGAGAGCTACAGTGCCATCCATTGAAAAAACTGTATATTTACTGCGCACAAAAAAGTGCGCTCGGTTCTTAACTAATTCTTCCAAATTCTTACCTCAATTGCAAATAAGGAAAGATTTCAAAAAATTCCTTTATCTTCTATCGAGTACTCTTGTAGTTGACATCCGAACGAAGCATATTGGACCGAATTATCTTTGAAACCAAAATGGCAGTATAAATAAGCGAAATGTTCCATGATTACAATATCAGGGTCAGGAGGACTATTAACAACAATTATGAGGAGTTTGGTTGTGGAAAAAGCGAAAGAATATGTTAGAAACACACAGTTAGTAATATTTTGAGATTACAGTTTGAAAAAAATTGAGAAATAAATCGAGAACCGAGCGCACTTTTTTGTGCGCAATAAATATACAGTTTTTTCAATGGGTGGCACTGTAGCTCTCCGGTCTATCAATATATTTTTTTCGGAGAGCTACAGACCTGCAGCTATAATCTAAGGCAAATTTACTACCGATATTCGGTGTTTTTCCCCTAGAGAAAATGTCCCAATAAGATCTAATTTTTCCCTTTTGATGAGTAAAATATTCCCCTTACAGTAATAAAAACCTTAAAAATTTCTTTTCCTTCATAAAAACTGAAAATTTTAATTAAAATTTTTCAGTATATGAGAAATATGGTTTTACTTTGTGACATTATGCGCTTTAAATGGTCATAAAAATGCCGAAATTCGATTGCTTCCCAAGCAGGGCTTGCCCTGCACTCCCTCGAGTGGTTCCCAGACCCCAGCTGATTTTCCCAATTTCTCCAGAAGGAGTAGTTTCCCTCAAAACCTAGATTAATCCCTGGTTCTAGTGGCACGGCGGGGCTATATAGATTATATAGTGAAAATGCATAAATTCTTTTTCTCTTTTTGTAGACATTAAATAAACTAACCAAGTGCATAGTTATGTTGAATTAGGCTGCCTCTTCCAAAATTGTTAATTTCATGGCCCTAGGGTCAGGGGTTCTAGTGGCAGGGCGGGGGTATATAGATTATATAGTGAAAATGCATAAATTCTTTGAAATTATTCTTCTCTGCTCCTGAGTATTAAATAAATTATAACCAAGTACATAGTTATGTTGAATAAGGCTGCATCTTCCAAAATTGTGAATTTCATGGCCTCTTGGTTGGGGGTTCTGGTTTTAGGGTGGGGCTCTATTGATAATATGGTGAAAATGCATAAATTCTTTAAAAATCTTCTTTTCTGCACCTGGTTATTAAACCAATGAACTATGTACATAGCTATGAGGAGGAAGGATGCCTCTTTGAGATTTCTGAATTTCAGGGCCCCTGGATCAGGGCTTCTTGTGTTAAAGGGGGGGGGGGCTCTAATGTTTATATAGTGATGAAAATGCATGAATTCTTTGAAAATCTTTTCCTTTGCTCCTGGATAATATGTCAATGATTTTATTACATATTTATGATGAAGAAAGCTGCTTCTGCAAAAATGGTTAATTTCCGGGCCCCTGGGACAGAGTTACTTGGGGGGGGGGGTGTACATAGTCTGAAAATAATTTAATGCTTTGAAATCTGCACTTTAGTATTAATCAACAACATGATGAAATAAAAATTATAAAATTTCCAAAATTTAGAAAGATGTGGCCCCAGGGTCAGTGGTTCCTGTGGGGTGGGGTGCACAACTGATGAAGTGGAAATGCATTTTCTCTTTGTTACTCTGACCTACCTCTGGATATTAAGTAACCGAAGTAAGCATGCTAAGTGTATAGTTATGATAAGCAATGGTGCACCTTTCAAAGTAGTGAATTTCATGGCCTCTGATTTAAACCACGAATCAATTTCAATTGTTGGAAAGTTGTTACATGATACTCAGGTGACCTATAAGGCCAAGGGGCCTCTTGTTGATTATTTCCTCTCATAAAGGGAATATGCCCTTCATTTTATCAAATTAAAATCCTCTTCACCCAGGGATGTTTTGTACAAAGTTTGGTTAAAATTGTACCAGTGGTTCTTGAGAAGTCATTGAAAATGTGAAACCTTTACAGAAGGATGGACAGAAAATGGACACTGGGTGATCAGAAAAGCTCACTTGAGCTTTTAGCTTAGGTGAGCTAAAAACAGAAAGCAAAAGTTCAATTTGTGACATGAGTGACCTAAAAAAAAGAGTTGACATGGAAGGATATGTCGATGGCTATTACAAACCCATAGAAAATATGATGAGTGTAAATCGAAAATAACCATAACACAAATATATATCAGAAACCCTGTCCAGCAATGTCCTGATGTTTTTGAAAGACTTCAAAGAAACAAACCTTGAAATTTTTGCCCCGTATTGCGGTATTTGTAGCCAATCTTTACACTGGTCACAAAATCTTTGGCAGCTTCCCTCCGTTTCAATCGGACCAGTTCTTCTGCTGCATCACTGAAGCCATACATCTTAGGGGGAGTAATAAAACCCTTCATTTTTATTTTCTGTTTGGCAATCAGCCACCTTGATTTCGCTGGATTTGGACTGCAAAGGATATATCACAAAAATATTAACTGAACACGATTTTAATTCAAATTGAATAAAACCAGAAGTCTCTGTCGAGACTGAAGCTCTACTGGTTTGTACTTGTAGCAAAGGAAGAGAAAAGTACTTATAAGCAGATGGGAATTGAAACTTTAAAACAGCAATAAATTATATTACAGTCAAAACTGCCATAGCGACCCACTGTATTAAGCGACTCACTGTCACATGTGACCGTAAAAATTCCCCCAACGCTACCTGTATTAAACGACCACCTGTCTAACGCGACCAACGACCCTGATTTTCCTGACCATTTTTAGTCATTTCAAGCTATTTTACCTGAATTTAACGACTACAAAATTTCCGATTCCTACTTTCAATTTCGGTCGAGCATGCTTTGTTTTTGGTTCAAAACAACTATAGACACTCTTTTATTTCATTTAATAATTATATAATGTGAGTTTAATGAATAAAACAACATTTAAAAATGAATATCTTTTCTACGCTTTGATATTTATTGAATAAACATTAAAATCTAAATCATAAACATCACGTTTTTCTGTCCAGTGATCTAGCGCCATTTTGAAATTAGACGTACGTTCGAGGTCAATCCCGATATCATTTCATGCTATAAGGGCCAAATGGATATTCAGCTATAAAACCTGCCTGTTTAACTTTAATTAAGGTATTCAATGTATAACGAAGGTATTTTGACTGATTTTAAATAATTTTAAACTAGTTAAAAGCACACAGCTAGAAAACGATAAAAGTGAAATAAACCAAATTCACAAGACTGATAACATGTAAGGAGACAGTCATTTTGCACATTTACAGTTTTTGATGAGTTATCTGCCCTTGATGAAAAGAAGAAAATTTTTGATTTCACAAAATTTCTGCGGTAAATAATTTATTTTATTTTATATTTTAATAAAGAGGGAGTTTATGCATATTTTCACCAAGAGATTTCTTTGAAATTCAAATTATTTTTTACAATATCTTATAAAAACATGCACTGCCCATAGACTTCAATGTAAAATTCAAAGTGATATTAATTGGACAATAATCAAAATTTTGTAAATTCCTTTGGTGGAGCAATTTCATTTGATTATATCTTCAAATTACTACCATGATTAAAAATATTGGACCGTTCATATATTAGGTATAAAATATGGTCGTTATACATTGAAACATCAGACCAAAACTGTAGGAGGAGTAGCTTTTTGAAAGAATTTCACAGAAATACCTTAACAAGTAACCAAATCATAGATGTTTATTTAAGTGCATTGTGTCACCAATGGATATGTAAACACAGGCTAGTTAGCATCCACACCATGTGATAATTGAAGTGATTTTTTTAAAAATACCTGGTCAAAAACAGGCAATTAGACACGGTAGTTCAGTAATGAAAAAAAAAATTAATTAGGTTAAATAAGTATTTCAGTCATAAATATAATTTAATTTGATACCAAGTGCATAACAAAAATCATGATACAGTTTTAATTCTTAGTAATATGCAAAACATACGAAGTTATGTATAGGCTATCATGTAATAAAAAAACTTATAAGGGAAAAAAAACCTCTTCAGCTTTTTTATACTGTATAAAAAAATATTAATATTTTCGGATGTTCACAATATTTAACCATTTTTCAAATGACTTATGTGCAGATCAAGATTTTTTTAAATTTCTTAACAGGACATTTGTAAAAGCATTTTGGAGTTGAGCAGTACCTATTAAAAAGTGGAAATAAACATAAGGTGTTGTAAAATACATTCAACATACACGTGATATTTTCAGCAGTGTATATTTGAACACTTCGGAAAATATTAAGCAACCTGTATTAAGAGACCACCTGTCATATGTGACCTTTTTTCCTTTCTCCGGTGGAAGGTCTCTTAATACAGGTTTGACTGTACATTATATCATAATCAGACTAAAACTGTATTTGGAATAGCATTTTAAGAGTATTTAACTGAAATTTCTATTTTTAGTAACCATGGCAACACCGTTCATTGAAGTCAAAAACTGATATATAGAATTATGTATCTTAGTGTAGTCTACTTGTGTGCCAAGTTATATTGACATCAGACCAAAACTGTAGGAGGAGTAGCTTTTTGAAAGAATTTCACAGAAATTTCTATTTTTAGTAAGTGCGGCAACACCGTTCATCGAAATCAAAAACCGATACATAGAATTATGTATCTTAGTGTAGTCTACTTGTGTACCAAGTCATATTGAAATCAGACTAAAGCTGTAGGAGGAGTAGCATTTTGAAAGAATTTCACAGAAATTTCTATTTTTAATAACCGCGGCAACATCATTCATCGAAATCAAAAACCGATACATAGAATTATGTATCTTAGTGTAGTCTACTTGTGTACCAAGTCATATTGAAATCAGACCAAAGCTGTAGGAGTAGTAGCATTTTGAAAGAATTTCACAGAAATTTCTATTTTTAGTAACCGCGGCAACACCATTCATTGGAATCAAAAACCGATAAACAGCATTATGTATCTTAGTGTAGTCTACTTGTGTGCCAAGTTATACTGAAATCAGACCAAAACTGTAGGAGGAGTAGCATTTTGAAAGAATTTCACAGAAATTTCTATTTTTAGTAACCGCGGCAACACAGTTCATCGGAATCAAAAACCGATACATATATATTATTATAACAGTAACTTGATCCGAAGGGTCGTATCACGCCATCATTTGTTTTGTTTAAAAACTGAATGAACATTCAGAATTATTGCTTCTAGGCTATTTCTGATTTTCAGCAAAGATCATTCTTCAAAAGGCTATAAGTAAAGCAGCCAATCCAAGCAAAATGATGAGCATGAAAAATATTTGAATTTGTACAATTTATGTCAAACTTAAGGTGTTTCTGTCTTCTTCCTTGCTGTTGATACGCGAAGCGTCGAGGTACCTGATTTCATTTAAGGCTTATAATATATCATCATATTACATGAAAGATATCGAACAAGACGTGATACGGCTTAACATGTATGGACAAGTTACTGTTATAATGATAAATTTATTATATACCCCCTTATAACTAGCTAAATGTAGCAGAGTAAAACTTTAAAGATCAATTGTATAATATATTGTATAATATTTATCCATAAAACAAAGCATAATGACAAGGGACTTTTTAACGCGCAAGAAAAATAACGTCATGTTTTTGCGTACTACGTCATCAGTTTCAGAGAGTGGTGATATGGATTCAGAAAACCACAGTGTGGTGATCCGGAAAATCGGATCAAACTCTGTAAAATTAACAGTAACAAAAACAAGGAAATTGATGGGCATATAATAAACAGAATTATGTATCTTAGTGTAGTCTACTTGTGTGCCAAGTTATATTGAAATCAGTAGAGCTAAAAATTCAGTGGTTGAGTTAAGAAACTGTACGGTAATTTCTTAAATCCCTGAGGATATGTTGCTCATGAAAACTGTAAGAATTAGAGAATTGATATTCTCTAACATACTAGTATTGCTCAGCACAATGATTTTTGTGATAAAAATATCAAGAGGCTGCAGTCATAAATAGGTTTCCAAATTATGCAACTTTAAACAAAGGAAACACCATTTTTCAAATCAAAAACAGATTTATGCATGTTATTTTAGTATATTTATGCAAGTGTATTAATTAGAAGCATATATTGAAAATAAACCAAAACACTGAAAGAGGAGTGGCATTTTGATTGATTGTATATATATGATGTAACATCCCTCTCAAAAATTTTTCACTCATATGGAGACTCCACCATTTGCCGGTGGATAGCTGCAAATTTTTTCCTTTACTTGGCACTTAGAGCCATTGAGCAGGGAGGGATCTTTTTCGTGCCAGCACCTACTGCGACACAGGACATTAATTTATACGGTCTCATTGGAAGGACCAGTCTCCACATCCCAAAGTGGGATAGTGGCTTATTGAAAAATTATTTCAAAACAGACAGACATACAGCTAGATAGATGGGCACCTTGCCTTCACATAAACTTATCTGTTTTTTGACCATGGAGCATTACATGTTCAGAGTTTAAAAATGGTCAACTCATGATGGATGAAAACAGATACCAGATATCATTGAGATGGTGGCCATCTCAAAGGGCCCCGCTTTCAACAATGAACATGAAAATGTAAGGTAGTTTAAAAGGGTTTATTTTGAAGAGGAACATTTGTGTACTACAGTAAAAGTCATTTTGTACGACTTCACGGATATTGCGAATTTACAGACATATATCGAAGTTATCTTGTATCCCCAGTTATATAAATTTACTGGAATTAAGGGGAAAAAAATTATGCACCAAACAAAGATTTTAAACAGAGAGGCTAATTCTGACCATGACCTAGAAACTTTGACCAAGGTCACTGCATATCCATTGACCAGTGGCACTCTGTGAGTGAAGTATGAGCCAGAGAGAGAAGATATGCTCGGAACATGGATTTTTCAAATAATTCTGCTATGGCCTTGAACTTTGACCTAGAAACATGGTTCAAAGTCGCTGCACACCAGTTACCCAAAGGCACTCTGTGGGTGAAGTATGAGCCAGACTGGGCCAAGGAGAGAGAAGATATGCTCCAGACAAGAAATTTTTCATATAATTCTTCTATGACCTTGACCTTTGACCTAGAAACATGGCTCAAGGTCACTGCACACCGGTTACCCAAAGGCACTCTGTGGGTGAAGTATGAGCCAGACTGGGCCAAGGAGAGAGAAGATATGCTCCAGACAAGAGATTTCAGACGGACGGACAGACTGATCACTATAGGGCGCCCAAGTGGGGCCCTAATAAGTCACAAGTGATTCAAGTGTGCTAAAAATGTTTATGAAGCTACTGTATCATTCTTATGTTGAGATCACAATGTATAATGTTGCTATACCTGACAATAACACGTCCAAACGTCATATCTAAGATCAGATCAATGCGCTCTGGTAAAGTCTTCAAGGAGAGCAGGATCTTCAGAATCAGTTTAGTACTGGGAACAGCTGCATACATCTGCAGAAAGTTTATAAGAGCACCACACTCCAGATAGTCCATTTCCTGTAGTCCAAAATAAAGCTCTTTTGTCAATTCAGATTTACATGTTTGAACTATATTCCCTACTCCAATGGACCATGTTTTGAACAATTAAGAGCCTACACTACCTAAGGAAGCTTCCATAGAAGCTTTTCTGGTCCAATGGTTCTTGAGAAAGACTTTTAAATTACTCTGCACTATTTTTGCTTTTTCTTGATTATCTCCCCTTGAAAAAAGGCTTGGACCTATTTTTTACAACATAGAATTCCCTTAATTAAAATTGGCTCAGTGGTCCTTTAGAAGTTGAAATTGCCAAAAAGTAAACAGAGGGACAGAAGATGGATAGACAAGTGATCAGAAATTTAGTATGCAACACTCTTTGGGTTTTTGCTTGCCTTTGCTTTGATACAGAATATTCTTTAGGAGAAAATGAAAATGACATGAGCACCCTATTGGTCCCACATCTGTCCTGTTTGGGGTCATTCACTCACCTCTTCTTTTGAAGCTGCCTGAACTCCATGGCTGAACTGATTGTGAAAATAAGCTGGACCCCCATCAAGAAGAATCAAACATCCTACCTAAAAATGCAAATTCACCATGGTCAGCCTCAAACTTTTTCTCAAATAAAATATTCCTAACCAGTCTTCATTGAGATAATATTCATTAACTGAAACTCACTTTTGACCCTTGTTCCTGAAACTGAATGGCCATCTCTATGGCAATGAATGACCCAAATGAATAACCAATCAGAAAGTAAGGACCATTTTCTTGATACATCTGCACTGCATTCTTGTAATAGCTGCAAAGTATATGGAAAACATTTCTGTTCAATACCCCTATTACACCAAACAAATATCATAAGTCACAATTTCTAAAAGTGATACAGTATTGATGATCAAAAACTATATACAGTCCCTTAATCTTGAACTCGGAGGTATTGAGAAAAATTGTCCAGATATCTGAGGATTCAAGATATTGGTGGTCAAGACACAATGTTCAACTGTATCAGATCCTTTTTCCAGAGTTAGATTTTATTAACCAGGACACAATTCTTGACCATTCTAAATTTGCTAGAATTCTACCATAATCAGCTGTATAATCATTCCACTCATAATTTATATCAATTTAAAAAAGAAAAAAAGATGCTTGTTTTGAGCAAGAGAGAGAAAAAAAATTAATTTTGAAGTTAAGTTTTGAAAATGTGGCAAATTTAGTGCATTGTTATTGTGATTGTGTCTCAAAGAAACAAATTCACTGTAAAGTGACTGTTAGGCTATGTATCCTGTGCTTTAAAAATAAATCCAATGATGTGTCTATCAAATATTTACTAGAAAATTATTAGTTGTAAATTAATTAGAAGAATTACACGCTTTGTTTGGACTTTCAGTAAGGCGTATTTACACAGCTTCCCTTCACTGTTGAAATACATTGTATACATATGATACAAATGCGGCCAAATGTCAACTGGTGTAGCAAATAGCCAATTATAAGTTCTCTCATGGCACAGAGGTGGGTCATAAGTCGTCAACAACAATTTTAAGTTCCTATGTTATTAATTTCGTAACCAATGAGAATCATAGTATTCTCCATTACGTAAGCTAGCCACACTGAAAGTCCAAAGATAGGGTAAAATACTCCTAGTACATACAACCTGAGAAACAGAGACATATTACCTAGCCACACTGGGAATAGAATCTTGCGGGGTAATATGTGTTCTTTGTATCCCATAACATCGGTACTGAAGTAAACTCCCTAAGGGTTTCAGCAGTTTTAGCTTACCTTATAAAACAAAACTAAAAGCTAAATATATTTATGGCAATCTTGAAAATTAAAGTATCAGGCCAAATGTAGGTCACTAGATTCAAGATCAATTGATATTTAATCCAAATAGATCTTAATTATGCTTACTTTGACCTGTTTAATTTTTCTTTTACTTTTTATTAGTTACAACATATAGGTCAGCATCTGCAGCATATATCTAGTAAAGTGCATCATGGAAAGTATCATCCATGGAAGTTTGTTCCAGATACAGTTCATACCGTTACATGAGTATACATCTGTTCCAAAAACCATTAATTTGGTCATTTCATCCACACAAGTGGGTAAAAAGCAGCAATGAATAAAATCACACTGTTTACATCTCACCAATGCATATATATCTAGTTCTGATAGGATTGGAATTAATTAGGAATAAACTTGCCGCATGAACTTTAACTTGGGATGCCACTAATATGGGTACAGCATCAGCTCAATGTCATCAGGGTGTGCTACATTTTGTACTAAACTACATCTACTTCTAAATCACTGCATATCACAGACAGTTCATGTATCAAGTGTACACATACATACCAGTGATAGGATGAACACAAAACATTGCTGGCTGTTTTTCCTCCTCATTGAGAGGCACAATGGTAGGTTCATTGGTTTGTGGGGTCAGGAGTGTTTTAAGAGCTGGGGTTAGGGCTAGAGGTGTTGGTGAGGGATATATAATGAGGCTCATCTTGGTCCCTTTCTTGAAGCTGGAAATTGCTGAAGGAATAGTTAACCTAGGAATAGTTAACTGAGCCATTTTTCCTGTGGTCCTAAAAAAAGAAATAAAGTTTGATTTACGAATGGAAATATTCATCAGTTCATGATCAATCACAAAAGTTTTGTATCCTGACTTCATGCAGATGTCTGCCACTTTTTAATTTGGACTAACAGTAATTATTACAATTATAATCTTGCTGTTTTTTATCTTTTTTCCTTATAAATGCTCTTTAATAAATTCTAAAATAATTATTTATGTATTTTTGTGTATGCTGCTTCAACAATGTTCAATTTAATCTTTGATCAGTTTTAAATCTCGATCATTAGCCATTTGCTAAAAGATATCAAAATTAGAAATATGGTTTTAGGACAGCAATTGAAGCTCAACCTGAGGTACATGTACCTCTGTATTGTTTGTTTCTTTGGTTTGATCTGAATAGGAACAATCCAAGTCTGCCGACATTAAAAATAAACGCAAAAGACAATTGTTTGATAAAAAGATGAGACAATGAGTTAATATTAAAATTTTACTCTTTCAAAGAAGGAGGCATCAGATTCTTTCTCTGACCCACAGCCAATCCATGCACAGGAGTGGAGGTTATGACTTTTGAACCTGTGTCAGTCTCATCTGTGATAGTGATAATGGGTGTTGGAAGGAAAGGAGTGACACACTCTTCTGTTGAGGAGTTAAATACTTCGTCGTAATCCTGGAGACTGACCTCTGGCAGATAAATAAGCTTGATTTCATCCCGTGCCTCAGATGTGGGGAGTTTAGGGGTAGGTACCTGGGCAATATTCAGTGGATTAAAGCTGTCAAACTGGTTCTCTTTGTCTGAGCTATCATTTGCAAGAAGTAAGAAGTCCTACAAAGAAGGAATTATTTCTCATTGACAGATTGCAGAGTTGGAAATCTAATATACTGCCTGGTTTTTCTAAAGTTAAAGAACTTAGATATGTATATGAAATCACTATTTTTTTGGAATCGGGGTTAAATGTGTTTGTGGTATGATTGATTGTATGTTATTTAAAGTCCCTCTTGAGAAATTTTCACTCATATGGAGATGCCACCACTTGCCGGTGGAGAGCTACAAGTTTTGTCCTATACCCGGCACTCAGGGCCATTGAGCAGTGAGGAATCTTTTTCGTGCCAGCACCTACTGCGGCACCGGAAATTTATACAGTCTGGAAGTCCCACATTTGGATTCGAACCCGCGACGGAAGGATTGACTCCTTACTTCATGAGTCTAGAGCAGACGCTCTAACCACTGTGCCACTGCTTGTGGTATGAAGAGAACCATCAATTTATATCCTACATAATATGTTAAAATTTTGTATTACAGTATAGTGTTTTTCCCATGAAATCCAATCATCTCAAAATCGTAATTTTTCCTTACATCCAGAATAATTTTACTCCTCAAAAATTATTGATTTTACAGTATTCAACAATGGAGAAATATTTTTTGCCTATGTATATATAATATATTTTTTTTAATGATTTACTTTGGGTTTTGTTGTAATTGCAGTCTGTAACCTATGCATGGCAATGGCATCAGCTTCCATCATCTCCGCTATACCCTGGTTACTCAGATTCACAATGGGATCCTCAATAATTGACAGAACTTGACTCAACTCCACAGGGCGGGTGAAATTAGAACGATCTGCCAAAACATACTTCAGTCCTTGGACCTCCGGAAAACCCTCTCTGGACATCTAAATACAAAAAAAAAATTTTGAATTAAAGACTTCTCGTATCATCATATACTGGTCGATTTGCTCTTTTTTCCTTGTTTTCTAACATTATATTTGATTTATTGCATTAATATATCATTGGCAATTCAGAATAAAAGAAATAAAAAAAAAAGAACCTCTGCCACTGATCCATTTTGCATGTTGTATAAAAATAGCTGTATTTCCTGTGGACTTTTCTGTATGTAGCTGTTGACGGCCTTGGAGAGGTCAGGGACAATAAGGGAGCAGTCCTTGGTGAGGGTCACCTCCTCCCGGGGGCTGGGCAGGGTACAGCAGATCAACTTACCATTGGCTGATGTCAGATTAATCGCTGACTGGAAATCTGAAATGTTAACAAACACAACATCTTTTAAATCTTGCTATATTGAAATTGTTCATTACCTGCAGTTATGAATAGATTTCAATGAATAAATTAAAAGTACAGTTAGAGCATTTCTTATATCTGCAACATCATTTTACTTTGTAATTTTTTAATTCAACAAATAATATACAGCAAAACTCGTTTAATATGAACACGGATATTGCGAATTTACGGATATAGCGAAGTTATCTTGGATACCCAGCTATGTAAATTTAACTAATTCCTTATACAGATATAACGAATTACGGATATAGCTAAGTAATTTTACAGGTCCCAGTGACTTTGTTATAACCGAGTTTTACTGTATTGGGTTGACATTTAAAACAAGATGTGTTTGTGAAACACTATGCGTCCGGCAGCAACACAGTTCGAAAACCGCTATTTTTAGTATATAGGTCACAGTCAAGGTCACAAGGTCATTGACCTTGGTGTCATTTGAAAGAACTTGAGTAGTGGAGTATGCATACCAAATATGAAGTCTCTATCTTTTATGTTCAAAAGTTATGGCGAAGGTTAAAGTTTGCCGAGAAAAAAAGCTATTTTTAGCATATATGTCACAGTCAAGGTCACAAGGTCATTGAACTTGGTGTCATATAAAAGAGCTTCATTAGTGGAGTATGCATACCAAATATGAAGTCTCCATCTTTCATGGTTCAAAAGTTATGGCGAAGGTTAAAGTTTGCAGACAAACAGACAGGACAAAAACAATATACGCCTCATAACAATCCGGGCGCATAGATATTTATAAACTAGTCACACAATCAAATACAACATAAGAAGAAAAATTCAAAAGAGCGCATTCATAATTTTTAAGTTTGAGCCTGATTTAGGAGAAAACCTTTGTATGACTACAACAAAGCCTCTCGTTAATAAAGATTTGGTTTTCCTCCTTATATGTCTTTTATCAGGTCTGGACAATTTCCAAATATGGAAGTCAAGAACGATAACCGTGAATTGCTATAAATACACAGATAAAACAAGGTGCTAATCCTCCAGACCAATCAGATAACGGCATTCAGGCAAACCCATCAGAGAATAAATAAAACAGGTGGTTTTAAACTTTTCTGCTCAAAAGATTTTTTTAAAACAAACTTTTTGTAAACTTTATGCATATTTAGGAATGAAACAGCATAAATGACAGTTCTACCATGAACAAACACAACTTGAAAGGTTAGAATAAATTCTAAGTTTGATTAAAAATCTTTAAATACGAGGTAGCTATCTCGAAAGTTTAACTTGTGTTAAGAAAGGATCACTTCATTATAAATAGGGATCTGACCTATAGGACCGAGCTTGATTTTTTTCTCTACAAAAAGCTTGTTGATTTCCGTTCCGATTAATGACATTAGGCCGAATACATATAACAGTTTGTTTTTTCTAAAATCTTTATTTCAGTGAGTAAAGGTAGGAGTAACCCTTTCATTGATTTTCTGAGTTTGTTATCTCCAAATATAATAATTGCTATTTGTCTTTACTCCTCATTGTGCATAATGGTAATGTTTACTGTCTCTGAAATTCTATTCTTTATGTCTGGGCTATTTATTCATGGATATAATAAAACATGTCATTAAAATGAAATCCAAGGAAGTATAGTTACTCATATATGTAGCCAAAATTAATGTGATTAAATTCTAAGGAATATATACAATTATAATTCATCGCAGCTCAATGCTGCCAAGAATACCTGTATTGAGTAACACAAAGTGAGTTATTCTTGTCCTCGTAGAAAGTGTGCTCATACTGAGGATTGTTCCGCCTGACTGACAACTGTACACTGGATTGTCTCTTTTATTGTCTCTAATATCAAGAATGGGCATGCATAAAGGATAGATAATTGAAGGAAAATACACAAGTCTATAAAAAAAAACTTAAAATAGTATTTGAAAAGGCGAAATTTAAAACTTTGAAAGTGTGGTATCAGGTGGATTCGATCCCCCGACTTTAAAAAGAAAGTTTCCATGGTGTAAAAGTCATCGCATATATCAATTGAGCTAGTCTGACTATAGGAATAATAGGTATAAATTTGAAGCAGATTAACAAAATCAGGTTTCCTTATTTTTTGTAGGTTTTTTGAGAATTTCGACCCTGGGCAGGGGTGCCCCTAAAAAAAATCCTACATTAAATTATTCCTTATATCCTAACCTATCAAAATATCACAATTTTATTTAGGGGCAGGCCTGCCCAGAAGGACTTGTAGGCCAAAATTCATGCAAAAATCAACGCTTTAACGGACAAAATGGTGTTTCGGCCAACTTTGGAGGTCTATTGTAAAGTTGTAAATAATAAATTTTAGGTATAAAATACAAATTTGAAAAATTTTGACATACATGTATATGCTATAGAAAACAACAAATTAAGATTAATACAATGTATTGAAATGTCACTTTTTCTGGGAAATTGTTTTCTCCTATAGGTCAATTCTTTTGTCAAAGTGAATACATCCTTTGATATAAATATGGCAGATTTTCAGTTTTTAGAGCCTGGTATGAGAATTAATGTTTTCAGATGGGAATGTTTTTAATATTTTAATTATTTCCTGAGTGGTTATTACAAAATTGTTCTGTTTCTTGTATGCATGGTAAGTTATGGTGAAAAAGCATTAATCTACATTCACTTTTCTCGACGTTTTACACGTTTTCCTTGTGTCCATTTAAAGTGTTTATAACACTGTATTCAGCGCTCATGTAACCCGTGATATTTTATAACTTCATGTAGTCTATACGATGAAACATGTATGCAATTTACCTATACCTATGAAAACTACGCAATATCGATGAAAATTGGACAGCTAAACAAAATTACTGTTACCAACATGGATTATGTTATGCAATTGTTATAATTATAATTGATAATAAGTTGACGGACTGATCTATTCCCTCGTAAACAAACGCACTGTTACATGCATTTATTAAATTTTTTTTCAAAATGAAATTGTTAAGTTTGTTCACGGCAAATATATGTGGAATACCTTATTCTTCCAAACCTGTCATCTTACTTCTAAAGATTTTTTGTCAAAAAAATCTTTTTTGAAGAAAAAACAAAAGCATGCATTCTCTTTTTGTTCCTTTGAAATATGTTTTGGGGTGTGAAAAAATACTGCTGACTGATTGGATAGAAAAATATTTACGTGTGTATGATATACATTTATACCAATTTTCAGTTATCGTTCTTGACTTCCATATTTGGAAATCATCCAGACCTGTTTATGTACCAGGGTTGTTGATTCTTAGACTAGTACTTCACAAGGTCATCTGAATATGAGCTGACAAACAATTTCAAAACAAAGCAAAGATTCATTAACCTTCCCTCCCCCTTCTGTAAATCTGATAAAAACCTGAACTGGTAAACTTGATGACAACATCGCAGCCTTCCCCTTGTGTTAGGGTCTTGATGTTTTGTTCTAACCTTTCTCCAGCCACTACCCTGACATAGGGGAACAGATTGCTGATGACATTACGGATCTCCGCATCAAAACTGGAGGTAAATATACTGACCTCCAGTTCATTGGCTATTGCCATCAAGTATATACACAGGGTATCTGAAAGACAAAGTGTAAAAAGCAAGTATGAAAACATATAAATGAAAACAAACAAGAGGCCCAAGGGCCTTGAATCGCTCTTCTGATAAATATATATCTATCCTAAACAGGTGGTAACCCAAGATGCATCAACTGACAAAGTTTGATGATTCTTAGCCAGTTAGGGCTAAAGATATTTAAATGTAACTATAAAATACTACAAGTAGGTCATGGTGACCTACTTTTTGATTGAAATTTTCTGAGGACACAAGATGCATTAATTGACAAAGAATGATGATTCTAAGCCAATAAGTACTTGAGATATTCAAAAGTGGGTCACAGTGACCTACTAACTGGTCAACATTCTTCGACAACGCAAGGTGCATAAACTGACAAAGTTTGACAATTCTAAGCCAATAAGTACCCTAGAATACTTAAATATAGCCATAAATGTCACAAGTAGGTCACTATGACCTATATTTTGAACATCATTCACCGAGAACCCAAGATGCATCAAATAACAAAGTTTGATGATTTTAAACCAATAAGTACACGAAAATACCTAAATATAACAATAAAATGACAAAAGTAGGTCACCGTGACCTACTTTTTGACCTACTTTTTGGTCGACATTCTCTGAAAACCCAAGATGCATCTACTGACAAAGTTTGATGATTCTAAGCCAATCAGTACCTCAGATATTCAAAAGTGGGTCACCGTGACCTACTTTTTGGACAACATGCTCCGAAAACCTAAGATGCACCAAATGACAAAATTTGATGATTCTAAACCAATTAGTACCTGAGATACATAAAACTAGTCATAAAATGTCAAAAGTAGGTCACTGTGACCTACTTTTTAGTCCATGCTTGCATCTACTGACAAAGTTTGATGATTCCTAGCCAATAAGTACCTGAGATACTAAAATATAGCCATAAAATGTCAAAAGTAGGTCACTGTGACCTACTTTTTGGTCCTTAATCTCTGAAAACCCAAGATGCATCAACTGACAAATTTTAATGATTCTAAGCCAATTAGTACCCAAGATACTTAAATCTAGCCATAAAATGTCGAAAGTAGGTCACAGTGACCTACTTTTTGGTCGACATTTTCTGAAGACCAAAGATGCATCAACTGACAAAATTTGATGATCATAGGTCAAATAGTATTCAAAATATGCCTTTTAAACAATCTGAAAACAAATGTCTGCAAAGTTCAAAAAGAAGGTCACAGTGACCTACTTTTTGATAAATATGTATTAAGGCCTCTAGATGCATCAACTTACAAGATTTGGTGATTCTAAACCTCTCGGTGTCTGAAATAATGGGATTAAATGTTTTAGAAAAGATTAGCCATAAAAATTAAAAAGTAGGTCACGATGACCTACTTTTAAGTTGATGTTGTTCGTGGACCCAAGATGCACCAACTGACAAAGTTTTATGATCATAGGCCTTAAAGTGTCCAAAATATGCCTCCAAATCAATTTGAAAACAAAACCCCGTAAAATTTTAAAAGTAGGTCACCGTGACCTACTTTGTATTAACATGATGTCAAGTCCTGAGATGCATCAACTTACAAGAATTGATGATCCTAATCTTTATAGTAAGCAAAATATCAACGTTTTTAATAAGTGTAAATTTTGGTCAACTTTGAAGTGACCTTGAGACCACGCCCTTTGCCCCAGGGTCATGCCTTGAACAATTTTTAATCTTCAACATATCCTGACCCTTGTATGCAAGTTTGGTGAAAATCTGCCTGGTGGTTCTGGAGAAGATTTTTTAGCAACCAGTACTTTTGGTTTTATTTTCATGATTATCTCCCCTTGTTTTAGGGTTCCACCCCTAATTTTAATATAAGTGGTAGCCCTTGGGCTAAGGATACCCTGTGACAAATTTGACAATAATTGGACAAGGGGTTCTTGAGTTATGGCCCATATTCTAAAAAGTTAACGCACACAGCACGACGCACACCGCACAAATGGCCATAGCATTAGCTCTTTGAGCCTTTGGCTCAGAAGAGCTAAAAATAGCTGGTGGCGGAGTTAATAGTGTGAAATATACATTACCAACAGGAGGCATTGTTTTGAACATTACCAATAGGAGGCATTATAAGCAGGGTCTGGTTCTCTTTGATTTTGGCCACATCCAGCAGTAGGTGGACTGCCAGTATGTATGGAATCAGCTGCTCCAGATCTTCTGGGCTCCAGCCCATACTGAGGGGGAACTCCTGCCCCACTATCTCATCATCTGTTAAGTTGTAAAGAAAATTTTTTCAAACAAACCCAAAATCGAGTTGAAAGCACATATCAAACTATTCAGCATGGCATATCTTCTGAAGATGAGTTGATGTAATGAAACTTTTTCTAAAAGTTATAAATCACAGGTCATTACTCTCTTTTAGTGTTTAAGAAAGGATTTATATAATTATTGATTTATGAGCTATATCCTTTCATGATTCTCAACAAGAAATGAATGGAATTCTTTCCTTTCATTATTCAAGATTTTATTTCATAACCATATCTCATGAAATTGCTAAGTTCCCAAGAACAGAACATGACCTAAGTACAGTATAATTGTAGAGATTGTTGAGACTTACCTGTAATTGAGATAATTCCATTGACTTCTTCCTTTGCGTTTTCTCCCTGATACATCAACACTCTGTGGTTACCAGGGGCAACTGATTCAATGGTGTACAGCATCAGCAGACTCACTTTGGAATTCTCCATTCCGTTTAACTTGACAGCTTTCTCCCTGTCCTTATTCCTCGACTGACTGACCTTAGTGTGTAAAACCAGATCACCTGCCTTACAGAGTCCTGGAAATAAACATTTCTATAGAAGGTCATACTCAACAGAACAAAATCATGCTTATAAATGACAATGGGTGTAACAGGAAAGAAGTAAAGGTACTGCTAGATTGGGAATCAAACCATGGATTTCTGTATCTCTAG
Organism: Saccostrea cuccullata; assembly: GCF_032062105.1. Lineage (NCBI taxonomy): Eukaryota > Metazoa > Mollusca > Bivalvia > Ostreida > Ostreidae > Saccostrea > Saccostrea cuccullata. The sequence continues at coordinate 714,800 of NW_026920581.1, read as the reverse complement.
TCAAGGGTTCTACTAACAGTTTTACAGTTAATGTACAACTAATGAATTAATTCTTACAAAATTTCCACATTCTTTGTCAAAAATTATTTATGTTATTTATATTCTGATAAAATATTCAATTAAAATATACTCACCGTCAATAGAAACGCAACACTCTAATTTAAGGGGTGAAAATAATATACGGGATATAACTATGTACCAAAAAAGTTAGGACGTCTTCACTCCAAATCAGTTATTTAACGGTTGAATGATTTTCATTCCATTACCGGAAGTTGATTTTTAGCCCCCTGAACAGAAATCAAAAATTAGCATTTTTAATAAAATTATTGACAATATTTAGGGTTTTCAAGGTTTTTTACCTGTTAATCATAAGTCTTGTACTAAAAGTTCGGAAAAATATCCTTCTTTCTTTTCCGGATGTGATGCCTGTATTTCCTCAAAGTAACTGAGAGCACACATTTTCATTGCTAATGTTGGAAATTCTCAAAATAAAGAAAAGCGAGAGCTACAGATGCAAATATACACTACATAACGACTTTTCGGGCCCATGTCTTTCAAAAGCATGAATGACAGTTCCTTGACCGGAAGTCCAAGGGTTACTACACTACGCCAAGTTAGAGAAAATTCGACTTCAGTATCTGAAAAACAGGCATTTAAAGATGCACAAAAATATTTATTTCGCTCAGGTTAAGACATTGATAAACCTACTGCATAGTAGGATTCGGGCTGTGTTTGTTGTACCTGGCGGACTAGGACGTTTTAATTGAATGATCGGAAGGTGGGATGTTTTAGAGTTATGTGTTACTTTATAAGGTTTAAAGATAAGATTAAAAATGAATACAGAAATGTAAAAAGTAAATTTACAAAACAATGATACTTCATTTAAACTTTAAATGTTATCTTTAGACCTTAGAAAGTAACACATAACTTTTAAAACATCCACCCTTCACGACCATTCAATTAAAACATCTTCCGCCAGGTACAACAAACACAGCCCGAATTCTACCATGCAGTAGGTTTATGTGTGCTTAACCTAAACTGAAATAAATATTTTTGTGCATCTTTAAATGCCTGTTTTTCAGATACTGAGGTCTTTTCTCTAACTTGGCAGTGTAAACCCTTGCTTCCTTACAATTGTCACAATGCTTTTGAAAGACAAAAAACATTATGTAGTGTTTATTTGCATCTGTAGCTCTTGCTTTTCTTCATTTTGAGAATTTCCAACATTAACAACGAAAATGCGTGCTTTCGGTTACTTTGAGGAAATACAGGCATCACATCCGGAAAAGAAAGAAGGATATTTTTCCGAACTTTTAGTACAAGACTTATGATTAACAGGTACAAAACCTTGAAAACCCAAAATATTGTCAATAATTTTATTAAAAATGCTAATTTTTGATTTCTGTTCAGGGGGCTAAAATCAACTTCCGGTAATGGTATGAAAATCATTCAATCGTTAAATAACTTGGAATGTTGACAAAGTAAAAGACGTTCTAAACAGTTTTTTAATGTACATAATGTTATATCCCGTACAAAATTTTCACCCCTTTGTCAAAAATTATTTATGTTATCTATATTCTGATAAAATATTCAATTAAAATATGTGTTGCTGAAATTCCAAAAAATTATTCTGAGAAAAACAATGACACGTCAAATGAATTATAAAATTACTATACTTTATAGAGTGAGTTAATGCATTACCTAAATAAATGCATTTTGAAAGAGAAAAGCAACATCTGCAATTCAAAATGAGCATAAAAAATTATAAGAAAAAAAAATTCTAAGATTTCTGTAAATTATCTGTATAATGACATTGAATTCGCACCTGTATTTCCCTCCAACACTGCCAACAAATTAGCGCAGTCCTTTATCTTCTTCATATGAGAAGCTGGATCCACCCACATCCTGAACAATGGTCCATCAAGCCACTGCATGGAGAACTCCAAAAGTGTGTCTAAAAAATCCAACCAGCTATCCTCCCATGTTATTTCTGTCTTTTGCATAAAAACTCTAGAATACAAGAAAGAATCCTTGTAGGGCATCTTCACTAGCTATTTTGACAAAATGAGAAGAACTATAATATCAATCAGATATGTGAATGTTGTTCTGGAGCAGGTATACCTGTCTTCATCACCTCCCTTTAGATTTTCATTGACATCGAGATCATAGCCAGGAATTTTGGGTAAAATGACCTTTTCTTCTGGTTCATATATCCTGTACTTCCCAGAAAGCAGTACAGTTTCTCCTGGAAACACAAAATGTAGTCAATATTTTTGGTATCAAAATTACGAAGGTTATCACATTCAAAAATGTTTCTAAGTAAATGACATCTGAAAAACTAGCTAAAAGGCCACGAAGTAAACAAACTAAATAAATTGTAAAGTTATTCAATGTCAAACAAGTTGCTGATTTTGGACCTTCCCTTGGAATCAAAATGTCACCTTTCTCTACGACAAATGATTTGCCGCCAGTCTGTACATGTATAGAGTCAGTGCTGTCAATGTCCTCATGGTCAATCTCCTCCACTGTCCACACCATGTCCAGCAACTCCATACCACTGGTCAGCTCATGTGTCTGAGGAGGACAATTAACAGATCCTTGTTGGTTATATATGACTTCTCAAATCGTCAAAATACATTTAAAATGTCTGTATCACTTAAACATAATTTATCTTAATATTTCTATGTAAATTAAATGTAACTTATGTGAAATGAACTAAAAAATGTGAATAATAACAACGAGAATGAACAACTTAAGGAAGAGAAAGGGATATGAAGGGTGGTGCTCAGAGAAGAATTATCTTTATTTGTAACAAAGTCTTTTTCAGTATGGGGTAAGATGCTACTTTATCACAATGATGGAGAGGTACAACTTATGGTGACAATTGGATAAAAAGAGATGAGAGGCCATCCCATAAACTTAAAAGAAGCAAGGGATTGCTTGAAAACTAAGATTCAAGAACACAGATGTTTTAAACAAAAATATTAAAGGCAGTGCTTTTTTGCCTGGCAAAATCTAGAGAATTGTATTTTAATGAAATCTGTTTAAACATAAACACTGAGTTGAATCTAATATTTCCTGATCAAAGAATACAACCTTGATTGTAACTAGGTATCCATACCTTGTTGTGTTTTTCATTGATAGCAATCAAGGCATGGTACAACAGCACCCCCTGTTTGGAGTGGATTCCTTCCGTCTCCAGATCACTAATGGTATACGGCACCTCCACATCATCCTTCACTACAAAAACAAATAAACCAAATACTCCCTTTTTGACAAAAGAAAACGGGATAGAGACCCTTAATGCATTAAATATACATTATGTACACATTTCCCAAATTGTACAAATCAAATTGACATTTAAGGTTTACAGATTCTACCTAATATACAAGATCAAGTAAGCTTTAAAAAATTGAGCACAGTCAACATTTTTTGTTCAGAATAGCTTATTAATGCAACATCACATAAGATATTCATTAACAAGAGGCCCAGGGGCCACATCGCTCACCTGAGCAATTGGCTAGGAAAAAGCACATATTAGATCAGAACTGAAAGTTTACTGGGGGGGGGGGGGGGGGGGGGGGGGGGGGATGATTCTTGAATTTTAACCCCAGGGGATCATGATTTGAACAAACTAGAATCTACACTACCTGAGGATGATTCCCTATAGATACCACTAAGCATGACTTTGAAGTACTTGAAAAAAGATTTTAAAGGGTTTCCCTATATATTCCTATGTAAAACTTTTATTGGCCATTTGGCCCCATTAAATACCCCTTTCGGGGATCATTTGATTTGAACAAAGTTTGTATATAAAATTCACTACCTGGGGATGATTTTGCCACATGAGTTTTATCTTTCCTATATGTCTCAATGGTTATACTATAACGAGAATAGAAGATTTTTCCTATATATTCCTATATTACGTAAAACTTCGATCGGCCATTTTGGCCACATCCTAGCCCCGGGGGTCATGATTTGAACAAACTTGAATGTACACTACCTGAGGACGATTCCACATGAGTTTCATCTTTCCTGGACCAGTGGTTCTTGAGAAGAAGATTTTTAAAGATTTCTCCTTCATATTCCTATGTAAAACTTTGATCGGCCATTTTGGCCGCACCCTAGCCCCGGAGGCCATGATTTGAACAAATTTGAATGTACATTACCTGGGGTTGATTCCACATGAGTATCATCTTTCCTGGACCAGTGGTTCTTGAGAAGAAGATTTTTTAAAAATGCCATTTATTTTTCTCTAATTCATAATTACCTCCCCTTGGAAAAGGGTGTGGCCCTTCATTTGAACAAACTTGAACCCCCATCACCCAAGGATAGCAAGTTTGGTTGAAATTGGCCCACTGGTTCTTGAGAAGAACATGAAAATGTGAAAAGTTTACAACGACGACAACGCCAACAACAACAACGACAGACAACGGACAAATTTTGTTCAGAAAAGCTCTTTTGAGCCTTTGGCTCAGGTGAACTAAAAATCATTGAAAAAAAATGTGTCAAAACTTTACCCCTGCAATAGAATTCTGGCCATTCCGGTATCAGCCATGATTCACTGTGGTTCCACTTTACCAACGGACTTAAGGAAGGAGCAGAGACATCCAGGGGGAAGGACACATCATATAAACACTGTGTTGATATATCATGACCTGAAACATCATATAAACACTGTGTTGATATATCATGACCTGAAACATCATATAAACACCGAGCTGATATATCATGACCTGAAACATCATATAAACACTGAGCTGATATATCATGACCAGAAACATCATATAAACACTGTGTTGATATATCATGACCTGAAACATCATACAAACACCGAGCTGATATACCATGACCTGGAACATCATATAAACACTGAGCTGATATGTCAAGACAACTGAGCTGATATATCATGACCTGAAACATCATATAAACACTGAGCTGATATATCATGACCTGAAACATCATATAAACACTGAGCTGATATGTCAAGACCTGAAACATCATACAAACACTGAGCTGATATATTATGACCTGAAACATCATAAAAACACTGAGCTGATATATCATGACCTGAAACATCATAAAAACACTGTGTTGATATATCGTGACCTGAACCATCATATAAACACTAAGCTGATATATCATGAACTGGTTGAATCAAAGAAACCTAATACAAACACTGTGTTAATATATTATCACCTCAAAAACAATCAAAGAAACATATAAACCCTGGGCTGATATATCATTACCTAAAAAGTTGAATCAAAGAATTATGCAAACACTGGGCTAATATATCATGATCTGAAAGGTTGAATCAAAGATTAAACACTGAGTTTATATATGAGTTGAATCAAACATAACATAAACACTGTGATAATATATCATAACTTGAAACATTATATAAACACTGTTCTGATGCATTAGGGCCTGAAATTCAAATTAACATTAAGATTATATAATGACCTAAAAGGCAAAATCATGGAAACATCATATAAACATAAGTGTGAAATATTACAGTCTGAAACATCATATAAATGCTGTGATGATATCATCATGATGTGAAACATCATATAAACATAATGCTGATATATCATTACCTGAAATATCATACAATCATTTTGCCGAGATATTTTATACTTGAAAGATTGAAACAAACGAAACATCAATCACAGGTGCTGATACCATGACCTGCAATACCTTACAAACAATGTACAGTGTCTCATATGAGTGAAAATTCTCACAGGAACATCAATGACATACTGTTTACCAATTCATAAGCTCTAATATATAATTATATCGGGCCAAATATCATAAACTGACAACAAACTTCAATCAAAATTTATATTTTGAATTTAAACCTTGATTGTTATACAAATAGAACATGCTTGAAAAGTTGCAGTTTTTAAAATACTTAAATACCAACACTCTATGAAATTTTGATTTTATTTTCTTGACCATTTCCAAATTTATACAAAATTGAAAGTTTGATTTAATTTTGTCTTAGTTTTTGGTTTTGGGGCCAGGCGAGCTATAACGTCCATACATCTTTAACTTGCCTAATAAGTGTATCTCTCCCAGCATCCTCAGGACAGATTTCAGATCCCCAGCACACACAATAGGGTCAAAGACAAAATGTTTCTCCAGTCTTTTGGGATCAGTGAGCCTGGAAAGGTTGATGTCCACTAAACTCGTGTCAGCTGGCAGAGTGGCCATCAAACTTGTGACTGTGGCTGGGGTGAGCAGAACTCTTCTCAGATAATCCCAGTCCAACAAACTCTTAACTCTGGACTGGCAACCATAGGCATAGTCCTGGGACAGGCTCAGCATATTCTTTGATCTACAAGCAGAAGTCTCCCTTATCCAGTACTCAAAGAGTAACTGAACCTTAGAAAGAAACAAGAAATCTGTGAGCCAATGCTCACTAGTAATACCCCCGCTCTGATGTGAATATACAATATCATGTTAATAAACGTTACGGGTATATGCACAGATAAATAGGACTTTGACATCAGATTCAAATAAAAATAAATCCCATCATACTGCATGCCTCAACAAAGTACAGTCAAACCTGTATTAAGAGACCTTCCAACCGAGAAAGGAAAAAAGGTCACATATGACAGGTGGTCTCTTAATACAGGTCGCTTATTTTTTGCAGTGTTCAAATATACAATGCTGAATATACTGTGTATGTTGAATGTATTTCATAACACCTCCTGTTTAATTTCACATTTTAATAGGTACTGCTCAAATCTAAAATGCTTTTAGAAGTGTCCTGTTAATTAAACAATAAAAAAAATGCTTGATCCGCACATGAGTCATTTCATTATTAGGAAATATTGTGAACATCTGAAAATAAATTCATATTTTTTTAATACAGTATAAAAAAGATGCAAAGTTTTTTTTCTAATAATTTTTTTTTCATGATAGCCTATATAACTTCGTATGTTTAGCATATTACTAACGTCTAAGAATTAAAACTGTATCATGATTTTTGTTAAGCACTTGGTATCAAATTAAATTACATTTATGACTAAAATATTTATTTAACCTAATTATTTTTTTTAATACTGAACTACCGTGTTGGTGCTAGCTAGCGTGTGTTTACATACTAATTGGTGACACAATGCACTTAAATAAACATCTAGGATTTAGTTACTTGTTAATTAAAGATAAACAGGCAGGTTTTATAGCTGAATATCTATTTGGCCCAAATAGTATGAAATGATATCGGGATCGATCTCGAACGTCTATTTTCAAAATGGCGCTCGATCACTGGACAGAAAAAACGTGATGTTTATGTTTTAGATTTTAATGTTTATTCAGTAAATATCAAAGCGTAAGTAAAAATATTTATTTTTAAATGTTGTTTTATTCGTAATAAAGTGCCGCGCCACAGCATGATACGCCCGTCAAAAAATTAAAATTTTCTTGAACAGTTTAGGTGCAAGAAAATCACATCAACCTTGATTCTAAGATTTCGATGATTTGTCATTTATCCATCCCCTGTGATGTACGCATCAATTATAATAAATATTACATCACTGATAGATTTCTGTGCTGGTTGTGTAAGACCTTGTCAAATGCCCATCATCAAATTAGTCTTAACAACTTAATCTATACCAAATTAATTTTGAAAGAAAAGGCTGGCCATCAAATGACATATGTTATAAACTGACCAGCAGTTCTTCTGTCTAATCCCCAAAGGGCTGCTTAATCAGAGCGACTGAGACAGCTAGCCTTCCTACATTGAACTCATTAATTAATCTTTAACTGGATGCTTGTCTACTCATTACTACCAAGAGATGAATGGGTCTGCACTATAATATGTTTTTAAAAACATATAAAATACTCTCAGATTTTTTTTTTTTTGGTTGAGATTTAATGTCCGACAGGTTTTAGTATGTAATTCATATCAGGCGCGTAGCTGCCTATACGCAAGTACGCAAGTGCGTACACATCATTTTCAAAAAAGAAAAAAGAAAAGAAAGAAAGAAAAGAATAAAAAAGAAAGAGAGATTTATTCGGAGAAAAAGAGGCACTATCTGTCTTTCAAATTATTTTACGTCTTATTGTTTCTATTCAAATTTTGTTCAGAATATCGTTAAAATCCAGTCTTTTATAAAAATGAATTCCAAAATTCTTGAGTAAGAAAATATTGTTGAACCAAAATTTTCAACTGTTAATCCACATAATCCTGATTATCCGGACAAATACATGTATTTAATGAAGGAAAGCGATCTAAGTGACATTGATCTAAAGAAAAAGTTACAAGGGTCTTGGACGACTATACAAGAATTTCTGTTGTAGTAATGAATAAATATCGATTAACAAAAAAAAAATGGCAAAATTCAAATTACTTAACAAAGTAAATAAAAATATAGATTATGTATGAATATCTTCTTTTACTGATGTTACCATTTTATAGAATTTAAGTACTCTCACATTGTTTAAGCTATCAGAATATAAAGGTTATCAAGAGACCCACACCCCCGTTTATATTTTGAAATAATTTAACTCCAATGATAACTTATTAAAGAACTATATGCGGTATATTGCATATATTTGCCCCCACAAAAGTCAAATTTTGAAAACTTCCTGAAATGTGCTGAATTCAATAAATTGTATGAGAAATATAAATTAACAGATTTTATTATAGTGTCAAAGCAGTGTATTCACAATTTTTGTTTTTATGACGTCACAAACTAGTCCGATTTTATATCCCTTTTTCAGAAAGAGGTCAAAATGGACAAAATTTCAACAATTTTAGCTTTAAAATTTATAGAGCGCAAGTATGTTCAGGAACAATATTGACATATTTCATTGATATTATCATTCTACACATTATATCAAAATATTGATCCTGAACACACATGCGCTCGGTGACTTTTACTCAAAATGTCGACGAAATATGTACATTTTTCTGTAAAATTCATAAAAAACTGAAATTTACGTCATGTTTGTGACGTCATTACGTACAGATGGCGTCACTAAGTATGAAAATATTCAGTGCTTTTAAGTCAGCATATACTCCCCTGTTTAAGAACTTCATTAAATATATCTCCATCAAAGTTGGATTTGGGGGGCAAATATTGGTTATTACCGAATAAAGTTCTTACTTCTATGTTTTATCTTGTCACACTTGGAAACTTTTTTCCCAATACCAATATATTCGTAAATTAATTTGATCAAATTATCCTTCTCTTCCTGAAGTTTCCATGGAAGTACATGTATAACCTAAGTAAGTGTTTGCTTGAGAAAAGAGATGTAGCGTAATTTCTTTTAAAGGAAAATGATTGAAAAATTTCGTAAAATCCGGGAGCTTCCGGGGGCTTCGCCCCATGGCCCCCCACCAGGGCTTCACCCTGGACCCACTGGGGGCCTCAGAGCGGCCCCAGACCCCCGACTTTTTTCTGCATACACTTCATTTCAATGCTGGCTACGCGCCTGCATATGGACATGCTGATTCAACCCCACCCCAAAAAATTAGTTTTTAAATTAATAATATAACATAATATCAGATTAGTCTATTATGCAATATCAAATTAGTTTTAATTACTTTTCATCAAATTCATTTCAAAACTTAAGCTAGTCAACAAGAGCTATTTTTAATCAAACAGCCAGGCTTACCCAATTTGCCCAATTCTCAAGGGATATAGATAACGCCAATGCTCTGTCAATAGCTCCTCGCACTCAAAACCCATTAATTTCTCTCTAATTTGACATGCAATTTTCTGTTATCAAAATTCTTCTTGACCAGTGCTTGATAATTACACTCATGGGAGACATGGGATTTCTCTAACATACATTATATTTGTTTTAGATTGCTGTCAAGTATATGCTTAAAAAAAATAAGTATTTTCTTGATTTAACACTTTTTTAATAAGAACAGTGCAATACTCTTACATTATTTGGGATGTGTAAATGAATAGTAAAAAGACACATTTTTTTTAAAAAATTTACTTAAATTAAAGGTCACAGTGACCTTGAAATAGGTCGCGACACACCTTCTACCTAAAATGCATAAACTGGCCAAGTTTGATGATTGTAGGTCTTATAGTTTTCTAGTTATGGGCCGGAAAGGATTTTTCCATATTTGGCTATAACTTCTTAATTAAAGGTCAGAGCGACCTACTTTTTGTGCGCGACACACCTTCTACCCAAGATGCATCAGATGACAAAGTTTGGTAATCCTAGGCCTTGTAGTATTAAAGTTATGAGCCGGAAACGAAAAAGCTAACAGACGGACAGACGGACGGACACGAAGCCTATAACATAATACGTCCCGTCTTAAGACGGGCGTATAAAAATTGCATTATATAATTATTAAATGAAATAAAAACATGTCTGAAGTTGTTTTGAACCAAAAACGTATCATGCTCGACCGAAATCGAAAATAGGAATCAGAAATTACGTAGTCGTTAAATTCAGGCAAAATTGCTTGAAATTACAAAAAATGGTCAGAAAAATCACGGTCGTTGGTCGCGTTAGACAGGTGGTCGTTTAATACAGGTAAAATATATAGGGAAAACCGTTGGGGAGAATTTTTATGGTCACATGTGACAGTGAGTTGCTTAATACAGTGGGTCGCTATGGCAGTTTTGACTGTATGTATTAAAATTTCAAGCATCTGCAATGAGTAGTTGCTGAGAAAACTGTGACAAAAATTTGTTATGGACTGACAGACGGAGAGCAGCTAGACAGACAGACACACAAAAGTAAAACAGTATACCCCCCTCTCTTTTGGAGTGGGGGTATAATTAGTTCAGTTTCTAGCAGTCATTATGTCTCCAAAAGATTTTAAGCCTATGGGGAGACAATTTTCATGTATTTCACCTGCATTTAGGGCTGTTTAAAATCTCCTGGGCTTGTTCCTCTATACCATCAACCAAACCTTCCATCCAATCACTGCACAGAGGAAGTCTGTCTTTTAGTTCTGAATAATAACCGCCTACAAGAAGAGACATCTAGAATGAATATGTAGGGGCATTGATGGACATATGCAAATAAAAAAAGCACAAGAGCTGTCATCACTTTTTGATTCAATACTGTTAAATCATTTTACTCAACATAACCTTTCAATAGATTGTTAGATACTGTGGTTACAGTTAAAGTATTTGAAAAACTTGCTTATAAAGAAGTGTCGGTCATAAGAAACTTTCTACCTATCCCATGGAAGACTTTTCATTATCATTTTCCATTGTAAAGAAGCAAATTTTGAGGTCCCAATAACTTTTTTATAACCAAGTTTCATTGTACATTTCTTAGTATTTTTATCCTAGATCTTACCTTTATCATGAATGGTTTTTAACACCCCGTCTTTATGTTTGTTGTCCACTGCTATGACAAACGTGTCTTGACCAATCACTGAGAGGACTCTGGTGAAGGGCCCAAGACAGTAGATATCCTCAGGATTCAAAGTGGTTTTATAAACAGAATATCTCCCCTGATGATCTTTAAAAGATTTTTTCAAAACTTAAATTCATTTTTACATTAAAAAGTGCACTGAAATAATCTTAAATTTCTAATATATGATAAGTATGCTTTGTAAATAAAGTCAACTGACTTGGCCGGCATTCTGACCTGTTTTTGAGCATGCCTCTATTTGCTGTCCTATCAAGTATGCTAATCGAACACACTGCTCTCTGTCAAGGCAGCCATCTTTGTATCCTGCTACAATTTCTGACAGACCACACCCCACTACTCCCTGAACGGGGACATTTCCTTCTGTAACGGTGTCTACTAAACCTAGTGATAAAACAAAAGACATATGAAATTAATAACAAAACATAGTTGGGACAAATTACCTCCATATCAATTGTCTGATTTTGAATGTACTGAAATTTATGAAGAGTTCCTATAAATTAAACAGACAATCGTGATAATACCTGTGCCTGATGTCTTATAATATTCATCAAAAATCATACTTGGTGATCATAAACATCCCATACACATTGCTTAACATGTTAAAATATGAATTCCTCTAATCAGAAATTAATTTCTAGATTATTAAAAAGCTATGTCAAGTATATACTGTCTTTTAAAAATCTTCAATAGCTTATGGCAATTTTTCTCTAACTATACTAAAATTTACCTATTAATGAAGAAATGGCAAGGACAATTCTCTCATTTATTTGACATGCAGCAGGTCCCTTAGTCAGCATTTGTGTCAGTTGAAATGTTTCATCTATTCTGGTCAGAATCTGTTCAATTTAAAGAAATTTACTTAATCTTTTTCATAATTTTATATCAATGAAAATAACTTTAGATTTGCTTGTATTGCTTTCTTAATTCTGGTTTTACCTCCTGAGAAGCTTGAATTGATCTCCTGAAAACAGGATTTTCTAGGAGAGATGGTGAAGGGGCCAACTTCTCAAACATAACATCTCTTAACAACAGCCATACAGATGGAATCAAGGAGATGTGTTTAGACACCTTATGGCTAATACCTACAATGTGGAAATAAATTAGATTACATCTAAAATGTGAATTCCTTCTTTTATGCCAATTCCTGTGATTTTACCATTATTTTGATGTTCTGCTATTATGTATCCTCTAATGGGTCTTTTGGGGTCATGTGACAGCCAGGAATTGGACAACAGAGCCAGTGAAGAGACACTCTTCCTATTCTTCCTGACAAAGTCCACAATAGACTCCATTTCTCTCTCATTTCTGGCATGGATGGTAACCAGACTATGTGTTACATCTGCCAAGTATGTACAAAATAGTTAAAGAAACAATAAAATTTCTTGTTTTCTATAATACTTCTAATTTTGATGATTTTGAATTGCTTGCCTTTGTAAGTCTGCTGTTTTCTGTAAGGCTTTAACACGGCATGCCCATTGGCACCTCCATATCCAAAGCAATTCAAACTTATGTATCCATCTAAAAAAATTGTTTCTTAGTGTAGTCTACTTGTGTGTCAATTAAGTTAAATTGAAATCAGACCGAAAATGTTGGAGGAGTAGCATTTTGAAAAAGTGTAAACAGACAGATGGACAAACAGATGACGGACACCTTACAATCGCATTAAGCTCTTCTGGTCTCTGACCAGTAAAGCTAAAAATATGTTTCAAAAGTTGCAAGTTGCATAAAATTCAAATATAATGAAAATTTTAATTTCTAAGAGTATTCTAAAAGTTATACTAATATGAAACTTTGACTTTTATTTTCACATTATGGTCTTGACCCAGAGCTATATATCCTAATTTTGCATTCTGAAATATTGTTTACTGATGAAGGACCTAAGCATGGCATATGTTCTTCTAAACTCTTATCAACAGAGACAGAAATGTGTAGTACAAATGTTTGGATGACAAACACCTTACCAGAGCATGGGGTCTAAGTCAAAATGTGACATGTATGTACTTATAATGGTTTTGGCCATGGATATTGACCTCGGTAGCTCAGTCTGTAGAGCACCTGACTAGTAAGGCAGTGATTCCAATTTGTATCCCTCAAACTTTGTTTGCATGAGGTATAAATTTTTATAGAAAAGTCCTTTATCAGAAGGTTCAATGATATTTTTAATGGAATAAAGCAATATGGCTGCTCCTTACCGGTTAAAGGCATTGCTTTGTCCACCACTTTGATCTTTCCTTGTGAAATTCCATCTATTTTAGGGTTTGGTGAATTAAAATTGATCTGTGGTGGAATAGTTCCATGTCTTGCTATCATGATGCATTTCACCAAACTCGCTAAACCTGCAAAGACAAGAACCCCAACTAGCTAATAAAAGATCAATTCTCAGGTACTCTTGTACTGATCATCAATAAGTGTTTATTTACCTGCAGTAGCCTCACTGTGCCCCATACTAGCCTTGACTGACCCAACCAACAAAGGTTTGTGTCTGCCCTCACAGAGGGCCTGGACTATACCACTTGCTTCCACTGGATCCCCAGCCTACAGTTTAATCAGTCACATATCAAAAATCATAAGAATTTACCAATAACTCATGACATGATTCATTTGTAATATGGAAAATCTAAAACATTAAGAGGAACATACATTGAACCCCAGTTACTGGTGTTTATTTGTTCCAATACCTTAGTACCAGTGCTGTGAGCCTCTACATATGCTACATTGTTAACATCAATGTCATTTCTGTTGTAAATTGTAGACATCAAGTTTGCTTGAGACTGACTATTTGGAAAGGTGATTCCTAAAAATAAAAGAGCAAGTGAAATCAATACCAAACTGTCCAAGAAATAAAGTATGAATACATGTTAAACTGACCAGGGTCAGGGCCAGTACATTCCACTGTCACTAAAAAAGCTATTATTTTTACAGGTACACGGGTATCCGTATCAAAATGAAACCCAAACAAGAAGTTTGTAAAACACTTATGCCTTCCTCCCCAAAGTAAATGGAATTTTTCCAAGTCCAGGGGACATAACTCTGTCAAACAAGAGGCCCATGGGCAACATCACTCACCTGAGTAGCATTGACCATGCTGATCTTTACCAGATTTCCGCCTTGTAATGTCTATTTTGACCCCACCCTATCCCAAGGGTAATAATTTTGACAATTTAAAATCTACACTACCCTGGGATGCTTTCACATAAGTTTCAGCTTTTCTGGCCCAGTAGTTCCTGAGAAGAAGATCTTTAAAGATTTTCCTATATAATTTGGTAAAAACTTGGATTCCAATTTAAGGCCCCAAGTAGTTCTTGAGAAGAAGATTTTAAAAAAAAATTTCTATATATTTTAATGTGAAACTTGGGTTCCCTATTGTGGACCCGCCCAACCCCTGGGGGTCATGATTTGGACAATTTAGAATCTACACTATTCTAGGATGCTTACACATAAGTTTAAGCTTTTCTGGCCCAGAGGTTCTCGAGAAGATTTTTCATATATATTTCTATGTAAAACTTTGATTCCCTATTGTGGCCCTGCCCAAACCCAGTCGGTCATGATTTGTACAATTTAGAATCTACACTAGCCCAGGATGCTTCCACATAAGTTTCAGCTTTCCTGGCCCAATGATTTTTGAGAAGATTTTTTAATGACCCCACTCTATTTTGTATTTTCTTGATTATCTCCCTTGTGAGGGGACTTAACCCTTCATTTTAACAATTTAAACTCCCCTTCAACCAAGGATGCTTTGTACCAAGTTTGGTTAAAATTGGCCCAGTGGTTCTTGTGAAGAAGTCGAAAATGTGAAAAGTTTACAGAGGGACTGACAGACCGACGGCCGGCCGACAAATTGTGATCAGAAAAGCTCACTAGAGCTTTGGCTCAGGTGAGCTAAAAAGGCTCGATCATACCCAAATATGTGCAATCTCAGTGAAGAAAATGAATGGAAGCTGCAAATCATTAAAATTTTTCTAAGTCCAAGGGGCATAACTTTGTCAAATAAGGCTGGATCATACCCAAATCAAAACTTGACCTAGATATTCTTAAGATAAATCTGTATACCAAATTTTGTCTCAATATGTGCAACCTCTGCAAAGAAAATCGGCTACTTTGTATATAATGACATACTTAATGGATTCCAACACAAGTATTCATTTATATATTGATCTTTTGATTTACATGTACATGATTTACATGAATCCATGCCTACCATTTCATTACACACTACCTTCTGATTTGAAGCCATCACAGTTGGTGAGAATGTCAATCATACTCAGATACACACGTTTGCAAATGGTAACATTCCTGTCAAACAGAAACAACTAAAAGTAAAACTTTTATTTTTTTTAACTTTGAAAGCAACTCCCTACTTAACAACTTTTAACAAGGCCACATTATTATTACCTAGGGTAACTCTTAAATCTTATGGTTGAAATGATTTACTTCTACTGAATGATTTAATTAATCTAGTTATGATCTGCTTCAAACTCCTGCATTTTCAAGTTATTCTGGACCTGTTCAAATTTAAAGTAGAGGACTGATATTGACTGCTTTTAACAAGGTTTTAAACAAGATGCCCATGGGCTATGACAATCACCTGAATATTATGAGCCTCTCATGCTGACCAACTCAGTGCCATCTTGGGGTGGAACTCTAGAAGAATTTGACATGATTTCAGAATTGGTAGAGGATTTTTGTGTTATTGCCTTGCATGAAGATAACTTAAAACATATTTTATTGAATAATCCAATAAGGACTGGGCAACGGGCAAAGCCTATACACACACTCTCCTTAGGCATGAAGATAAGTCTTGTAGATGCACCCAATAAAAGACTGTTAAAGAAATCCTCTATCAATTTCAAGTTTCAAGCCCAGAAGCAGCCGAGTTGGTCATAGCATGAAAAACTGATGAAACTCGTGTTAATGCATAATGTTACCTATATGGTGTAACACACCTTGTGAGTAAAACTGCCACCACCCCCTCGGCCCTGACATATCCCCCAGCCTTGGCATCAAACACATTGCTGTGGCCAGAGGGGTTGAGCATGCCCAGCTGCACCATTTGTTGAAAATAACTTGGATTAAGCAAAAGGTTGACACCTGAAAAATTAATCTTTTCTAAAAAGGAAATTCGAAAAAAAAAGACTCTACTAATGATCTTCCCTTCTGCACCCTTAATATAGAGCCTATGGAAATATATTGTTAAGTTTCGTTTTTCTAATGCACCAAGTTTCACGAATAATATCAAAAATCACTCACTCACAGATTATACAGCAAAGAATTGTTCTCTTAAATATTTTTTCCAAAACAATACTCACTAAATATACAATGTACAGCATTTTAAAATATTTTGAGTTTTTGTGCTTTATACTGCAAACCAACTTTTATTTGCGTGCGAGAAATTTTCGCGAAGTTCGCGAAAGCCTTGTCATCGCGAATATTTCTCATCGCGAACCGATCCTTAAAGTGTATGTGACTATTAACAACAGATCCAAAACGATTTGATCACGAAAATTAATCGTCGTGATCTAGTTTATCCCTGGTTAATCGGGAAATAAATTTGCCGCGAATAAAAGTTGGTTTACAGTATTTGCAGTGATCATTTTCCTGGAAATGTGAATAAAAAAAATCTAAACATGTTTAATAAGCAAAACCAGAAGTCTTGATCTGATAAGAGTGTATGCTTGAAGAATAATTTAGAACAAAAAAATGAATTTTGTAATTGGAACCTCATAATATCCCCTCTATACAGTGGAGGCCACTGACTAGATAAAATGATCCTTACCTGCAACCATAGCAAACTGACATTTTCCAGCATTTAGATCACTGACAGCCATTTCCAGAGCAGACAAACTGGAGCTACATCCTGTGTCCACCGTCATCATAGGACCGTTGAAGCTAAAGTATTCCATCAGATGACCAGCCATCATAGGTACTGTTGTGCCTGCAATTACAATTTAATATAAAACACTTGAATACAGCAAGAACTGCTAATTAAACCCATTCAAAACCAGACATATCTGGTGGTACCAGTTATTTAGTCTAGGAGTAAATTAAGTTACGCTTAATATTTTGTTGTGACCTTTACATTTTTCTCTGAAGGGTAAAAACTTTTTTTTAATAAGACAGAAAGTAACTAAATTCTAGCAGGACTTTTTCACGAAATACTTTGCAGAGCTTTAAATTGTCTGTTACATAATAATGTTGCTCTTTTTAGATCTTCTCTTCAATCTGGCTAACAAGAGTGTTCTCATAGAGAGGCAAGAGGAATCAGTTAATAAAAACATGATAAATATCCATTAAAAAGCTCAAAACATCTTGGGGGAAAGAAAAGGCAAGCGCTGCTTGAATCGGGTTCACATGAGCTTTTGGCTCAGGTAAGCTAAAAATCATTTAAGAATGAATAAAACATCAATTATTTACTTTTTTATAGCTTACATAGCTTTGAGATGGTTTCTCTTGATGTTTCAAGAGCATCACTGTCAGGTAGAAAGCAGGCTAGATAAAGTCCTGTGGTGTTATTCTGTAGCGCGGGCAAACTGAGGCCTGAGTCCACAACACACTCACAGCAAACCTCATATAAGTGTCGCAACATGGGATTCATGTGATGAACCTATAAATGGAGTATAGGTTAAACCATCAGCTGAGAACGAAGAGGCCTATGGGCCAAAATACTCACCTGAAGCACATTTCCTTAGAAACAGAAAATTTTATATTGGTTTTCCCAAAATGCCAAAGATTGCCAATTCATGCTTCCACATCGTCACGGGTGACGCAGTTGCTATCTCCGCACAGCCAATCAGAATCGCGGAAAAATTGTCAACCATTAACTCCGACAAAACGCAGCTGTCGGATGCTACGAGAGGACATCGTTAAACGTCTTATCCGCTCTATAGCAGAAAATTGTGAAGTCCCATGAATAGGTTAGATGTAATAATAATACGAGGTACCTGGAAAGAATACGCAAGGTGAGATTTATTCATTTTCTAAGTCCAAAACACGCATAAACAGCTGATCAAGTCATGTCATGTGTAAGACTGAAAACGACTGCCCTTTACAAAAATAAGTCTTTCAAATATATTTATGTCAGGGTAGTGATAATGTAAGTGGAAACTAGAAAACTGACCAGTCAGCAAGGGCCCCGCCATGGGGTGGAATTATAAGGATGCAGCTTATGGAATGATTAAAAAATATATGAAGAAATAAGCAACAGCAAATGTATTCTTAAAATTTTCAACATAATTCCTGAATATCCAAAAACCTGTAAATAATATCCTTGTATATTTACATTAGGCACTGGCAGTAAAGAACAACCTAACATTGAATGTATATATAAACAATAATGAAGTTTGTATTTGTGTTATATAAAATGCCAATCTTCAATGAATGCAAATACATGTATCATGAAGGCTTGACCTTAACTTCAAAACAAACAGCAGTTGCAGACAAAGTTTTTCATTAATCTTAAAATGACAGATAAAGATAGGCCTACTAAATTTTCTTCAGCAGGCTAGATAATTAATCCTGAGGGATTAATTGTACCTCTCTCATCATTTTCTTCTAAAGTTACAATAAGAACTTTTTCAGTATTAATATTAGAATGGCTTAATCCAACTACCTTAATAATTATTATTATTCTTGAATTTACATAAAGGGAAAAAAGTAAAAATAAAAGATATGTCTTCTTTAATCTATTTCTTGTTTATAGAATTCAATGAAATCATAACTCATTGTGTAGGTATTTTAACCAAAATAAAGTATAAACATTTATATCTAAATCCACATTTCAGAGTGTTCATAGCATTCCAAATTGACTGAACTTCAAAACAAACTTCATTTGCAGACAGAGGTGGTAATTAATCTCAATGTGACAGATAAAGATAATGCTTTGGATTTTCTTCAGGAGGAAAGCTAATTAATCCCAAGGGACTCATAGCAGCATTCAGTTTACAATGGAAACATCTTCAGCAGTTATCTCTCTTTGCTAAAGCATTCTTATATAAAGTTAAGGAATATACCCCACCACCCCAGCTCCAAACCAAGGGTCATAGAGAAACAAACTTAGCATCAAAATATGTCTTTCTGCCTATTGAACTACCATACCAAATTTGATCTTAATTGGGCAACCATAAAAAAAGTTATTAGGAAAAAACAGGAAATTTGTGGACAGAAGAAAGACAGACGGACAGACGGACAGACAGAGTGATTACTATAGGGCACCCGCAAATCCTTGCGGGGCCCTAATTAAAGCGAGCAATAATTGAATTAAGTAATACATGTATCACGTACAATATGGTGATTTACTTTGAACTTAGGCAGTTATATATGTACTCGGACTATACACAGACCTAAGGTGGACTGTTCAGAGCTGATCTCTGTGAAATGAATATAGATTCTCGAAAGAGAATGCTGCAAAAATATATTCTGGCTAATTTTCATGTTTTATTTTTAAATTTTTTTGTGATTGTATATATAAGTGCAGTGTATAGCTTTTTGAATCTTAATTGTAGCATTTGTGGGTCATGACATACTGACTGTATACAGCAGTTAGATAGGCAACAGTCATCAAGAAAGGCAGGCTACTTAAGTATTATCAAGGTGAGTTGTTAGTTTACTGATATTATTATATTATGTTAAGAAAACTATTTGTTATGAAACAAGAAGCCCATGGGCCACATTGCTCACCTGAGAAGCGTTGACCATTCTGTTCTTTACCAGATTTCCCCCTTGTTATACATAATGCATCCCCACCCTACCCCACTGATCATAATTTAGACATTTTGAAATCTACACTACCCCATGATCCTTCCATGGGCACATATGTTTCAGCTTTTTTGGCCCAGTGGTTCCTGAGAAGAAGATTTTCAAAGATTTTTCCTATATATTTCTATGTAAAACTTTGATTCCCCATTGTGGCCCCGCCCTTCCCCCGGGGGTCATGATTTGAACAATTTAGAATCTACATTATACCAGGATGCTTCCACATAAGTTTCAGCTTTTCTGGCCCAGTGGTTCTTGAGAAGAAGATTTTCAAAGATTTTTCCTATATATTTCTATGTAAAACTTTGATTCCCCATTGTGGCCTCGCCCTTCCCCCGGGGGTCATGATGTGAACAATTTAGAATCTACACTATACCAGGATGCTTCCACATAAGTTTCAGCTTTTCTGGCCCAGTGGTTCTTGAGAAGAAGATTTTCAAAGATTTTTCCTATATATTTCTATATAAAACTTTGATTCCCCATTGTGGCCCCGCCCTTCCCCCGGGGGTCATGATTTGAACAATTTAGAATCTACACTATACCAGGATGCTTCCACATAAGTGTCAGCTTTTCTGGCCCAGTGGTTCTTGAGAAGAAGATTTTCAAAGATTTTTCCTACATATTTCTATATAAAATTTTGATTCCCCATTGTGGCCCCGCCCTTCCCCCGGGGGTCATGATTTGAACAATTTAGAATCTACATTATACCAGGATGCTTCAACATAAGTTTCAGCTTTTCTGGCCCAGTGGTTCTTGAGAAGAAGATTTTCAAAGATTTTTCCTATATATTTCTATGTAAAACTTTGATTCCCCATTGTGGCCTCGCCCTTCCCCCGGGGGTCATGATGTGAACAATTTAGAATCTACACTATACCAGGATGCTTCCACATAAGTTTCAGCTTTTCTGGCCCAGTGGTTCTTGAGAAGAAGATTTTCAAAGATTTTTCCTATATATTTCTATATAAAACTTTGATTCCCCATTGTGGCCCCGCCCTTCCCGCAGGGGTCATGATTTGAACAATTTAGAATCTACTCTATACCAGGATGCTTCCACATAAGTTTCAGCTTTTCTGGCCCAGTGGTTCTTGAGAAGAAGATTTTCAAAGATTTTTCCTATATATTTCTATATAAAACTTTGATTCCCCATTGTGGCCCCGCCCTTCCCCCGGGGGTCATGATTTGAACAATTTAGAATCTACACTATACCAGGATGCTTCCACATAAGTTTCAGCTTTTCTGGCCCAGTGGTTCTTGAGAAGAAGATTTTCAAAGATTTTTCCTATATATTTCTATATAAAACTTTGATTCCCCATTGTGGCCCCGCCCTTCCCCCGGGGGTCATGATTTGAACAATTTAGAATCTACACTACCCCAAGATGCTTCCACATAAGATTCAGCTTTACTGGCCCAGTGGTTCTTGAGAAGAAGATTTTTTAATGACCAAACCCTATTTTTGCCTTTTCTTGATTATCTCCCCTTGCGAGGGGATATGTCCCTTCATTTTAACAATTTAAATTCCCCTTCAACCAAGGATGCTTTGTACCAAGTTTGGTCAAAATTGGCCCAGTGGTTCTTGAGAAGAAGTCGAAAATGTGAAAAGTTTACAGACGGACAGACAGCTGGACAGACAGACGGACAGACAGACAGACGGACAGACGGACAGACGGACGGACAGACAGACGGACGGACGACGGACAAAATGTGATCAGAAAAGCTCACTTGAGCCTTCGGCTCAGGTGAGCTAAAAAAACTTAATTATAAAGCCAGCATATTATTAAAGTGAAGATAGCACTATACATGTAGGGTGAGTTCACCATGCATCGGACACATACCTTGCTTCGGACAACTTTAGGCAATAAACTCTCTTTCAACTTAAGAGATATGTGTATTTATTTGTTTCTGTCATAAAGACGAAGATTTAAATTTTTTCATGATACCGATTGTGTTTATCATGTTGTGATAAAAATACCCCGCAAATGGCCTTGAAGTTACGTCATATTTTACATCATCAAAGGGGAATAACCCGAAATTTATGATTTTGCAATTTTTAGAGTTATCGTTCTTTTAAATTCGACTTACACGGAACGAGTCGGACTTTGGTGAATTTTGTCAGGGATTGGTAATTTTACATAAATTATAATTAAATTTCACTTCAATGTTTGTTTAATTCTTATTAGAGCTGGTTTTTACTAGTATGCTATTTTCACCGTACATCGGACACAAATTAACCATGCATCGGACACTTTTCGATGCAAAGGTAAGCACTACCATTTTCATACAGAACCCAGCTGACAGCTGTTTTTTGCGGAAAAAGAAAATAAAAACTCTATATTTTCAGTCAAAATACAAGTTATCGATATATGAAGTATGGAATTTTACTCAATTTATTTCTGCAAACCAGAATATATGATAAGTCATGAGAAAAAGGCGCGAATTACGGCATTATAAGCATTTTAAAGCATTTCTAAGGCAGAGTGAGGTATCGAGAATCGTTCTACATTTGTGCAATAATATTGTCGATTAAATTAAAGTTGAGGGTTATTTCTTAGATAAAAGATGAAAATATATCCATATCAAGGATTTTAAAGCACTGTGATAAAGGTATGATATTTTTCCGGTCTCCATACCGTCTGTCCGATGCATGGTGAACAATGTCCGATCCATGGTGAATTTTCAGTTTTTTCTAAAAACTCGATTTTCGGGGATATTTTCTCAATAAACGGAATATAATTGTGTCCTAAATTGTTATTTTAATCACAAACTAAATTTTAAACTCCATTTTGATAATTTTCCTTCGGTAGCGATATCGCTAGAACTTGTTGAAGTACAAGGGTATCCGATGCATGGTGAATTCACCCTATAGTGCTTTACTATGAAAACTATAAAAATGAGTAAACATGGTAAAATGACACATGAATTGTTATTTTTGTTATATACATTATTGATATACTAGTCAAAATTTCTAACTCCCCAGGCAAGTTTTTGCTTTACACCGCTCTGATATTGAATTATTTTAACAGTATACTTTAATAAGTATGCAGGATAAACCAGAAGTCTCTGTCGAGACTGTAGCTCTACTGGTTTGTACTGATCAAAACCCGATGCACAGAATTATGTATCTTAGTGTAGTCTACTTGTGTGATAAGTTATATTGAAATCAGACCAAAACTGTAGAAGGAGTAGCGTTTTAAAGGAATTCCACAGAAAATTCTACTTTTAGTAACCATGGCAACACCGTTCATTGAAATCAAAATCCGATGCGCTATTTTATGTAAATTAATGTAGTTTACTTGTGTGCCAAGTGATAATGAAATCAGACCAAAACTGTAGAAGGAGTAGCATTTTAAAGGAATTTCTCAGAAAATTCTATTTTTAGAAACCATTGCAACACCGCTCATCGAAATCAAAAACCGATGCACTATTTTATGTATCTTAGTGTAGTCTACTTGTGTGCCAAGTGATATTGAAATGAAACTAAAACTGTAGAAGGAGTAGCGTTTTAAAGGAATTTCACAGAAAATTCTATTTTTAGTAACCATGGCAACATCGCTCATCGAAATCAAAAACCGATGCACTATTTTATGTATCTTAGTGTAGTCTACTTGTGTGCCAAGTGATATTGAAATCAGTCCAAAACTGTAGAAGGAGTAGCGTTTTAAAGGAATTTCTCAGAAAATTCTATTTTTAGTAACCATTGCAACACCGCTCATCGAAATCAAAAACCGATGCACTATTTTATGCATCTTAGTGTAGTCTACTTGTGTGCCAAGTGATACTGAAATGAGACTAAAACTGTAGAAGGAGTAGTGTTTTAAAGGAATCTCTCAGAAAATTCTATTTTTAGTAACCATGGCAACATCGTTCAACGAAATCAAAAACTGATGCACTATTTTATGTATCTTAGTGTAGTCTACTTGTGTGCCAAGTGATACTGAAATGAGACTAAAACTGTAGAAGGAGTAGCGTTTTAAAGGAATTTCTCAGAAAATTCTATTTTTAGTAACCATGGCAACATCGTTCATCGAAATCAAAAACCGATGCACTATTTTATGTATCTTAGTGTAGTCTACTTGTGTGCCAAGTAATATTGAAATGAGACCAAAACTGTAGAAGGAGTAGCGTTTTAAAGGAATTTCACAGAAAATTCTATTTTTAGTATCCATGGCTTCATCGTTCATCGAAATCAAAAACCGATGCACTATTTTATGTATCTTAGTGTAGTCTACTTGTGTGCCAAGTAACATTGAAATCAGACCAAAACTGTAGAAGGAGTAGCATTTTAAAGGAATTTCTCAGAAAATTCTATTTTTAGTAACCATGGCAACACCGTTCATCGAAATCAAAAACAGATGCACTATTTTATGTATCTTAGTGTAGTCTACTTGTGTGCCAAGTTATATTGAAATGAGACTAAAAATGTAGGAGGAGTAGCGTTTTGAAAAATTGTTTACAGACAGACGGACAGACAGACAGACAGACAGACGGACGGACACCGGACGCATTACTATCGCATAAGCTCTTCTGGTCTCTGACCAGTAGAGCTAAAAAAGTAGCAATACAGTTTTTCGCACTTGATTTATTTCATTAGAGCACTTCAACACAATATGCAGAAACGTTAAGGCACCTTTTAAATAAAAATTCACAACGTTAAATACTGCATTATCATCCATTAAAACGAATTCACAGCAAGACAACCGTTCCTCAAAGAGTTCACACTATTTAAGAAAAATTCTTATATTGAATGTTTTTCCATGTGGAGACTAGGTCGTCCTCTAATTCTGCTAGATTCTGCTGCTGGAAAAGCTGTCTCACACTCCAGTCTATCTTCTTCCATACATGTAAGTTAGGGTTGAGATTAGGATGACAAGGGGCTTACTGAAAGTGCCTGTGCCTTGCTGACAATAGTTAAATAATGTCTCATTACATGTATTCCCCACTCGTCCAGTTTGACACTGAGGAGAGGGCACTTCCGGTTCCGGTTCCATTGATATTTCCGGGTAAACTCCAGGATGATTTTGTTGTGTTTGTTGAAAATCTAGCGATTTCTACTGATTAAAAGGAATTTAGGTATGCTTTGTAGGTTTTTCGGGCAGTAATTACTGTAAATGTATTACATTTGGCGGTGTATTCTTTTTAGCGCTTTTGGCGGAAAGATACTTCCGCTAATTCAAGTACATCGCTAAATTTCTTAAACATTGATACATGAATAAGAACATAAAGAAATGTGCTAAATCAAATCTACGCTAACTTGTTTAAAAATCTTTTTCCACTAAATATCGTACATGCCAAATATAATACATTTACAGTATAAAGGTTTTAAGTAAAATAAAGTCATACAGTGAAAGGAAACAGAATTCTCGTTAACTACGACCGGCTTGGGCCATAATCAGCTTCACTTCCACATTGTTGTGTGGACATACACCGCATTTAAATCAAACTTTTTTCTGTTTTTCGTTATCAATTAAAGATGGAGAACACATGGAAGTAAAAAAATATGAAGATTACACCCGAAAAACATATGAAACTCGAACTTCATGTTTTTTAACAAAAAAGGTCAAGGTCGAGTAATTACACATTTGATTACAATTTTTTTGGCCTTGACAGGTAAGTATTGCAAATTGAAGGCAAAATTGTAAGCAACTAGGACATTGATGTTCAGGTTTTGAACTTTTAGAAAAAATAAAAGTGGGGACTTAGAAATTTTGACAAGTATACCTACTTAGATTTGGTGAAAAAAAAATAAGGATAGTTCATTGCAAATTTGTTTTTAAAAAGTATTCAAAAAATTCCAAGTCAAATGTATTATTTATATTTAATGAAATATTGCATGAATTCAGGATCAATGATGAAGCACAAATTAAAGGAAACAAAAGAATCTTCACCTGCGTGCCATAACAGAATGTCCCAGTGAATTTCAACAGGCTGCATCTTCGCTTAGTTAGGTAATTTACAAATGATAATGCCATTAATGGAGAAAGAGACATGCCACTTATTCCTGACATCAATGTTTTTATGCTGTTAAAGACCCAAGAAAATCAGCACTTGGAGTAATATTTGAAGTAGAAAGCACCCTATTTAGATTTTGGTAAATTTATTTGTGTTATAGATCTAAACTCTCTTTTTCTTGTTTTTATAGACACTTTGGATTAATTTTACCAACATCATAAACAGAGAGAATCTTCAGTCTACAGAGCAGACTAAATAATCTTCTACAATCCACATATCAGCTTGAGAAAAACAAGACCCCTTGCCATTAAGCAAATATTAAAAATAATTAAATAAAAAATATTATCAGTTTGTTCAAGTCAAAATTATTGTGTGAGGAAGTTGTGGGGTGAATATGCTCGTAACACATTAAATAAACCTACATTCATGATTGCAACAACAACAAAATAATTTTGTCCAACATCGATAACAAAGAATTTAATATTGGAGGAAATCTCGGCGGTGAAGATTGCAATGCTAAACAAAATTTGTCGATTTTATTATAAACAATAGAGATTGGTCTACGTTTCCGATCTAACTACTCTGTAGAACACTGGCGACAGTTGAACTGACCTTCAAGTCGGTTGCATACGGATCGAGCGGTTAAAATCACTCTTCCTTCCCATTTCTACTTACTAAAATTTTGTGTTTGAAACCTCAATTAAACTTATATGACTTTCGACAAACATTTCTGTAAAAATTTGTGAGCAAACAAGCTCATTGAACTTTTTTCCACGCGATTCTTTAAATCGCATCCATGTTGTTTACGTTAGGTTGTCGGAGTCTGCAACCACGTGACTTTCGTTGCCATCGGTGGGCGAAGCGTGGAAGCGTGAATTTCCCAGAAAATAACAGCCATGGCCAAATTCACAAAAAGTAATGTAAGAACCTTGCCTTAAATGGTGCATTTCTTACATATGATTTTTCATTCGCTGATATTAATCAAATTGGACAAATAGCTACCAAAGATTCTTATTGCCCTCTCCGTCATGTTTATGCCAGAAGGTATATATGCTCTCCAGAACTATGATTTATAAACCTAATTATCCCCCTTTCCTTTACATATGGTTGGAGTAAAGCCACAACTTTTGATGCATCCAAGTAGCAATTTTAGCTTAAAAGTATACACGCTATAACTTGCGCCAGTTAAAATAAGATTGGAAATTTATATTTTTTGTTTATCAATAAAAGTTACGAAAAAACTGTAAATTACACCATTAAAATCAAACGCGTTATAAAGTTTTCAAATTATTATTATTTATATTCCTGCTAGGAGAGAAAAATAGCTATTTTTAAATAAATCCATCACGTGACGCCGTCGCTACTTTTAGATTGATAAACAAACATGGCGTGAAGAAAACAAGGTAGGCTGTTTGAGATACTACTCACTTTTGACGTGGATGGCAAGCGTATTACTCTTAATGTTACTTATCTTTTAATGTAATTAGTATCAACCATCTACTCTGTTATGACACATATTAACCTTTTATTAATAATTGTTGTCAAAATGCAATATTCCTCGTTGTCTGTGATTTCCCGTGGACATGCGTGTCTATATATAGGCCTACTGTTTACGCACTTCCTTCATCAATATTCATGAAAAGACTGAATTCTTAATTGCCAGATATTGCTTAATTGTTTTGTTATTACAAGGAACTCTATCGTAAAATTTTGTGGAAAGTATTATTTTTCATTACACTTCATGTGTTTCAAATCATTAATCATTTTGTTTCACACAAAAGTTGGCGTAATTCATACAGCGTGTAGGACTTTAACCTGCCAAATTATGAAACTTTTCATCAATCGTGCTTTTAAATCAGTTGCATCTACAGTAAAACACGTTCAGTACAAACACTGACATTGCAAATTCATGGATATAGCAAAGTTTTCTTATATTCCCAACTAACCGGTATATAATTTTACAAATTCCTTATTTAGATATAACAAATTATGGATAGAGTGAAGTAATTTCACCAGTCCCAGTGACTTTGTTATAACCGAGTTTTACTGTAAATACTAACCCATGTTTAAGTCATAATAGTCACTGCAAACTGCTAGGGGGAAACAAAGATAAATTCTAAAAATTGTTTTTAGAAGCTATCTTGATAAAATTAACATTACCTCATTTTCCTCTAAATTGAAATATTCTGCATCAAACTTATCAATATTCTTTATCAATCCTACTCTTGGAGGTGTGCCATGGAGTTCCCTTGGCCATCTTGTTCCTCTTATCAAATCTTTTCCCAGAATTAAGTTTTCCCAGAACTCCTATACGTATTAACAAAATAAAAAAATATGTGTTACCATCATGCTTTAATTGTTAAATGCCTTCATCAATTTTAAAATGCCAAGACAATAAGTTGGGTAAATTTTATTTACATCAATGTTTTCTGATTCTGGAAGTCTGGAAGCAACACCTGTCAGAAAAGTTTCATACATTGTTGGACCAGCATTGATTCCTAAGATTTCTGTAGAATTTGCTGTAATATAATTAAAAAAAAATATATTTACAATAAATATTCATGCTCAAATGCATTTGTAATTGAAAAAAAAATCTATACCAGAATTCTCTGATGAAACTGTAGCTCTAATGGTTTGTACTTGTACCACAGAAAGAGAGAACTAGTACTTGGATGTGAAGCTTTGCAACAGCAATAAATAGAATATTGAGAGAGAATAGTCTCCCTTAGTAGCAAGATTTATTTCAACTAAACTATAATTCTTGAAAGAATTTCAAAGAAATTTTTATTGCTATCCGTTTTCTTTTACTACATGTATCTGTTTTCATCCATCGTCGTTCATCATGCGTTAACATTTGAACATTTTCAGCTTCTTCTCTGCTGAACCATTTTGGCATATAGCATCTATGGGTGAAGGGGAACAGAAATTGTGAATTTCATGGTCCCTGCTCCCCTGGGGCCTGGGGGTGGGGCCAAAACCACTCAAATTAGTGCAATCTTTAAAAATCTTCTTTACTCCTGGAAATCAAGCTTTCAAACTGTTGGTATGATTGTAATCAGCATTGCGTCCTCTACCAAAATTGTGAAATTCATGACCCCAGGGTCAGTGATTCTAGTGCTAGGGCAGGGCTATATAGATTATACAGTGAAAATGAAGGTTTTCTTAAGAAGATTTTCAAAGATTTTTCCTATATACATGTATTTCAATGTAAAATTTTGATTCCCTATTGTGGCCCACCCTACCCACAGCGGTCATGATTTGTACAATTTAAAATCTACACTACCCTTAGGATGCTTCCACATAAGTTTCAGCTTTTCTGGCCAAGTGGTTCTTGAGAAAAATATTTTCAAAGATTTTTCCTATATACATGTATTTCAATGTAAAATTTTGATTCCCTATTGTGGTCACCCTACCCAAGGGGGTCATGATTTGAACAATTTAAAATCTTTACTACCCTTAGGATGCTTCCACATAAGTTTCAGCTTTTCTGGCCCAGTGGTTCTTGAGAAGATTTTCATAGATTTTTCCTATATATTTCTCTGTAAAACTTTGATTCTCCATTGTGGCCCCACCCAACCCCCAGGGGTCATGATATGAACAATTTAGAATCTACACTACCCCAGGATGCTTCCACATGAGTTTCAGCTTTTCTGGCCCAGCGATTCTTGAGAAGATTTTTTAATGACCCCACCCTATTCTTGTCTTTTCTTGATTATCTCCCTTTGTGAGGGGACCTGGTCCTTCATTTTAATGATTTAAAATTCCTCTTCACCCCTTTTAGGTAGCTGCAGATTTGTAGCTCTCTGAAAATATATATATTGATAGACCGGAGAGCTACAGTGCCACCCATTGAAAAAACTGTATATTTATTGCGCACAAAAAAGTGCGCTCGGTTCTTGATTAATTCTTCCAAATTCTTACCTCAATTGCAAAAAATGGAAGATTTAAAAAAATTCCTCTTTCCTCTATCGAGTACTTTCGTAGTTGACATCTGAACGAAGCATATTGGACCGAATTATCTTTGAAACCAAAATGGCAGAATAAATCAGCGAAATGTTCGATGATTGCAATATCAGGACCAGAAGGGCCATCAACAACAATTATGAGGAATGTTTTGTTGTCGAAAGAGTCAAAGAATATGTTAGGAACACACGGTTAGTGATATTTTGAGATTACAGTTTTAAAAACACGGAGAAATAATTCGAGAACCGAGCGCACTTTTTTGTGTGCAATAGATATACAGTTTTTTCAATGGGTGGCCCTGTACTTCTCCGGTCTATCAATAATTTTTTTTCGGAGAGCTACAGATCTGCAGCTACCCTTTTAGGATGCTTTGAACCAAGTTTGGTCAAAATTGGCCCAGTGGTTCTTGAGAAGAAGTTGAAAATGTCAAAAGTTTACAAAAGCCTACAGTTCCTTCAACAATGCAATGTATGACAGGGGGAGGTGGTAGATAGGGGCTCCGATGCTGGATCCTGAATCCTCACCTGTAAAGTGATTCATTTTTATACCATATAAATTGCAGACCTGAACGGTATATGATGCTCCGGTTAGGCAGAAGGTAATTGTCTGTAAATCTTTTTGTTCCCTTCAGGTGCCTGTGCATAAACATAAACATTGAATACTAATTGGACTCCTCAGAGGGCTGCCTGTGCATAAACATAAACATTGAATACTTATTGGACTCCTCGGAGGGCTCTGTTTCAGCATTTGCTGAATCCGCTCCTGAAACTGATAAACATGAACACACAACTTTACGTTATACTTTACAGACGTGCAGGTAATTTGTAAACGAATTTTACCTTTTCGTCACTTATTCTTTATCAAACTGCATTCAGCTTAGCGCTAGCTTATGGTTACTTCGTTTTCCTCGGCATTTTCTGGCATTCAGTGTAACAATGTCCGAATGTGAGGTAGTGTGCTGCACGTGCCAGTACGTACGCCCCGCCCACTGTGCTCCCGCGCGTTTAGAACAGTCTGAACAAATGTCCACAGAACCTGGGATTACGTTGTCGTTTTTAAGATTTTCAAATATTTTTCTAAAAGACTAGACTAAGAGTAATCCGTTTTGCATGAAAATGATATATCTTACAGGCCCGTAGTATGAAAAATCGGATGTTTTCCAGGATTTTTTACGATTTTGTTATTTTACGTTTCAGGAAACCTAAAATATCAAAATCGTAAAAAGGCCTGCAACGTCAGATTTTTCAGACTAACATGCCTGTAGAAAACGAGGAGGGCCATGAATTTGTTTATAATTTTTTTCAATCCAAAAATCAGATTAATTTTGTAACTGCATAATAAGTGCATATACATGTAACAGTGGAATATCACTCTAAAATCTAAACGTAGTTTAAAAAAATAATTAACAATAATTCCAACTTTAAAGTTGACCTTTTCCAACTGTAAAGTTGGCTTTTCCAACATGAATGAAAACATGAAATTTTCTTTTCTACCCCACCGCCCGAAATTGTTGCAGTAACTTGAGTAATAAGGTACAAATTTTTTGCGGTCAGGCAGTGCAAGGATCAATATTTCAATGGCCCGAAACTAAGAAATCATACCCAATGAACTAGATTTTGTGCAAGCCGATCTAGAGATCGGAATTTGTTACCTGCATTTTAACAAAAACAGCTTGCAGAGAACGAACCATATTACTGTAACAAAATATTCATATGTTTACTTCATTCAGTTTTTTTGTACGCATTTGTTTATTCTTTGCAAAAGTACTATGTGTAAATGTCTGTGAAACAGTTTTGCTAGGTTTCTAAACTACCGGATTAGTCTGTCTTCCATGAAAGGAGTGCCACAATCATTTCGCGCCAAATGTCACAAGTTTTCCTTGGATTGTTCTTTTGTAAGAGTATGATTATTTTCATGAAATGATAACCTTTTTTCAACATTTTTGTTAACTGCTTTTGGTACATTTTGCTTTGAATAGCTATCATATTCAACTGAAGCTGCCTTTTGGCACTTCGTGTGCATTTGAAATGTAACCTTAAAACAACCACAGTTTCCCGGCCAGCACAAATCAATATTAGTACGATTCTCAGTTAACCTTGGACTTTCAGTAGGGCGTGACTTTCTCGACAATACGTAATTGACGTCTCTCAAATGGCGAATAGATTCTAAATGGTTAAGAAGTAAATAACATCAGCAACTTTAAATTGTTGTTGACAACGATGAGACGACATAGGCCCCGCCTATCAGTATCTGCCGTACGAAACAATATCATTGGATCATTGATACACTCGTTGACATTCACCGGAATGTATATTTCAACAGTGAATGAAGGCTGTGTAAATTTCAGACGCTAACTGTGTAACATCGAGAATACCGCGCCTTACTGAAAGTCCAATATTATAACTGAAACTTGTACTATAAACTTAAGGTATCTTATTTACTTCATTTTTTTTAAAACGGTGCTTTAACTAGTTTCGAATTTGAACAGTTTTGGATAATTTTTGTTTAAAAATGAAAAATAAACAAAAAAAGTTTCTGCTTCTAGTAAATTTTTGTATGAATAAAGCTGTATTTATTCTCAAAAATCTAGACGATAATGCGAGATCAACAAATCCGTCTCTTTTTCCATGTCAAGTCCTTAATGTTTACTATAAGAAGCGCTGTAGTGACGTTGATTGGAAAGAAAATTACATGCTGTTTCTTAAGTTGGGGAGTACATGTATTTTGAAACTTTTTAAGGGTACCTTATTTAATTGCAACAATGTGTATAAGACGCCGTATAAGACACTGGTGTATCGTCTTTCTAAAGAACTTTGGCCATGGGTTTCATCATTGAACTACGTAGGATCTCCAAAATAATGAGCAAATTTCACAACATTCCAATTTCAGCAGTTCCGGATTTACTATGGACGACATTTTCTCAAAGGAGTTGTACACCATACGAGATAAAAATAATAAATAGATGAAACGTTAATTATTTCATTCACATTGAAATATTTATAAATAATTATATTGATTTCAAAGTTGCAGAGAACGTGTGTGTAGAAACGCATGTACATTTCATATTGAGATTCTTTCATATATTTTTTTTTATTTATTTTGATCAAGTTGTTTAAACGCAATCATTTATTCTTTACATTTTCATTTCTCTACTTATGTTCTAAACTACTTTAATTCACTGAAGCATATTTAATGCAGGAATGTTTTTTAAATTTTAATATAGTGTAGCATTTTGAACAAAATGCTTTTAGGGGTTGAGAAGTTAGGTAAAGGACAATTTGATTTAGTTTAGAAATCAAATACGTGGGTCTTACACAAATAACGAATCGAGGACTTTCTCGGTTGCAATCCGGAATTACTTAAAGTCCTGAACCTTTAAAGAATCTTCAATTTCATGTCAATAAACTTCTCTCAAATTTATCCAAATACTTAATTATGTACATTCCACTTGTATTCCTGTTATATTAAAAAAACGTTCGATCCTGTACTTTTGGGCCAATTTCATTTGTCACTGATCGGCGTACGCCGAATTGCGCCGGTCATATGACCGGCGTAAAACGGCTAAGAGGCAAATGAAGTAAACCGGCGAAAACATTTTTTAAAAATGAATAATTACGCTAAATGATAATCAATTAATTGAGTTTTATCACTTTTTATGCCCCCGCAAACGAAGTTTTTATGCCCCCGTAAACGAAGTTTCGGGGGTATATAGTTTTTGTCGTGTCCGTCCGTCTCTCTGTCTGTCTCTCTGTCTCTCTGTTTGTCCGCAAAAACTTTAACCTTGCCCATAACTTTTGATTTAGTTGAGCTATGACTTTCATATTTCATATGTGTATTCCTTGTGACAAGACCTTTCTTTGGGTACCACCAAATTTGACCTTTTGACCTTGGCCTTGGAGTTTGACCCACTTTTACATGAAAATTTTAAACTTTTACTTTGGCTAGATCTTTTGAACAGTAGATACCAGAACATTTATACTTCACATATGTAATGTTTGTTGAAAGACCTTTCATTGGATACCAACAACCTTGACCCTTTGACCTTGACCTTGTAGATTTCTGTACTTATGAAAAAACTTTAACCTTGGCCATAACTTTTGATATATAGGGCTTTCATACTTTATATATGTAATCCTTGTGAGAAGACCCTTCATTGGATACCAAGCACTTTTACCCTTTGACCTTGACCTTTGAGTTTGACCTACTTTAAAAAAGCAAACCTTGACCATAAATTTTAAAGGGTTAAGGCTAGTGCTCTCATACTTTAGATATTTCATCCTTGTGACAAGACCTTTCATTTGCTAACAAGAAAATTTGACCCTTTGACCTTGACCTTAGAGTTTGACCTACTTCAAAAAAAATTTTAACATTGGCCATAACTTCTGAATGGTTAGGGCTAAGGCTTCCATACTCTACATAAGCATTCTATGTGGCAAGATCTTTCATTGGATACCGATTACCTTGACCCTTTGACCTTGACCTTGGAGATTTTGCACTGATTGAAAAAACTTTAACATTGGCCTACTTTCAAATTTCACAATTGTTTTCCAGTGAGAATACCCTACTTTTGGTACCATTAAATTTATTTGCATTTAAGAAAAGTTTAATCTTTGCTATGTTGCCATACGGGGGCATCAGTGTTTCACAAACACATCTTGTTACATTATGTTTTAGTAGAATAATTCGAAATTCAATTTTAAAAAAAACCCATGGACCTCATGAAAAATTTTATTTTTCAGAGAATAAAAACATTTTTTAGATATTTGAATAGAGATTTGCTCAAAATATGCAAACAAATAAAGAACATGTCGATTTGGTAAAAAGTATCTGCATTTTCACAGTTGTTTTCTCTTCCCGCCATATATCCAAGACCGGCGATTTCCTCGCCGGTCATTTCAGACCGGCGCATACGGCGTACGCCGGCGAACCTTCCCCGGTCAAATGAAGTAACAAGCCGGGTTACGAAAGGTCAAGCGGCGCATTCGGCGTACGCCGGTATGACAAATGAAATCCTACCTTTGAGTCGATTTTGGTCCAGACCTTTATTTCTAAAATTCTGCATCATTACTAAGTTTTAACATTGAATTTAGATTCTACAATGCAAATTAAACTATATCCATTGCAAAAACCGCATATAGTTGTTTACTCATTTTGATTCATATTCAATCTGTTATTTACGCAGGCACCTAACGTTACTTATTTTTCTTTTAAAAAAAAAAATATATACACATGCCTAATAATAAACAAGGTACCCATCGAAACCTGCCATCTTGGATTTTCGAAGTAGGTCATCACTCTTATTTTCGTCTGAAACTCCGTCAAATAAATTCCCTGCAACCATATTCTTTCTGTGGCCAGTCTTTCGAGGTCTAAACTTACGGACACTGCAGCCAGAAAGGCGCATCACACTTGCAAATATTAAAAATCACTCGCCAAACTCGACCTACTGCTTCAACATTGCCAAGGGGGGCCGGAAGTTTACATCAATATGCTAATGGGAATTCCGTATTTGTCAGTTTTGTGGTGGATCTAAAGTGGCGTGTTATAATTACTTTGAAATTTTAATAAATATTTCGATAATAGAAAATGAAAAAAATGCAAAATGGGAAAAATAAAACACTTCTTATAAATATACCTGTAAAATATACTGTATTAATCTATACAGGTCGTTGCGTTCGAAACAATCTTGAATAAAAGAGGGGAGTGCTTGAAAAAAAAATCAACAACAAATCATCTAGAGTTAATTGAATCGTTTTCAAAAAACAATAGACTGCAAACCATCCAGTTATATATATATATATATATACACTGTACATATATACCTGACATATGCTTAATTGAAAAAGGAGAGGGATATCACACTAATAAAAGGATATGTAATGAAATCAAATATAAGCCTATGCAACATGTTTATATGTGTAATCTGTCACCAAGAAAAAAAAAATGTCGCCATGCCACTACTTTATTGCAATACATAAAATTGCAGATCTCAACACTCCCTGGGATAATTTTAATGTGGACCCCCCCCCCCCCCCCCTTCTCACACACGTGCGTACATACTTTAAATAAAGTCAATCTTCTCCACGGATAGCGCTCAATCAGGGCATCAATAATGACAGTGTTATTAATTATATTTAGTGAATGTAAGTAGGGACTTACAACCGACTCAATTTGTCTCGAAAATGTTCATTGATCAGCCAAGCTACGTAGAAGACTCTGGACTCACTTCAATACTTTCAGTACTTTGATTAATCCGTAAACAGAATCATCCTGCATTTCCTCGCCAAATTTGGAATCCCGAAATATGTGATGCAATAAAATTTACACAAAAAAACATTGTTAGTAACTTATCTTACAAGAAAAAGCAGTCATAATACCGCATTTTATTATTTCACCTTCTATACAGTGGTATACGGAATCAACCGAGGTTTGCCGAGATATATTACAGCTATGAAAAATCCAAAAAAATATCGAACGTGCATCATCCGCATGCGTGTGGCTTATTGGCATTGAGGAAGGACAAGGCCTGAAGGGGAAAAGAGGCGAAGCTAAGGTGAGTATTATATGTATTTGTTTAAAGTCTTTGGATTATTTATAGAAGTAGAAGAAAATGTATTTTTCTGTTAACGCAAATATTATGGAGAGAGGAATATTTAAATGCATGATGTAAGCAAGTCATAAAAGGATTTGAGACAAATGTGAACGGGTCTACGTGAACCGGCAAACGTGTGTGCATGTGGAGAATCCGACATCCGAGCCGGTCAACAATAGTACTGTATTCACAGCATTGTGTGCAGGGTTCTGTAAGAAATAAAAAAGAGGTATATTTTGAACTTCCGTATGCATAGTTTACTACATACCTACTGGTAGGCATTAATTCTAAGGAATTTGTGTAATTTTGTTTGTCGACTGTGGATGTAAGAATTGAACACATGTGCAAAATAATTTTAAGGTAAACCCAGTCAAGGGGTCAAGGCCTAAAGGGTCGGTGCACAATTGAATGGGTACTTGTATACTATTAATGTTTACTGAGACTGTGTACAGTGCACAGCTAGCGATTGCTTGTTCATTTTCTCCCAAATTTTGTGTTAGGATTATTGGCCTAGTATTTTTTCCTTAATTTTTCCCACCCATCCCATACAATTCAATTATTGTCACCTACAACAAACATTTTTTTCTAGTCCCCAGAAAAACATGCAAAAATATACTATTGCCATAGGCAACTCAAGATACATTTATGGTTTCTTTCATACTTATGAACTTTTTTATACCCCCCGCTTGAAAAGTGGGAGGGTATATAGTAATCGGGATTTCCATCCGTCCGTCCGTCTGTTACGCTTTATCTCTTATCTGCAACTCCTCTTATACTACTGAGTGAAATTTAATGAAACTTTCACAGAATCTTTATTAGATCTACATATTGACATTGTGCACCTCCTATTTTACTTTTTATTCGACACATATTTGAGGTTTCCCATAGCAAAAAATGGACATTGCCATTACCTATGTTTACCTATGACGTCACATATAGAAGCTTCTGGATAACATTTGATAGGACGAGTTACTAAGTATTCCTCTTTACACATTACCCTAAAACAATAGCAACACATGGATATTATGGGAGGCGGGGGGTATCATTTAGTGAGCTCATTGCTCACAGTACCTCTAGTTTCAAATAAGAAAACTAGAGGTACTGTGAGCAATGAGCTCACTAAATGATACCCCCCGCCCCCCATATGAATATAATGGCAGTATCCATGTTTTGCTCTGGAAAATCCAAAATATATGTCAGATCAAAAAGTAAAATAGGAGGTGCACAATGGCAATATGTAATGAAGATTCTGTGAAAGTTTCATTAAATTTCCTTAAGTGGTATGAGAGGAGTTGCGGATAAGAGATGGGTACCCCAAAGCATAACAGACGGACGGACATACAGACGGACGGACGGAAATACCGATTACTATATACCCTCCACTTTTCAAGCAGGGGGTATAACTAGATGTAATTGTTCAGCTAAATTAAGAACTCGCAAAAAATACAGATGCAACTGAATTTCTTAATCAAAGAGAACAAGATGCCCTGATCCCTCTTTAATGGTCTGTGAAGATGAACCCAAACCTCCCTGACAGTTGATAGCCTTTATATCCTAATTTATCAAATAATACAAGTGTGTTCATGAGGACTAATCCTAATCTCTAGGGTGGATGCGAGAGTAACCCTAATTAAGCATTCAAATACTTGTGCATGGGCTAACTTTAATACCTACCAAACTGGTGGGTGCAAGTCTAATTCTAATCAGTGGAATAGTGTCCAAGACTAACCATTATCAGTTGAGTGATGTAAATCTTGCATCAAAGTGCAACGACCATACCGATCATGTTGATCTGGGGACCGGTAAAGTCTACCCCTCATCTGCATACACCATAAGTCTAAATTCATTATAAAGATGTGGTTTACACAAGAATATGATCCCTATGTCACAGGTTTGAGAGGGGACTCTGATTTAATTTAAACTCATTTTTGAAACTTGAAACATTTTATCTTCTGATTAACTCATTCTTGAAACTTGAAACATTTTATTTCACTAAAGCCCCCTCATGGGGTATATTAGTACAACAAGAATTTAACAATTGAACAAGTAAACATGTGAACAATACATTTTCACTTTTGTCCAATGTTACTGTATGGTAACTTAAGGTCATCTTTAAAAGAACCGGCTGACTAAAAATGGCCTGACTCAAAACTTTTTTTCCTTTTTATTCCTCTTATCGGGTCAATAAATATAAGGAAATTTTCTGGAAAAAAGATTTTCCTACATATACCTTTACCGGCCCAGTAATATTACCCAGAGTCAGGAGAGGGCAAGCAAACACTATTTTAATTAAGTAGTTTTAGAATTAACTTATTCTTTTTTTTTTAGGATTTTGATCAAGGAAATACTCAGAAGTCATGACTCTTAAAGTTGGAATTAATGGGTATGTAATGTAGGAGTGAAACGATTCACCGTGGTATTTTTTCAGTTCTATATATGGTACAAAATTTCTACTTTTGGTTCGGTTCCTTTTTCAGTCGGGATTGTCATTCAGTCAGGTTTGGCATAAGGTATAAACATGCTTCTCTGTATAGTTAGTTCAAAAACATAATTTTTGTGGACTTAAAGTTTGTAAGATAATTTTTAACAGTCAAATCAATTAAATTGATTTATTCTATCTATTTTGCACATAAATTATTTGACTAGGTTAAGTAAAAGGAAGCATAATACATTAATACAACAGTTGAATTTGTTTCCTTCTTAGGCTTCTATCAAAATGTATCGTATCGAAAATAACCGAACCAAGACCAAATTTTACGATATGTATCGAACCTTGAATGAGGTGTATCGTTTCACCCCTAATGTAATGCACTTGATAAATATAAGCCTGAAATGGCGAATTTGATACATGTACATGTATTTCAGTTGCAAAACGAACATTAAAGTGTTGTCACATTCATTAATTTACTTGAGACACTTTCATTAACATTCTGTAAAATTTAGGGATGTCAAAATATTAATTTTCCTTAGTCGAACATTCGATTGCATTATTCGAACGATAGTCGACTATTCACAACATTTCTTTCTTTTTTTTTAATAGCACAGTGTTTTTGAAAGCTTATTAATTAAAATAAATTGGGAAAATGAAATAAATTGGAAATGGGGAATTGTAAACACAGACTATCCACACCTCCGATGAAAATGTTAAATACTGTTTTCAATTAATGATTGCCCAAGCTATATATCAAAATGTCCTTTATGTAAGATTATTTTCTAATAATTACTATCGAACTTTAAAACTTCACGGCTATGCAAATATTGTGTTTTCCTAAGCATTTGAAATTCCTAGAGTTTATAAATATAATTGGTACAAGTCAATTAAATAATTTTCATAGTCCAGTATGGCGTTGCATAATTTAATACGTACAATAACAAAAAAAGTCAGTGATTGAGAAATAATAATCGCAGTATGTAATTACTGTATTTTCCATATGTACAATGCGGAAAATTATTTGTATACTGTGACTCTTATTCGTCTGAAAACGTACCCTATTCAACTGTGTAGTTTGAGGAAGGACCTTTTTTCAATTTTGAGATGAAAATTTCATTATCACCCCCATTTTCTTGCGTTTTTTTAATATTCGAATGTTGTTTCATTATTCGATCGTCGGTCCATTCGACTGACAGTCGAATAGTCGACTATTCATTGACATCCCTAGTAAAATTATTAGTACTTTCATGATCAATGGAAAAATAGATGGACCATGATACTTTGATAAACATAAAGAAGATCATACTACCCTCATATTTAAGTACATACTAGTGTGTTTTGACTTGTAGATTTGGGCGTATTGGCCGCCTTGTACTGAGAGCAGCTTTAGATAAAGGGCTTGATGTTGTAGCAGTCAATGACCCTTTCATCGACCTTGAGTATATGGTATGACTGACATTTATCTTTGATTACATGAGTATCAATGATTGTCTGCAGTCTGTTTTGTTAAACCCTGTATAAATTATTGCTTAATTTATTTTATAAAAATAGCCATTTTATCACGTACTGATAAATAAATATTACCTTTGAATGCAGTCTAAATGTTATGAAAATAAAAAATGTTGTCTTCTTTATAATACAGGTATACATGTTCCGTTATGATTCAACACATGGAGTATTTGAGGGTGAAATCAAAACTGAAGGTGGAAAACTAGTGATCAATGGAAAGGCTATGTCTGTATATGCAGAGTAAGTTTCACTTTGTAAAATATTTTTCATCTGAATTCTTAAACACATACTAGTGAAATAACTTGGAAAGCTACTGATTCAAAACTTTCCAATATTTTCTGTGTAGGAGAGATCCAGCTAATATTCCTTGGTCCAAAGATCAAGCTGAGTACATTGTAGATTCCACTGGGTGCTTCACAACTCTGGACAAAGCAGGGGTATGTAGAATCAAGAAATGTCTCTTGTTTTGGAACATTTTGTTTTGGTTACTATTTACTTTTTACCCAGGTAAATAGTCAAGTTAACTTTTCTGTCCATCTTATTTGTCTATCTCTAGCATCTGATTGTAACCTATATACCAAAATGCTATTTGCATACCAATCCAAGAGAATTTTATTCTTTAGTATTGATATCTTCATCTTCAGAAGCACTGGGAAAATTTGAAAATTATTGCTCGAATTGTTTTTCTTTCCATGGTACTTGTTCTCCTTATCTTAGATATTACTGTTTCAATTTTCATTTTTAAAAGTCAACCAAACTTAACACAAAGTTCCTTGGATTTCAAGGACAGACAATCAAGAAATGGTAAACATATATTACATGGCTACAAGGTTGAGATACCAGAATGTTTGCTTTTTGGAAAGTCTTTGAATATTAAGTCATTTGTGCCAAACGCAGAGGGTGACTTTAACACTTCAAGGTTTTTATGTCACCGAGGGGCAAACATTCTGGTAAAGCCACTCGAGAAGCCATGTGAAATATATTTTATAACATTTTCAAAATTAAAAAAATCATTTAAAATTTTGTAAGTTTAGACAAATAATCCAAACATACTTTCAAGACATCAAGAATTACCTTCACATAAATACATTTGCTTAGCAACCAACATCATTAAATCTTGAAGCAATCTAAAAAGCATATAATAAACACACCTGAAAGTGATCAAGAGGGTTTTATTGCTGTTTACGTTGGGCGATATAACTATTTCTGGCATGTGATATAACTGTTTCCGTTGTGATTCAGCATTCTTTAGGGTTTATAGTTAAACTTATTACATTTGTGATATAGTAGGAGAACTTTAAAAAAAAAAAAATTAAAATGTTACATTAAAATACTCCTTCTTTCCTAAGAACTGGGTCCCCACAAAATGTATATGTAGCTTAAAAAAAAGCTCTCTGACATATTGCAGATTAAACTTTGATCTGTTGGCTGAACAATTTTTAATATGTAGATATTCTCTGTAAGTGTAAGTGCAATTTATGTTTCAGGCCCATATGAAAGGAGGTGCCAAGAAAGTCATAATCTCCGCCCCCTCAGCTGATGCCCCAATGTTTGTTTGTGGCGTCAATGAAGAAAAATACACCAAGGATTTGAAAATTGTCAGGTAAAATATAAACAGGAGGACTTCCTCACATTCAAAATTTTGTTAAGGTTGAATCCAATCAAAGGTTCCAGACTTAAAACAATTTCATAAATTTCAATGTCTTATTGCTCAATATGCTCAGTACCCTAAAGTTTAAGTCAAAATCTTGACACACAGGTGATGGGCAGCAAAACACAAGAAGTTTTAATCCATTCTTATCTAAGATTCCAGAGTTATATATCATAGCATGACAAACTCTCAACATCTGTAGGGCTTACTAAGTACCTATTAGGATAGGATTCCATATCCATTTGGAATTCATTTTTATATAAAATGAAATGAATTTTAGAAGACATAATTGTCAAGTCATTGAAAAATAATACATTGCCATATAACAATAAAAGATTTTTTAAAATTTCAGCAATGCATCCTGTACTACAAATTGCCTCGCTCCCCTGGCAAAAGTCATCCATGAGAAATTTGGAATTGTTGAGGGTCTGATGACAACAGTACATGCCTACACAGCCACACAGAAGGTGGTGGATGGGCCCAGCAACAAAGACTGGCGCGGTGGGCGTGGCGCTGCCCAAAATATCATTCCTTCCTCCACTGGAGCAGCTAAAGCTGTAGGAAAGGTCATACCCGATCTGAATGGGTGAGTATATAAAGAGATTTGACTTGATATGAAAATAATTCATGCAGTCCTCAAATGATACCGGTACTCTTTGTCACAATCAGTCAGGCAAGCTGCATAATGAATAGCTAGACTCATTCCAGACTTGTGCTTTGTAAGGTGTATGGTTCAGTTGTTTTTTCAATACTTCAGTTTTCTATAGTCTTACTTGCATGTTGTAAACAGGATTTTGCTTTAACAACTCAATGAAATAAGTCATGTTGAATTTTAATAAACAATGGACATTTGATAAAATAGCGAAATATTTTGACAGAAAACTAACTGGAATGGCCTTCCGTGTACCCGTTCCTGATGTTTCAGTGGTAGACTTAACCTGCAGGCTCAATAAGGGGGTAAGATTTATTGCAGATATATTATATATCATGTTGGATTTTATTTTGAAAATTCTTTTAGGTTATTAATATGTCTAATCTTGAAGACAAAATTAGCCAGACTAGACAATATTCTGGAATAGACAATTTTAAACATTTGAATTATTTGAAAAAACGTCATGCAAGATTTCTTACGACACAACATTTGGATAAAACAACTTTTAAAATATAAATTATTTTGAGAATGTTTAATATTAAAATCCAGAAATTGTTTCTTTAAGGCTTCATACAATGACATCAAAGCAGCTTTAAAAGCAGCTTCAGAAAATGAACTGAAAGGAATTTTGGGCTACACTGAGGATGATGTAGTATCCCAGGACTTCCGTGGGGACAAGAGGAGCAGCATAGTTGATGCCAAGGCTGGAATCGCTCTCAATGACAACTTTGTTAAGCTTGTTTCATGGTAAGAAAAGTTTTTAATGTCCCATCATTGAAATGTTTTGGTCATATAATGATTGCATTGTTGTTTCCATTTCCTCATGCCCCTGCTAAAAATAGCCAGTTTGTGTTTACATAATCTTCATTTGAGAATCTTTTTGGTATAAAATATTGCATAAGCTCAAAATCTTCTACTTCCTGATTATTACACACATACAGAATGTATAAATTTACGACTTGGGAGCAAAATGCAATTTTGCCACATGTTTTATATAAAATTTCATTGCAATAGCT
Source organism: Saccostrea cuccullata (assembly GCF_032062105.1). NCBI lineage: Eukaryota > Metazoa > Mollusca > Bivalvia > Ostreida > Ostreidae > Saccostrea > Saccostrea cuccullata. Next base: position 670,928 of record NW_026920581.1, on the reverse strand, counting down.
CAAATGGTTCAGGTGGCCGAAAGTGTTTTAACAACTCACCTTGACCGACCTTTTGACCTCAAAATCATTTTTTTCACCAACACTATAAAACTCGCCGATACGACAAGTCACCGAAAGAAAGGGCATGGACAGACACATCATCCACTGAATATATAAAACATCGAAATTAACAAATATTTAGAGAAAATCGTGTATGTGAATAAACGTTTTTATTCATTTTCAAATCTTTTTTTCCATTAAATCAATAACTTCACTCAATATTGCCGACCTATGACCTTTAAAAGCAGCTTCAGATTCACGAGAAGCAATTGTTGGGCTACACTGAGGATAATGGATATACAAAAAAGACAAAGAAATACATGTTTTTTAATACATCTTTGATTATGTTTATTATATCTGAAGTTTTTAATGTCACGAAATGTATTCATAAAAACATTGTTGTTTCCATTTTCATTACACTGACACTATTGTCGGTGAATCTTCATAGTCTATTTTAGGATATTTCACTTTTGTCGGTGACCTGTCTTTCGGTGCAAAGCAATTTTGGCACCGTGTTTTTACAGTGTATTACACTGACCTCTATTTCCATGATATATTGCTATTAGCTCTGTTTTAAATACTAGTAAACCTCTCTGATATTTTATTTGTTATATTTACGCAGGTACGACAATGAGTTTGGGTACAGCTACAGGGTAGTGGATCTTATCAAGCACATGTATGCAGTAGACAGCAAATAGAATGGACAAAGACTCGTACTCCTTTTTATAGTGTCATTGTTTTGGGATTCTTGTTGTGATTATGTTATGCTTTATCTTATTTAATACTAGAAATAGAGTATATGAATTGAAATTAATCTTTATTGAACATTGGTGCATAATCTAAAATGAATCTTCCTGTTAGTGCTTTGAGGTCAGACAAAATACTGTCAAGCTTACTTATCATGATGCTATGTTCAATTTTTGTTTTATTTCCTGGATATTTTTTTTTAGACTAGCTGAACTCTTTCAGTATTTGTTAAATTATATTACTGCATTTCACAAAATAAAATTTTCATCGTGGATACTAAATTTTGTTTGACATACTACTAAAGGACATTCTGCAAAGGTGCACAACTGCATGGATTAACCTTTTATTCAGTATTGTGCTTGTGTGAAAAAAAGATGAACAAGTTTGAATTTTTCACCTCCAGAGGGGAACCAACAACCTGGGGTTATTTGAACAAACTTGAGAGTCTACACTACCTGAGGATGCTTCTGTACTAATGTATATATGAATAATCATGGCTTTGTTCTTGAGAAGAAGATTTTTAAAGATATTTCCTGTATATTTTTACCTATAAATTTGATCCCCTACTGAGCCCACACTACTCTAGGGGTCAGGATTATTAAATTTTCACTAATTCTGTATTATCTCCCCTTCAAAGATGGTATGGACCATTTAATCCTCTTCACACAGGAACACTCTGTACAAAATTTAAATAATATTGGCCCAGTGGTTGTGGAGATGAAATTGTAAAAAGTAGACAAGGACTACCAACATTGGACTAATTTTAATCATTTGGCTCAGGTGAGCTAACTAGTCACTTTAGTGTTCCCCCACTGATGCAATTTGTCATGCTTGAAATAACAAAAGACTCATGGCCACAACAATAACATGAATGGGTGGCCCTACTGTTCTGCATAAGATTTTTTTTCCAAACATAGGTGTACCTGTGTTGGTATGGTGTAAAATTATAATTACCTTTTGTGGCCTCACCCTTTACAATAGTTTGAACAGAAATGAATTATCTACACTACCAGGGGATGCTTCCTCATTTATGTGATTCATCATGGCTCCAGTTTGCTGTTATAGAGAAGAACCGTTTTAAAGATTTCCCTCTGTATAATAACTACTGAAGGGAGCAGTAAGCTGAACAGTTTACAATCTACCCAAACTCAATTACCTGTCACACAACTTTCACTTTTTCTTCTTGAGTTTACAATCTACCCAAACTCAATTACCTGTCACACAACTTTCACTTTTTATTTCAATATAACTTGACACAAGATTTTTTCTGTGTAATTTCGAGATATAAAATTTCTGTAAATTCTTTCAAAATGCTTTTCTACAGTTTTAGTCCAAGATAACTTGGCACACAAGTAGACTACAATAAGATACATAATTCTGTGTATCATTTTTAGATTTCATAACGTCTGATTGATTTTTTTACTTTTTTACATTTCAATATAACTTGGCACACAAGTAGACTACAATAAGATACATAATTCTGTGTATCGGTTTTTGATTTCGATTGTTGCCGTGGTTATTTTTCTGTGAAATTCTTTCAAAATGCTATACAGTTTTAGTCTGATTTCAATATAACTTGGCACACAAGTAGACTACACTAAGATACATAATTCTGTGTATCGGTTTTGATTTCGATGAACGGTGTTGCCGTGGTTACTAAAAATAGAAATTTCTGTGAAATTCTTTCAAAATGCTACTCCTTCTACAGTTTTAGTCTGATTTCAATATAACTTGGCACACAAGTAGACTACAATAAGATACATAATTCTGTATATCGGTTTTTGATTTCGATGAACGGTGTTGCCGTGGTTGCTATTTTCTGTGAAATTCAATTTTTTTAAAAATATAAATGTGGCTAACTACATTTAGAATTAGTGTTTTCAATTTCCATAATTTTAGCTTTTCTAGGCTAATGGTTCTTGGGAAGAATATTTAACAACAATTCTATTTAATACTCAGTATTTCAATGTCAACTTTGATTCCCTACTTTGGCCCCATCCTACCTACGTGAGCAATGGTCTAAACAATTTAGAATATGTACTTTATCAGGAAGCTTCCACGCAAGTTTCAGTTTTTTAAAAAGATATCTCCTATGTATTTCAATATTATCCTTTGATTCTCTTTCATGGCCTCCTAAGGTCCTTGACCTGAACAGTTTTAAATCTACACTACCCTAGAAAACGCCCACAAAAGTTTCAGTTTTCAAGCCTGGTGGTTCTTGAGAAGATTTTTAAATGATGTGATCTTTATTTTTTTTTCTCTTCCCTTGAAAAGGGTTGACCCTTAAATATAACAATTAGAATCCCCTTTATCCAGAAATTCTGTGTTGGCCCAGTGGTTCTTGATAAATTAAAAATGTGAAACGTTTACAGACGGATGGACAGACAGACAGATGTCGGACAACAGGCGATCAGTAAAACTCATCGGGTGAGCTAAAAAAAACAGGAAGCATTCTTCAACAATAAAATAATTGAACAGAAATGACAAAATTACATTTCCGAATTTTCAAAAATATTCAACATTTTTCTTACAAATTGGCAGAGGATAGACTGACAAAAAAATGAATAGCACCAAAGAGAATGTAACTGAAAGTATTTTCAAAGTATTCGTATAAAAAGTTTAAAAAAAACTAAGAATGATTTGTGAATAAGACAGTCTTCACGAAATTGGTACATGTAGAGCTTTGACAGTTATTTACTTGATTCTGTCTGCAAATCTCATTATTTTTTCACATTTCAACTTTAATTCTTTTTCCTACATCGGAATAGAACTTAAATTATATTCCGTGCTATTGCTGACAGATTCGAATATGTAGCGGTAATGAGTAGTAATCGCCAGTTGTCTTGTTAATTAAATGTAGCAGTAATTCGAAGTAAAGTAGAGGTGATGAGTTAAAATTGTTTGTAATGTAGTGGTAATGTTGACCTCCCGTACAGTACCCTATTGAATAGAACTCATATTCCTTGTCATTGCCGACAGATTCGAATATGTAGCGGTAATGAATCAATTGCAATCGCTAATTGCTTCTTTGAAAAAATGTAGCGGTAATGGTCGCCCGGAATTTGAAGAAAATTAGCGGTATTGAAAGTTTATTAATTTTTTTCATACAATGTACATGTAGCGGTAATGTTGCCCTCACATATATTTAAAGTACATGTACTAAAATGCACTGAAAAAAGTGTGACCACTCTCGTGATAAAGAAAACTATAAAAAAAACTAATAACAATGAAGCCTTGTACCCCTTACTGGCTATGTAAAATAGCTTGATTTTGTTATTAGGATTTTTCTGAAATGTGCACGTTTAACAAAATGCACTATCAAACTTTGTTGAAAAGTCTTTTTTCTGAGCAATTACAATCAAATAAAAGTTTGGGAGGCTTTTCAAAAGCTGTTATTCGTGACTTGAAGGAAAATGTTCATTACTGTGTAATTTCACAATCACTCAGACTGGTTCAAAATGCATATATACTGATTGATACATAAACAATTTTGTGACTAAGTAAATATAGGTACAAATTATTGCTTATCTGTCATTATATGGAATTCTTTTCTTTGAGCCTTGAGTTTAAAAACAAAAATTTTCTTGTTACTGAGAATCTTCATGTATGTGAGTGAGTACTATTCACTAGAAAGGTCTATCTGAGTGGTGCTGTTCATTGCAAAGGCTTGTCTATAGGTGAGTACAACTCACTGGGTAGGTCTATCTGGGTGAGCACTACTCACTAGGTAGGTCTATCTTGGTGAGCACTACTCACTAGGTAGGTCTATCTTGCTGAGCACTACTCACTAGGAAAGTCTATCGTGGTGAGTACTACTCACTGGGAAGGCCTGTTTTAGTGAGTAGTTCTCACTCGGTAGACCTCTCGATCTGAGTGAGTAGTTCTCACTTAGGTTCTCCTATCTTAGATACAACTCACTGCTGCGTAGAGCTCTTTGGTTGAGTTCTACTCACTATGAAGAGCTAATTGAGTGAGAATTTGTCACTGGATAGACGTGTTTGAGGCAGTGTTTTTCATCTAATAATCATGAATGATTGAGTATTCACCTTTGGAAGTAATTGTTACTAAGAATACAAGGTTTTGATAACTGTACAGTCGCAGATCGGTGAGTTACATGCATGTTTCTGCAGCTGGCAAATGTATTGTCACTGTACATAGCATATCAGAGTGAGTAACTTTATCGTCACTGACATAATTTTACATTCATTTTGATATCATTTGTATTTAAATCGTATATGATATTATATGAAATACACATCTTTGTGTAGTGAATTATTTAATTGACAGGTCACCGACAAAAGTGAAATTTCGTTTCTAACATCATCCCCAAAGTATTTTCCGACAAGGAAAACACAATTCAAGAATTTCCTTATAATAAAAAAATTTAAACCCAAACAAACAAATTTTTATGATAATTGTTAGATGCAGTCACCTACAATGTAAATGTTCAGATATAATAAACATAATCAAAGATTTATTTAAAAACATGTTTTTCTTTGTCTTTTTTGTACATCCATCATATTGGTCTAGCGCATACAGATTGCTTCTGTGAAAAAAAAGGTCATAGGTTGGCAATATTGTTTGAAGTATTTACAAACAAGATTTAATAAGGAAAAGATTTGAAAATGAATAAAAACGTTTATTCACATACACGATTTTCTCTAAATATTTGTTAAATTTTAAGTTTATATATTCGGCCTTATCCTGTGTCTGTCCATGTCCTCATACGTTCGGTGACTTGTCATCTCGGCGGGTTTTATATGTATAAAAAAGTGCCACGAGTCTTCTTCGGTGATTGTCTGGAAAAATTAAACCTGTGTTTGCCACCAATAACATTTAACTTTTTTGTCATTTACCACACAAAATTACAATGATTCCATTGTATTTTATCGTCAGATTACCAGGAATGCGATGGTAAGGTGTCCGTCGTCCGTCCGTTATACTGTAAACTGTCTGTCCGTCTGTCTATAAACAATTTTTAAAAACGCTACTCCTCCTACAGTTTTGGTATAAAATGATTTCAATATTACTTGGCACACAAGTTAATTTTCATTCATTTGATGATACAAAAAAAAGTGATTGGTTTTTGATTCAATTTGTACAAAATTTGCCATGGTTACGTAAAAATAGAATTTTCTGTGAAATTCCTTTAAAACGCTTTTATCCTATACAGTTTTTTTTATCTGATTTCAATATTACTTGACACACAAGTAGACTATTGTTAAATATAAAATAGTGCATCGGTTTTTGATTTTGATGAACGGTGTTGCCATGGTTACTAAAAATAGAATTTTCTGTGAAATTCCTTTAAAATGCTACTTCTCAAAAAGTTTTGCTTGACGTGATTTCAATATAACCTGGCACACAAGAAGACTTTTTCACTAAAAAATAGAAAAATTGCATCGGTTTTTGATTTTATGAACGGTGTTGCCTTGGTTACTAAAAATAGAATTTTCTGTGAAATTCCTTTAAAATGCTACTCGGTTTATACAGTTTTGGTTAGATTTCAATATTACTTGGCACACATGTAGACTACACTAAGATACATAGAATAGAGAGGGGTTTTTGATTTCGATGAACATGTTGCCGTGGTTACTAAAAATTTTTGCGATAGAAATGTCTGTGAAATTCCTTTAAAACGCTACTTCTTCTACAGTTTTGGTCTGATTTCAATATTACTTGGCACACAAGTAGACTACACCTAAGATACATAAAATAGTGCATCGGGGGGGGGTTTTGATTTCGATGAACAGTGTTCAATTGTTATTAAAAATAGAAATGTCTGTGAAATTCCTTTAAAACGCTACTCCTTCTATAGTTTTGGTCTGATGGCAATGGCTTCTTTTCTCATCCTTTGGTATAAGTACAAACCAGTAGAGCTACAGTCTCGACAGAGACTTCTGGTTATCTCAGTATTTTGACCTAGTAGTTCTTGACATTTTTTTAAACGAACCCAATATTTCCCTATCTATATTTAACTTTATATGCACTCAAATTTAAAGATTCATATCTATGACAACATACTAACTTTCACCTTTGACATCCCCCTCTAGCTTTGCGCATGATTAGTCCACGAATAATAACGATCTTTGTTTCAGAAAGACATACCCGGGGGGTATTAACATATTAACATTGTAAAGTGAACTTTATAGTTAAAAAAAAAAAAAAATCTGCGACAGTGATTCTTCAAAGGATTCTTATATTCTATTCTTTTCAATGTGTGTGTTTCCCTTTCCTCTGGAGAGGCCTTTTGATTACTTGAGCAAATTTGAGTCGCATTTATTAAAAAGTTTCAAAATATGGAAAAATTGATAAACTATATTCAGTATGAAAAACTAACTTCAATCCTTGACTTGAGCAAGCTTAAAAATGTAACTTGATGTTTTTTATCATGATTGAAGGTTCAACCTCTTAGACTTCAAAGAATCTGGGGGGGGGGGGGGGGAGGATGAATCGAGCAAAATACCCATGCTTATTTGCAGCTATGCAAGTACATACAAAGTTAAGTCACATGGGTATTTCAATGTGTACAGTAGTAATTATGCTATCTTAAATACTTAACCTATAATCCGTACACAAGGGTACAATATATATTTTCTTTCATTTGCCTTTACAAACATATACAAAAGAATCATTAAAGTGGAAGTAGATTAACCTTTTCTTTAATTTTCAACATTTCCAATACACAATAATCGTGATTTGCGCCTGCTTACAGCCTCTATCAGGTCCACACGGACTGCGGTCAGAGTTCTCCATTCAGTCTCGGACAAACCATGTATAGCCAGAGTTATGGCGTGCAGATCTGAAATCATGGCAACAATCATTTTAATTTTGTTATTATATATATTTTTTATTTGGAATAAGAATTTCGAAGTAGGTATACATATGCCTATCTAATTCGAATAACCGAAATATTGAACCCCTCTAGAATTATCCTCGATTCATGTTATATTTTACAATACATGTACCTATCATTCGTTGCTGCTGCATCTGGCACATTGCTTGGACTGTTTCAACCTTGAGTTTGCAGTACAAGTTCAATTCTTTAAGGTGTTGACATCTTCTGAGTACCAGCAGAAGATCAGAGTCAATCGGCGGATTCCGGTCCAAGTGCAAAGTTAAGCATTCTAGAAAGAATCTTGAACTGGTTAAAAAAGGGCTTTATCTTCAAAATTTGTCAAAAATCTGCCGTTTTTCATAAAATCATGTTTAACTTTAGATTAAAAAAAAGAACGACAAAGAGTATACAGCCGAAAAAGTACAACTTTCCTGGCTAACCTTGGCTTCAACTTTGATTTCACATTCTAATTTAGTTACAACGTTGTTAATTCCTTCCAATTTTTAAATCATTAATTATTTTTCCCCACATCGACTCAAAATGTAAAACTTGCTGTTGCCTTTTGCTTATGCAAACTGCTTTTCTACTGATGCTCATTAACTGTTTGCATCTTAAATTTTTCAATTTTTACCTAAACGATGACAAAAAGTCGTTGATATATGACCAAGAGTTCTTGAAATTTGCGATTCTAGTGCTCTTCGCGCACTCTCAGTGGACGGCCAAGAAACAATGTCTATTTCCTTCAATGGGATCCCAGAAACAAGAATTGATGGCACATCTTGTTTAAATGCGGATGCATAAATGTACAATACAACCTCCACATTTTGACAATTGTTAAAAAAATCGTTCCAATCTTTGTTTTGTATTATATTTGAGCTGACATCAGAGTCTATTGTTAAGGTTAACTTATGAAATTTTTTCCCCATATGTTTGGAAATGTTCGACAAGATTACGCTATTAATAGTATCATAGTTCGTATACATCCATGAAATACTTTTAAATCTAGTAATAGCCGACGTGTATCGTTTGTGTCTGTTTGGGGAAACATGAGCCTGGAACATGTCCTCTATAAACGCCGTTTTTAAAGTCTTGTAAGCCTTTCCTCTTCCAAGAGATTCCAACACTCGACAACCATCTGTCAGCGACATTTTGGCTGCAATAAGGTTAATTAAAGACACTTCTTGTAAACTTTTCAAGAACATACACAGAGCCGAAACAATACGGTTTCTAGACAAAATGAAATGCCAGCGCACCTCCATGTTGGCGTTTTGAAGTGTAAATTCGCTTATTCTTAAGTCCGAAATACGAGATGCTTTTCTAAAAAATAATTCCACAGCCTTCGAAATTTGTTTGGCATTCCGAAAAGTTGGAGTTGAAAATCCAACAGTAAGGTGTTTTAAGTTTTTTCCAAAAGACCTCAGGAATCCTAAAGACTTGGTTGCTACAGTAAAAGGGTTTTCTGCACTAAATATCACTCTCCTTGTTCTCCAAAGTTGTGGACTCTGAAATATTCGATGCCAATTTTTACAAACAAGCGCAGTGGTCAATCGATCCTCATCCCCAAGTTGAGAAAATACTTCTAAAAGAACCAAGTCTGGCAAAACGTTCCAGTCCGATGGATCCATGATGGTTGTCGCGTATGATTTGTGGCGTTACCATGGAAGCGCACGTCTTTGTGAGAACAAAGCGATGACGTAAACAACGTATTTCAACAAAAAGAAACGTTTTTTAAAAAAGGAAATCTTGGAATTAAATACCAAAAACACAATTTTGATCGCATCAATCATTCAAACTTTAGAATGAATGACATTATGGACATTGCATAGGTCACAATAATGTTTTCAGGATGTCCATAATTTAGGCGGATGTAACGTCATAAATAGGTATACCACATCTTACATGAACAGTTACATGAATCATAATACACTTCTTCCGCATTTCATTCACATACAATCAATATCATAAAACACTTTTGTCTTTATTTTTGTTGCAACTACCCATACCTTAACCGATACAAATTAGCAGCAAGTACCTAACCCGTTTCCAATCAGAAAAAAGACACCCATCAAATATATTTTAGTAATTACTGAGTTAGTGAACGAACTGTCCTGTTACGCTGAATCTTAAATAATAATCAATTATTTTTAAACTATCTCATTTTATTTAAAATGTTAACGTTTATGAAAACCCAGATTGGTTTTGACGTCACAAACAACAATCAAAAACGTCACAGTGCGCCAAAAGTCACAATAGAAACCGTGGAGCCCTTGGTTTGTGGTTTCAACAAGCAAAAATAAAATCTGAGAAGTACTGATGGAAAAATGGAACAATCAACGTGGGAACACCTACCAGACGTTGTAATAATTGAGGTCTATAAATACCTACAGGATGAAGAAAGAGTCAACGCGGCACTAACGTGCAAAAACTGGAGAAGGTTGTATTACACACCGTGTTTATGGAGGACAAGGCATTTTGATGTTGGTGGATACCGGATACACGCCAATGCTTTGAAGGCGTGTCAGTTTGCTACCCTTCTGGGGAGGCATGTGCAAAATTTATCAATAAACTGTAGCCATCCTTCATATCATACAGCTAAACTTTTTCAAAAAACAATGAATGAATTACTTTTTAAAATGCGCCACTCAAAGTTAATTGAATTTGAATTAGAGAGATTGGAGCTAGAACGGTTCTGGAGATGTGAAACCGCAAGAGATCGCCTGATTTCAAGCTTTGTCCGATTTTTTCGCTATCAAGATCGTATACAGATCTTTGATATGACGGCAGCTCAGTTTTCATCCATGGGCGGAATTCGTGTTCTGGAAACACTCGGAAGCCAGTCCGGAGATACCATAAAAGAAATGTACATCGAGGATTTCTTCCACCCCCGTCTAGCAGTTTTCCAAGTACCACGATACATCAACAGTTTAACCTTATTTAAAAGTGTAGAATTCTTAGCGTTAAACTACAACTGTATATCAGAGGAGGTGATCCTCCTTTTTGCTAAAACTTTAGCTGGAAAGCTAGACATGATAAACATTAAAGTTTACAAAAATGATCCAAGATTTCATAGGATAAGTGGAAATGCATGGGGAGTTCTTAAACGTGCTTGTCCGAAAGTAGTAGTTACGTTCTGGTTCGAGAGCATCGGTTTCATGCACGAAATCGTACCGATCCTTGTACGGGAAATTCCTGTACGCGATTTTCACATCTGGACAGGTTACGATGATGATGCAGACTGGAGGCTCAATGATACAATACGTCATCTTCACCTAATGTACAAACACTGCATAGGTAGATCAAGTTATCATCACTTTGTATTTAATATAGCTGCAGATCTGTAGCGTTATGGTTTGATATATTTGTCTCTCTCTAACGCCCCAGATCCTGTAATGCAAAAAAGAGGTGCAATATACCACAATATTTTTTGCGCGCTTTTAGATCCAGGGCGAATTTCTCCACTTTCAAGCTCTCTGGTCAATCAACTACCTTTCACTCCCTAACTTTTGACACATGAAAGTAGACTTCAATGTGTATATTTTATCCACCTTTCAACCATTTATAGTTGTCTCTACAGGCAATAAAGTCGCTAGAAGTGAATTTTCAGTAATATCACAAATAATTTTAATCAAGCGAGTTTATCACTTGTAGGGACGAGTATAAGTGGTTGGGGGGTGTATAAAATATACATATTGGCTACAGAATGTGTCTAGAAATAGGAAGTGAAAGGTAGTTGATTGACCAATGCTTGAAAGTGGAGAAATTCTCCCCAAAAGCGCGCAAAAAATATTGCGCCGTAAATTGCACCTTTTTTGCATTACAGGATCTGTAGCGTTATGGTCAAAGACAAATATATCAAATCATAACGCTACAAATCTGCAGCTATATTTAATACTGAATACTCAAATTCTCTCTCTCTGTATCCCCCCCCCCCCAAAAAAAAAGAAGCGATACCATCAACTCTACTTTATTGTTTTGTTTCAATATTGAATGGTATTGTAGTCGTATTCATATTTGCGATGCCATTTTCTTCTATGTCCGCCGTGGCCAGTGTATTTATTACTCATATTTTGTAATAGTAGCAGAGACAGAAGAAACAAGGCACGTTTCTTCATGCTGCTGTTTAAATGCATCATAAATCGGGCCATTCCTTTGGATAAATGTTACTGAGTAATTAGTCAATTGTGTGGAAACAAAGAAAATAATAATAAAGATACTATATATTCTATTTCTAATTAAGAGCAAGGATTTAACATTAATTTTTTATCTGTAAGAATCTGTGTCGCTGGAACTGGATAACACCCATGAAATGGTGGACGAAGAAATTCTACAGCTGGTGAAGACGTGTCAATGTCTAAGGGACTTAACTCTTAATGCTGTCATCCTTGTCTCCACGGTTAGAGAGATTATGGAGCTTCAGAGAGAACGTAAAATTGGTAAGCAGCCTTTTAATTATTAAAAAAAAAAATGTTTCCATTACCCATTTTTTTTAATGAAGAGTAAGGAAATATTATATCATGTTTCACATGAGTTCCTCCATATAACTATGAACAATCTTTAAAAGAAGCTAAACCCTCAAAAGTATTTAATACAAAGTACTTAAATTCAACCCTTTCTCTGAGAACTAACATTGTCTTAACATAAAAATGTTTTCTATGTAATTTATATTGTACTTTATATTTAGGAAACACATCCTTCTACCATTCTCCTGTTTGGATTTGAGCAGGGGAATCTCAAATAAAAAATAATCAAAACTTTTCCTGTTTGTATGGAGTATTAGGACTATATTGTATACAAGATATTCATGAAACAATTCCTAGATTTTTATATCTATGTGTTTAAAATTTCAAGAGCATATACCGTATATACTCGCCTATAAGTCGGTCCGCCTATAAGTCGGTTGTATTTAGTAAGCTTGCATATCAGATGGACTGACCTCATATAAAACCATACTTTTAATAGCTCGCCTATAAGTCGGACAATGAGTTTTAGACCAGATATTAACTCCCAAAAAACCGACTTATAGGCGAGTATATACGGTACATTGTATTTTAGTTTTACACTTTTCCTTTTTTAAATACCCCTCTTAAAGAACATCCATCCTTTCTAGTAGAAATATTCTATTCCAAAACTATAACCAAATGTTTCCAACATAATTAACACATAGCTTGTAAATAAAAGCGTTTTCACAACCACTTGTCTTTTCCAGAGTTGAGAACATTGCGGGTAACTGCCTGTAGCCTGACAGAGTTAGAATGGGCCCAGCTGGCCGAAATCAAAGATCACTACAGCACCATGATAGAAGAGAGAGGCCTCGACTTTAAATTCACAACAGATTTAATCATCGATTTTTCTTAACAATTAATTCAAATGCATAAGAATACATAATAAAAAAATTTGTATAACTTAATATACATTTAAAGTTTTGGATAAATGTACATTCACAAGATCTTAAATTTTAGTACAGATATATGATATAAGTTAGCAATAAAATGATAGTTTCACTCAAACTTTGTTTGATTCTGACATTACAAAATGCTGCATAACATACATGCGTATATGTATATAACATGTTAGTAAGTTTAAACTAAATATACAAGTTCAATGCCTGTTCTTAAAGTAATAAAACAAAAAAGTAGTTACTAATAAGCACTATTTACACATTTTGATGTAATGATATTGCACATTTAAATGTTTATTGATAAAATATATCCCCCCAAATAATTACTGGCTCTAAACACATGACCTTGACCTAACATGACCTTTGCATCTGGCTGATTGTAGCTCTACCTGCTAAAATTTGTAACAGTTTGACTTAAATATACTTTCAAAGACTAATTGAGTGAAAAAAAATGTTTCAGTCAAATTGCCTGTAATAGTCGAGTATTCTACATGACATCCCTAAAATATACATAACTCAAAAAAAAAAAATTTCAATTTATAAAGTCTTCATCAATTAAACAAGTACTATATATTTTTAGGCCCCACTTACAAAAATGAACACAGCCAAGGTAGTCAATCTGGAAATGATAATCTTAAATTGTAGTTAAAAGAACTGTCTTCTTTATGGACTGGGAAGTCAAGAAATCAATAACCTTCAAAAGATTCAAATCAGAGATAACAAAAGAGACCTGTATACAAATGTACACGAATGCCAGATAATACTTGGATCAGAAAAGCCCATTTCAGTCCCTTGCTCTGAAGAGCAAGTATAACCGTTAATTTCCATGACTTTCCTTGAATACCATGGGGACAGTGTGTCCTGAAATATACACAGAACAAAGCGTCTCCTGAAAAGTTCCAATCCAACTTCAGAGGTCTGGTATACCACTTCTTCTGCTCTATTTAAGAGTTTCTTACACTGTTAACTATGATGGTCTATTTCCATTTCTCTGCATAACTTGGAGTTACTTTTTCCAAGTACATTGGCCCGTTCTTAATCCAATGAATGATTTTGTCAAACCAACTTAACTTCCATTTTGTTGGAGATTGTACATAGCTTTAGAGCTCGCAGAACCTAAAACAAGAGGAGGAGACAAAATGTGTGAGTGTGAAACAAGTATATACTGTACATATAATTCTCTCTCATCCATCTCCTATTTACTAGGTTACTTCATTCTGTTTTATGTAAAGTGGTGCCTTGGGGCCCAGAATTGATGTCCTTGTTTCTTGAAAAGCCAATTAAAAGTCTGCGTAGAAGCCATTATACAGATGGGTCTTATACTGTTGGTAAACAAAGAACAGGATGGTGATCATATCTAATATACTTTTTTTTTAAATCTGTGACAGATCTACTAAGCTAACACTGGAAAAACAGTTTTAGTAATTGTCAAGAAAAAACTACCTTGAGTTTTGCTTCTCCTGTAGCACCAGATACCTTTAACCCTATTTTATACATCTCAGAAGGTCCTAAAGGATTGCTGTAAGTAAGGAAACAATAATTACATTTAACCATTCTTCAATAAAAAAAGAGAACTCACTTTGTAATCAGGTATTGAAACTGTTCTTTGAAACATCCCTAACTGAAGGAAATCTGCATTTAAATTAAATAGAATATTGAATTTGTCCTAAGTACCATGTGTCACCCTTAAATCAATTGTTAACCATATATTTCACATTCTGTGTATTCTGTCCTACCTGTTTTCTTCTTCTTTAAAATGTCTCCACAACACCCTGTAGGTCTACAAGTAAAATGATTCACATAAATTATAACAGCACATAAATTGCTCGGTATGTAGCATATTATTAACATTTTTAAGCTTGTGCTTTGTCTCAATGAAACTAGCAACCAGCTAGTTTTTCATACTTAATTTCAGTATGTTTTTAAAAGTGGGGGAGGAAGACAGCCTCCCTTGTGTCTGAATAAGGAAGTCAAGTTCCAGTGAAATAACTTTCACCAACAATTTTTTTGAATTTGGAAGCTCTCAATCTACTTTTTCCTCTCCAATATTTAAAAGAAAAAACCTTATTTTTACCTAAAAGGTCACATGCAGGTAAACATATCATAGTACTTTTTCTACAATGTTGGATTTCAGCCAATCAGTGAGCTCAGAATTTTTTTTACCATGCATTAATATTAAAATAATCAAATATACTGTATGGTAGATTTAGAGACAAAATTCATTACCATATTGACATCTGAGAGCTTGACCCTCCCTTTAACATGTGACGGTACAGATTCAAATTCTTCCTCGGACAATTCTATAAATTCACTGGACTGTGACCGCCTTTCTGCAGGAGACAAGGTTTCCTTTGTCTGACTCTCTGTTTAAAGAAAGAGTCACCGTGTTTACATATATAATCTTAACCATTTCATCAAGATCCTTGTGCAATTAGACTCAAAATCTTTTAGTGTCCTTTTTTTATAATTAATAATGTTTAAGTGAAAATGATGTTTTCTTATAATAAAATGTAGATTGTGAAGTAACTGTGAAGTAATAAAGCTGTGTTCAATCACATGTTTAAGATATTGGTCCCTCTGGCCAAATGACCTTTACAATATATGTTTCCAATAAACATCTAACAAAGGACATTGTCATATGAAAGTGTTCACAGATAAACTTCATTGTTAATTGAGACCTATCAATATATTAAGGACCCTCTCTACACCAGTGCAAAATGTTCACACGCCAAATAGTAACAGTGAATAGAAATCACTGATGTTTAACTTCCATAGAGAAAATTCATGTAAATAACGTTCAATTAATTTATCTTGGCCTTTTCAAATGTTAAGAATACTTGAATTGATTACAAATTGAGAGATATACTACATATTTCTATTTTTTAGAATTTAGATCTAAGGGCAGATCACTTTAAGTTCTAACTGCAAAAAAAACCCCAAAAAACCAAAGAATCAGAACTCTTTAGAATGCAGTGTAAAGAGGGTTCTTAATGGGTTTTTTTTGGTAGCAGATTTACACTGTGTACCTGTTTCCTCTGCACTTTTGGTATTGAGGGTAAAGGTCAGGTTGCTACTGTCTGTCTGTGATTGGTTGACTTCCTGCTGTGAACTGGTTGCTGTTGTGTCAGACTGATAATGAGGCAGGTTGATGCCCAGTAACTCTTCTAATTTCACCAACTCTTCTGGCTTCTCCTCTGACTAAAAAAAAGAACATCGGTCATTAACTATCATCCAATCATATAATAAGTTAATAACATATGTACATGGGTGGATAAAAAAATAACATTATTTGGATTGCCTCAATTTAAGGCCAAAAAAAATAAGTCTTGTTTCCTGCTACCAGCCTAAAAAAAATAGGGTAGGTAGGTAGGAAAATTATTTTATTTTTATTTTTTATTTTATTTTTTCTGACGGCATTTTTTGGATATAAACTGAATACCTGATCAAAATTAAACATATCACAAGTCACTCAATATAATCTTTTACAATTAAATTTCATGTTTTGATGCACAACAACTCAAGTGGTATTTTATAATATACAGTACACTGTGTAGAAAGCTCCTTTAGTTTTCTTAGTATTTTTTTTTTTTTCAGTTATGGAACATGAAGGTATTTGTCAAATAGATAACCAAACAAGCATTCCTTTAAAAACTCAGCCAAGGACCATATGTGTTACAGAAACCATGAACTTTGTCAGATTACACTGTATTTAATTTCTGAGCAGGTTAATTTTATCGCTGTTTACTATTTGTATTATATACGCACTGTCTATAGAGGATTTTCCAACCACGAAACATTCAGTGCATTTATTCTTCGATTCATGATACCTGGCAAAGATATCATTAAAAGTGGTAGTACTCGAAAAAGTTATTACGTTTATTTTTATGTCCTTGTGGCGGCACCGTACCAAAATGAAAGAAAAAGTGAGCTAGCTCACACACCCCACGCTCCCCCATAACTTGACGGTGAAACACATTTAATGAAAGGCACAGTGCACTTTAAATACATAGTATAGATCAAAAAGTGCAATAATTGCAAAAAATCTTCACATCAAAATGTCTTGCATATGAGGACATTTAAATGTGGAATAAAGTTTCTAGATAAATTATGGAATCAAAATTTCTTGACAATATACAAATCCACACAATAATTTGAAGTGGGGGGGTGTTGAGAAATTTTCTTGAATAATAGGTAAAACTCTTTGGGATAAAATAATGGAATATGTCCTAAATATCAGCATAGGTTGACGAAACTATGTACAACAGTTTAAGAGGAGTGGTGCTAACAAACTGTTCATCTCTATATTCAAAATATGGCAAAAAAGTCTAAGTTGAAAAGTGTGGAAATTCCCGGAAAAATAAAGGAATCGGAATTTCCTGGTAATATGCACATCTACACATTGTGTCCTAAATATCTGCAAAGTTTGACGAAATTCTGTGCAGCGGTTTATGAGGAGTTGCGCTGACAAACTGTTCATCTCTATATTCAAGGTATGGCCAAATGCCTAGTTAAAAGTGCGGAAATTCCCGAAAAAATAAAGGAATCGGAATTTCCTGGTAATATGCACATCTACATATTGTGTCCTAAATATCTGCAAAGTTTGACGAAATTCTGCGCAGCGGTTTATGAGGAGTTCAGTGTGCGAAACTAACTTCAAAGTCCTATAGACTTTCGGTCCATAGACATTTCATTTTCTATAGACCGCAGCAACTTCCTATGGACCGAAATTTAGAATACTACATTCAATGCTAAAATATTGAAATTAAAATAAACGTATTTGATGTAAAATGGTGAAATAATTACACTTTCCAGTAGTTTTTGTACTGGATAAAAGATTACAACAAGAATCAAAAAACACGGTAAGACGACTGACTACAACAGCATTGATAAACGACTCAAACATTGAGAATGTCTGTCTGATAGACAAGAGTAATAATAATTCCCGGGCGTGCACCCTCAACATACTTTAAACGGTCGAAGAAGGACATGTTTCTTCTGCACTGTTTTCATGGTTTTGGTGTCCGCGGCCATTAAGTAATCACAACTTAACCTCCCCTCATGTTAAAAATAAAATATTCCGATTCGAATTATTTCTGCATACATCGTGGAACAAACTATTATAACTAAGGGGTGAACGGAATACATCAGTGTAATACAGACGTTTTATTTAAACTGGTCCTCCTTTTTGTGGTTTGTTTATTAGAGACAAGCAGGGAACCAGTTTCTTACTCAGAATTCCTATAGACAAGTCGGTCTATTAATATTTCGATCGGTATAGACCGACTAGATTTTCTATAGACATTGTCTACCGGTCCACCGTTAATTTCGCACACTGGGAGTTGTGCTGACAAACTGTTCATCTCTATATTCAAGGTATGCCCAAATGCCTTAGTTAAAAGTGCGGAAATTCCCGGATAAATAAAGGAATCTGAATTTCCTCGTAATATGCTCCTAAATATCTGCAAGATTTGACGAAATTCTGCGCAGCGGTTTATGAGGAGTTGCGCTGACAAACTGTTCATCTCTATATTCAAGGTATGGCCAAATGCCTAAGTTAAAAGTGCGGAAATTCCGGAAAAAATAAAGGAATCGGAATTTCCTGGTTATATGCACATCTACACATTGTGTCCTAAATATCTGCAAAGTTTGACGAAATTCTGTGCAGCGGTTTATGAGGAGTTGTGCTGACAAACTGTTCATCTCTATATTCAAGGTATGGCCAAATGCCTAGTTAAAAGTGCGGAAATTCCCGAAAAAATAAAGGAATCGGAATTTCCTGGTAATATGCAAATCTACATATTGTGTCCTAAATATCTGCAAAGTTTGACGAAATTCTGCGCAGCGGTTTATGAGAAGTTGTGCTGACAAACTGTTCATCTCTATATTCAAGGTATGCCCAAATGCCTTAGTTAAAAGTGCGGAAATTCCCGGATAAATAAAGGAATCTGAATTTCCTCGTAATATGCTCCTAAATATCTGCAAAGTTTGACGAAATTCTGCGCAGCGGTTTATGAGGAGTTGCGCTGACAAACTGTTCATCTCTATATTCAAGGTATGGCCAAATGCCTAAGTTAAAAGTGCGGAAATTCCCCGAAAAAATAAAGGAATCGGAATTTCCTGGTTATATGCACATCTACACATTGTGTCCTAAATATCTGCAAAGTTTGACGAAATTCTGTGCAGCGGTTTATGAGGAGTTGCGCTGACAAACTGTTCATCTCTATATTCAAGGTATGGCCAAATGCCTAAGTTAAAAGTGCGGAAATTCCCGGAAAAAATAATGGAATCGGAATTTCCTGGTAATATGCACATCTACACATTGTGTTCTAAATACCTGCAAAGTTTGACGAAATTCTGTGCAGCGGTTTATGAGGAGTTGTGCTGACAAACTGTTCATCTCTATATTCAAGTTATGGCCAAATGTCTAAGTTAAAAGTGCGGAAATTCCCGGAAAAAATAATGGAATCGGAATTTCCTGGTAATATGCACATCTACACATTGTGTTCTAAATACCTGCAAAGTTTGACGAAATTCTGTGCAGCGGTTTATGAGGAGTTGTGCTGACAAACTGTTCATCTCTATATTCAAGGTATGGCCAAATGCCTAAGTTAAAAAGTGCGGAAATTCCCGGAAAAAATAATGGAATCGGAATTTCCTGGTAATATGCACATCTACACATTGTGTCCTAAATACCTGCAAAGTTTGACGAAATTCTGTGCAGCGGTTTATGAGGAGTTGCGCTGACAAAAAAAGAGGACTGACTGACGGACTGACTGACTGACTGACGGACCAGTCAAAAACATTATACCTCCCGCAACTAGTTGCGTGGGGTATAATAACAGAGAGCACATGAGACTGGCCTCTTCCAATGGCCGCCACCATTTTGTTTTGTATTTATAACACGGGAACCAAAAACGGTGACAGAACGACAAATTCCGGAAATATTTCGTTTTTTTTCTGAATCGAAAAAAAACCTTTAGGGTCGGCCCCCAAAAATAGGGTCGGTCGGGTAGCAGGAAACAAGATTTTTTTTTTTTTTGGCCTAACAGGTTTGTGAGGGTAATTTCATGCATTCACTCATATCTATAAAATTGAAAGAATTTGTGGATGTTGGGTACCCACTCATTCCACAAATATTAGGCCACCACAAAATCTAATGATTACACAGTAGCATAAACTCATCTTGACTCTCTCATAAATAACATGTACATTTGCCCTGTCAGTATGAACATGTACTTATCAGCAGTATTAATATTTCGAAATGAGGATACATGCATGCTTATTTAATGTACAACACTCATCACTTTTAATGTTATTTTAACATTTACTCAAATCCTGTTAATTGATGCATTTGTTAATGAATTGGAAATTGCAATTGTTATTGTTTTAAAAACACTTCTTCTAAGTACTAACAAATGTTTTGAAAATATTTACCTCTAAACTCCCTTGTTCTTGTACTTTTTGCAAAAGCTGACATGCAGCAAGAAGTTGAGATTGAAACTGGGACACAGCTTCCTAAAAACAGAAAAAAACTTCCAAATGAGGTCATATATTTGCATTAACTTTAACTGCATGTATTTATTAGTTATTATTACATCAAAGTACAGTATGTTTGTATATCTCTGCAAGTTTTAATAATAACTCATTCCTATCTAACAATCAGAATTGTGAGTCCATCTTTATCATTACTTTCTGTGCTTCTTGAATGGCTGCAGCTTCCTGAACAATGGATGAGAATTCCTTCTTTATGTCAGCAATTTTCTGAAGCATTTGAGAAGGATTGGTCTGCAAAAAAAGAAAACATTTTCCATAAAGCTAGTCAAAAATATCAAAAGATATAATAATTTAATTTTATTTTTCTAATATATGCATTGTACTTGTGTATAAAACAGCAGAAATAAATTTCAAATATTTTCCAGCATATTTCTCACACTTCAGAGTTCAGATGCTGTCTAATCTGGCCAATTTTATGAAACTGGTAGTATTTGGTTTAGACAAGTATATACTGACAAAACGTCAGAAATACTCAAGCTGTAGAAAGTCAGTTAGGAAGTGTCATTAATATTGTCATGTTGTAAATTTTGAATTTACCGGGTGGCAGTAAATACAAAATTTACAACATGACAACATCTTCTGTTGAAAAAACTACATGTACATGAAACAAAATTCATATACTGAATTCAATAAGAAGAAATATAATTCATCGTACCATTTTTTAAAGGTGAATTTACTCAACACACTTTCAGGAATATTTTGTAGAGCATATAATAACGTTGCCGTTTCGTAACTGAATGAATTCTTCTTATGTAGACATTTAGTATACTTCAAACTATACGTTTTTTAAAAAAATATTTTTTGCTTAATGACGTACATCATATTCAATATATACAGCAATCTAAATAGCTTGCTACAAGCCTGTAGAAAAGTTTTTTTCAAAGTGGAAAGGGGGAGGGGG
This sequence comes from Saccostrea cuccullata, assembly GCF_032062105.1. NCBI lineage: Eukaryota > Metazoa > Mollusca > Bivalvia > Ostreida > Ostreidae > Saccostrea > Saccostrea cuccullata. The sequence goes on along the minus strand of NW_026920581.1, from coordinate 649,451 downwards.
GCTTTGGGTTCATCCATCATTGCAAACCACGGCCAAAGATCTACTCCGTGGGCTTTATCTAATAGATCGGCATGTCCAATACATATGTTGCCGTTCAGGGGTTTTCTCCCTTGAGACAACTTGTGGGTCTCCCAATTTTGTATATTGGACAAAAGAACTATGAGTCAGGATTAAAGTGTATAAAAATTTATTATAGCTTGTTGTATTTAATTTGCACAATCTCTTTGAATGATTATCCCTATTTCTTACTCCCGTAGAAATATTGTTTCTCTCCCAGAATGGGAATAAAATATTCTTACATGGGAGAATTCTGTTTGAAGGAATTGTATATATAAATTTACAAAAACATAAAAATATTTATCTTTCCCAAAATATTAGGAGTTCCTTACAATACAATTATATTAGAGTCAGATAAAGTTATGGGAGAGTTATTTTACCTCCCACGAACTTTCTCCCACAGAACAATTCAATATAAGTATTAAAAAGTAATAATAAAATATGATACAAAATTCATCAGCTCCCCAAAATTAATTAATTAATTGTATCACAGTAATTTCCCATCGATATCGCTCCCAGCCATGCTGGCGATGCGATGATCTAACCTACTCTAACCTATTCTAAACCCATTCTGACTGTCGGTCGATTTGCGCTGGCTTATATTGGCATCGGGCTCGATTGTCGTGACGTCACGACAAAGTGAAAATACCCGCCATGCTTGTTAGTTGATATGCTGCCATGCCGATCGAACCGACGAAAGGAAACACGCACCCTAGGGCGCGGATAATTACCGAGGGAAACATTCATTATACTTATCGCTGATGGACTTTGTAAGCATAAACAAAACAATCATGAACATTTTAAGTGTTACTTGGGAGTGCATTATATCGAGGAATTTCGGGCGTCACTAATTACCGACCTCGTCCCAATTGTACACTTGGTAAATATACATGGAATTAAACATACAATAAATTAAACATGAATTTGTCATTTTATGGACCAGTATACTGTATATATTGCAGGGAGTTTTTGTTTAACTTGTACTATGTATTTCCACAGAAAATGTTACTTATACAGTAACGGGAATAATTACGGAACCGTAACACGGCACCCTCCCATGAAGAACATTCGTCCTCGAATGGTTTTATACTTCAGTTAGGGAATATTTAAAGGTAGGTACAAGTTTTCTATTTATCCCTTAGTCAATGGTCACAAAAACGTACATCAAAAGTGCATATTATGATTAACAATAATTGATAAGTATATGTACATCATTCATAACATTCAACAGTTAACAAAGATATGATCAAACAAATAAGTTATCCATGTTTGGAAGCATATAACAACATCACAAAATTATATTTCACAGGTATTATGTCCATATCACTTCCTTCAATTCACAAAGAAACTTCTCGGCATTGTCTATTTCAGAATATTTTCACGATCTATCCACAGGAGGCTCTATCTGTCAGCTTTGGCTTGTCCTTTTTTTATGGTTCCTGGTCCTTGATTCGTCTACGGATGGCTTTATCGGTAAAAAATCTTTAGCATGGGAATTATTTATTTGCATTATACAAATATCCCATAAATTATTTTACAGAGGGACTTTATGCATGAGATTTAAACCACGTGGGCTTATTTGATCCCAGATATGGTTTTAATCTATTGTGGTGGATTATATCCCCCTTATGCTTTGCATGTTTCCCTATTCTGTACAGAACATCATTTATTCTTTGTAGAATAATGTATGGTCCCTTCCATTTAAGGGATAACTTTTTGTGGAGTCCCATATTTTGATTTGGGAAAAAGACCCATACAGCATCTCCTGGGTTATAGAGATTTTGGTGAATTTTTGCATTGTAATCCCGTAACATATTATCATAAGATATGCTTAATTTGTTTCGGGCAAAATCATGTATTTTATTTAGCTTTTCTGATAGATTTTGGGCGTATTCAGAACTTAATTTTGATTCATATTTTTCAGGGTCTACTCTGCCGAGTACTAAATCTACTGGGAGTATGACTGATCGCCCAAATACCATTTCACAAGGGCTTACCCCTGTGGCCTCATGAGAAGATGATCGATATGCCAACATGAGTAAGGGTATCAGGTCATCTCAATCTTTTTGATTTTTACTAACAAATGCTGAAAGCATATTTTCAATTGTTCTATTTGCCCTTTCTATCATCCCATCAGACTGAGGTCTGTAGATAGATAGATAGATAGATAGTGTGGACCCTATCTAAAATTTGTTGTAAGTGATTGGGCATCTGGGTGTCATTCCCAGTATAATGAGCCCTTATGTTTTTCACTACTTCCCCATTCTCAATATCTTCAACCCTTTCTATCGAGGCTACTACACTACCCTTGTGTAACTTTAAACTCTCGTCACCTAAATTCATGTAACGTACTGGGACATTTTCCCCATCTACTTCTACCAAAGTTTTTGAAATCAATAATTCATGTTTTCCCATAAACTTTTCTGAGGGTTCCACTATGGCTGTACCCTGTTGAAAATTGGGACTTTCTATCCTAGCAGGGGCAATAAATTCACAGTTTGGGGGAATCACTAAATCTTCTTGCAAAAGAACTCTACAACAATCAACTACACTATTTTCATCACTAAAACAAGGGATTTCTTCTCCCTGAATAACAAATTTCATTTTCTTCAAACAAATCTCACATGAAAACTTTTTCATAAAATCTACACCCAAAATACATTTGTTCTGAATGTTTGCAACAATAACTGAATGGGAAATTTCAATATTCCTAAGACTAAATTTAAGGAGACTCTCTCCCAAAACTGGGATGTCTTCTCCATTTGCTGATCTTAATTTTACACTACAAGATTTTACACTTGACTTTTCTACCAATTGTATTTGTTCAAATAATTCGGGGTTTATAATAGTCACACTGGATCCGGTATCTACTAATATTGTTGTTTTAACATTTTCTATCTTCCCTGATATAAAAATTCCCTCATCTCTTTGTTTGACATCTCCTACTAAAATACTTTTGGGACTTTGTTCATTTTGAGGTTTACTTTCTAACTCCCTATTTTGATTTTTCATTGACTTATTTGATACCGGATCAACCCCTGTATAATTGTTTAATGGTTTATTCTGGGGCTTGTTCCCAACTCGCGCCGATTTCCGCCCCATGAATTCGACGTTTGATGGTTTCCCTGTCTTTGAAAACCTGAGTCATTTCTATGAGGGGATGGCCTCTGGGAGTATTGATTCCCCTGATTAGATCTATTTCCAAAACCATTTCTTGACCCATATCTGTCATGTTCCCAATTGTTATTAAACTGCCTGGGACTATTGTTTGAAAATCTGTTTTCACGGGATCTCCCATAATTTTGGGACTTTTGACCAGAATTGTTCAAACTTGACAAAGAGTCTTTTATGTCTTTTAACATAGAAACAACTAAATCTTCATTTTTATTGTTGGGATGGTTTTGAGAGTCAGTGTTTGAATTGACAACATGGACTGGCTTTCCCCTTTGGGCATCTGCCATTTTATGTGTCTCTAACCTAATTGCTAAAATTTCAGCTTCCCCAATATCTTTAGGTCTTGCCTCCCGAATTCTTAGGCGCATATCTGGGTCTGGGAGAGCGTCAATGAAATGATCTAGGGCTAAAATGTTTGTAAGGTTAGGATCAGCAGTCGGGTAGGATTGTCTGATTAATTTCTTGATTGACTGTGCCAATTCTGATAGGGACTCTTTTTCTCCCTTTATTCTATTTTTCAATCTTGCCCGATACATCTCTGACCTTTCTACTGATCCAAAACGCATACTGAGAACTTTAACAAGGGAATCAAAATCCCTAATCTGAGCTTCATTGAGTTCCCCTAAAATTGCCCTTGCATTCCCAGTTAAACAACTAGCAAGATACAAAGATTTTGTCCTATAATCTCAACCATGTAATTCTACTAAAACTTGAAATTGAGCTAAGTAATCTTCAAAATCTTCCACCCCATCATATGTTTGTGGCTTTATTGAGACTGTTGGTTTTACTTGATTGGGAGAATCATACATGTTAACTCTACCGATTTAGGCGGGAGTCTACCGCCTTTTCACTCCATCTCCCGCCTACCGATTTAATTCAGAAATCTACCGCTTTTCTACAAAAGTTGCGTCTTAAGTATTTTTGGTTCGCTTGGGTATCCATTTTTGAAGCCACTCTCATAAAATCTCGTTAGATGTCGCGTGATTTGACTCGGAAGCATACAAACGCTTTTTTTAGTACGTATGTGTACATAGATTTCAAGCACGAATTTGACAACGACAACAGCACTCAAGATTACCAGTGATTACATTGGTCACGATAAATTTAGTCAACATCATTGCCATGAAAAAGGAGATACAGCTATTAAAATTAGATGAAACCGTTTGACATTGTCTATAAAAGCACAGGAATTCACAATGTTATCAATAAAGTCAATAGAAATCACTCGATTGACCAAGCCATGTGGCAATCTCTACTTTCTTTTTCGATCATCGCGGGAAGTCTGATTTATATAACGAAAGATAGGAACTTGTTTTAGATCTAGTTTAAACCATGTCATCATTTGTTTTGTTTAAAAACTGAATGAACATTCAGAATTATTGCTTCTATAGGCTATATCAGCAAAGATCACTCTTCAAAAGGCTAAGTTAAACAGCCAATCCAAGCAAAATGATGAGCATGAAAAATATTTGAATTTGTACAATTTATGTCAAACTTAAGGTGTTTCTGTCTTCTTCTTTAAAGTGCAGTTGATATTTAAGATTAATTATTGTAGGTTTCATTTAAGGCTACATTCATGTATATTACATTAAATATATCGATAATCCAAGCGTAAAACAATGCGCGCGCAATGCTACCGCTTTTGAGGTCTGAATCTCCCTATTTTTCATCACAATAGGTTAACATGTATGGGAGAATGTACGCTATTGTCATTTCTGTTCACCCTTGGGGATATAGGGTTCCCGAAAGATTCAAATCTCTCCCCAGCCCCTAGAAATGGTGATTGACTGGGATTTTCAGAACAGTTCCCATATTTATGTGTACCAATAGCTTCCCCATGATTTTCAAGTGATGACAACCTCCCATGTAATTGATGGGACTCATGTCTCATTTGTGATAATTGTTCTTCAAAATTTTGATTCATGCATAGAACATCCCTTTTCAAACCTTCAACTGCTCTTAACAAAAGTTCATTTATCATGTTTATATTTTCAGAACCACTGGGAGCTGATGTTTGACTTGACAAAGATTCACCTTGACAGATTTCCTCATGGGATAAATTTTCTACTTCTACCGGGACTCTTGGATTGAAAACAATCTCTCCCGAATCTTCTAAATGACTATTATCCCTTGACATTTTTGCTTTTGGGAGTACTTATTTATTCTATGATATAAAAAATTTACTTGTTGAATTAATTGTCTTATGTCCAATCAGATAATGGGAATGAAAATTTATGAATCCCACTTCTGACACCAATGTTGCCGTTCAGGGGTTTTCTCCCTTGAGACAACTTGTGGGTCTCCCAATTCTGTATATTGGACAAAAGAACTATGAGTCAGGATTAAAGTGTATAAAAATTTATTATAGCTTGTTGTATTTAATTTGCACAATCTCTTTGAATGATTATCCCTATTTCTTACTCCCGTAGAAATATTGTTTCTCTCCCAGAATGGGAATAAAATATTCTTACATGGGAGAATTCTGTTTGAAGGAATTGTATATATAAATTTACAAAAGCATAAAAGTATTTATCTTTTCCCAAAATATTGGGAGTTCTTTGCTATACAATTATATAACAATCAGATATAGTTATGGGAGAGTTATTTTACCTCCCACTAATTTTCTCCTACAGGCTAATTCAATATAAATAGTAAAAAGTAATAATAAAATATGATACAAAATTCATCAGCTCCCCAAAATTAATTAATTAATTGTATCACAGTAATTTCCCATCGATATCGCTCCCAGCCATGCTGGCGATGCGATGATCTAACCTACTCTAACCTATTCTAAACCCATTCTGACTGTCGGTCGATTTGCGCTGGCTTATATTGGCATCGGGCTTGATTGTCGTGACGTCACGACAAAGTGAAAATACCCGCCATGCTTGTTAGTTGATATGCTGCCATGCCGATCGAACCGACGAAAGGAAACACGCACCCTAGGGCGCGGATAATTACCGAGGGAAACATTCATTATACTTATCGCTGATGGACTTTGTAAGCATAAACAAAACAATCATGAACATTTTAAGTGTTACTTGGGAGTGCATTATATCGAGGAATTTCGGGCGTCACTAATTACCAACCTCGTCCCAATTGTACACTTGGTAAATATACATGGAATTAAACATACAATAAATTAAACATGAATTTGTCATTTTATGGACCAGTATATATTGCAGGGAGTTTTTGTTTAACTTGTACTATGTATTTCCACAGAAAATGTTACTTATACAGTAACGGGAATAATTACGGAACCGTAACACATATTCCGTACGAATCCAAAAGAATTAAGTTATGTAGGTTCCGTTACCAAAGCTTAAAAAATAATATGAGAATTTAACATTGATTTTGTGCTATTACTAGTATTTTACTGTCACTCCAAGTACGCATCATTTGCAGGCCCGTGAAAAGCAATTTCAGTTGGGGGTACAGCCATACATTTTTTGGTCATGCATTGTAGAATTTGTTAACGATGAGGTAACCTGCGTCACCTTTCAGAGTCTGCAGTGGACTCGTCCAAGGATGCTTTGTCGGCGATTGTAAAAAGTTACCTGATATCCCTACGCAAAGGAAAGCGCGAAATCTCTGTATAGAAACTGTTGCGGCTGCGGAGCTTCACTCATTGTTCATACGCCATAGCATAGAATCCGATATTAAACACTTAATATCTTTGAATATACAGACGTTTTCAGAATAAGCTTCATATTTGTTTCTAGAAATATTTTTATCTACAAAAATAATATATTTTTGTGTTTTTAATCTGAGTAAATCGATGACCTAGCATCGTTTTAGATAACTCAAGCCCCTCTAGGGCTTGAGTAAAAAATGTTACTAGGCCAAAAAAAAATATATGTGTGTTTCCAGTAACATGTCCCTCAAAATTAGGGTAGGTAGGTAGGCAAATAATTTTTTTTTTACTTTTACTTTTTATTTTAACTGAACATTATATTTGACTGTTTTTTAGGTAAACTGTATATGATATTAAATATTAACAAGTAGTATTTTGTTTTCTAGAGGTAGATAGCAGAACCAATTGCAAGAAATTGATTTACAGAAAAAGACATTTGAATTTTAATCACAATTTAATAATGAAATTTTGTCAGATTTAACAAAAAAAGTAAAATAAAGAATTCAAGATTGTTTTTCAGGCCTACTTCTACCTCGACCTCATTATCATTACATGTAAAGACATAGTTAATATCCATTTCTTTCACGGCCAATAATGTCAGAGTTAAACCGCCGTTGTTAGCTTCAAAATTATGACTATCTCCAAATAAATTTCCCACAGTCCAGTGCCAAAGAAAGTTATATATTGCAGTAATTTTGTATGAGTGTGGACATTTCTAGAGCTTAAACCCAATGACAACATGTGGTGGACTTGGAGTTGAGTGATGCACATATAAAATAAGTGATGCAATACATCTGGGGCCACAATTTGACACACTAGCCATATCCCTGGAGTACGTGTTTGCCTAGTGGCTGCCCCTTACAGCATTTTAAATGAATTGGAGTGCATTGTAAAACTGAACTAATCATGCTAATAGGGGTCAAAATATTTCTTTTATACTATGTATTATATATCATTGGATTCGTAATAAATTAAATTTTTCTCATCTATTTACAGAATTTTTATTGTAATTTTCTATAAATAAATAATTCAGGTGAAGGCAGGTGTAAATCGCAAAATAGATATTTTAAACAAATATTCCAAAATTGTCTTTAAAAACTATGAAATTTATGTGTGATGTTATAATTAATGATTAAATTATTATTTATTATCCATTTTATAAGTTTGATTCCTCAGAAATCAATAATTGTAGTCATACTACAATGTCAATCTCGCCAACAAATTTTTAAACTTGCGTGATAAAACTTGATTTCTAAACGTTTTTGAATATTTTAATGATCAAATTCTATTAAAATAATTATTTTCTACATCTTTACATTTATAAATATGCGTAAAATGGAAGATATCTTCTGAATTTCTGAGAAACAGGTAACGAAATCGGCACTGCGCGGTCCCGAACTTCACAAAATTTTCGTATCTTATATTGGAGTATATTACACGTATAGATCATTATAATTATCAAACCTTTCAAGGAATATGTAGTTGATAGCTTGAATTTCATTTAATGCTTTACAGGATGAGAAAATATTGCGTATTGACTGAGTTATATGCTCAAAAAACATCGCAAGTAACAGTCCGCCATTTTGAATTTTGGTGGGACTTTCCGAGATTCTTATGTTTTTTTACACAAGTAAATCATGCGATTTCCAACTGTAGTATGTTGCAATCATCTATTGTTATTGTTAACCTGCAGGTGGCCACCTGTGCTCTGATAATTTATAAACAAGCGGTAATTTCAAGTCAAATCAACAATGAAAATATACACACGTGTCAACATGTGGTCAAAAGTCTCATTAAGGGTTGGATGCTAAGTGTCAAAAGTCGTCATTAAAGGATAAAGGAGGGAATGATCTAAGGGGAAAAGAGCTATTATCTACACATGTATAATCTTAAAATGCTTGAAAAGACTTTTTATTTATCTGTTACAAGTGCCTTTTTAACTGCGCGCGTTTTGAAGACTGTAGTTTTAGAACAAATTATGGCACGTTATCCGGATTTGCAATAAAAAGTGCTAGGGTCGGCGCGTAAAATTAGGGTCAGTCGGGTTACCAGAAACACAGGTATTTTTTTTTTGGCCCTATATAAATCAATGAATCTTCCTGTCAGGAGTCAAACTGCAGGTGAGATTGGTCAACATGGAATGCTTTATCCTCCATGGCACCTGCTCCCACCACTGTTTTCAGGCAAGGTCATTAGCTTTTCCAACACATTAATCAAAGCATCGTTGAGATAGCGTCAATTTGGCAGTGTGGTGGTAAAATGTCATAAATGTAAAAAGAGTAAAGGGAAGGCATCTGCTCCACTTGCTTCAGTACATAATCATTACACAGCTGGCATTCGATTATTAACTTTCAAAAAAATTAACTCATTACCTTATTTTCTTCATTGTTCTGGTCAAATTCAAAATCCAACTTTCGCGACAGAAAATTCAAATCAGATTCTGCTTTTTGGAACTGAAAATTCAAATACACAAATATGTAAATAAATAACATTTTAAACTTAAAGTTTTCTGCATTTTCTGTTATGTTCAATATCGAATCCGGTTTTAAAGGTATCATAAATGGATCACTTTTTTACACAGCAAAAGAATATTAAGATTAAAGATGTTTATTGTGGTTAATATACTCTGTTGAAGATCAGAATAATTCTACGTTTATTGCATCTAATGGGCCTAGGGACTGACGGTGTCCACCCTTTCTACCATGATACGTGCATATGAAATATCGCCAAGAAAATAATAATTCCTGAACTCATTCACAGTCAATTGGATATAAATTTTACAGCAAATAAAGGAATAAATAGTTGGATATCCTGAAATAACCAGGATAAAGAAAATTACAAACGAAATAATAAAAAAATCATACCATTGCCTCTAAAACTTCTACTTTGGACTCCATGTTGGATTAGAACTTCCGCTTTTGTAAAAGAGATTTTGATTGGACATAATTTTGAAAAATGACATTTGATTGGTTTCTTGGAAGCGGGAGATACAAATGAGGAAGTTTGCAAGCATATTAAATAATGCATCGATATTATTGTCGATAGTTTGATCACAGATCATAGAATCTTAATTTTAATTTAAACAATATTTCATTCACTGATGTTTACGTGAATAGGATTTCGATTGGGCAACAGACTCAGCCTATTTTAGCTCTCTCCCTTCTGATTTTTTTTATCAATGTTAGCATATAAGCCTAAGTTCATGGTAAAGGGGTCAAAAATCATCGTGCATTTACTTTAGAAAAGTCTTGTCACAGGTAATTAATACACATGTGCAATATGACACCCCTCACTTTTCTCTTTCAAAAGTTTAGGTAAATTCAAAGTAATTAATGTTAATTTTTGAAAAGTAGGTCGAACTTCAAGGTCAAGGTCACAGGGTAAAAAAAATCATAGAATACATATGAAAAGGTCTTATCACAGATAATACACTTGTGAAATATGAAAACAGTGGCGGATTCAGGTAGCTGCAGATCTGTAGCGTTATGGTAGAATACATATGAAAAGGTCTTATCACAGATAATACACTTGTGAAATATGAAAGCAGTGGCGGATTCAGGTAGCTGCAGATCTGTAGCCTTATGGTATTATATAGTAGTATTGTCAAGACTACTATATAAAACCATAGCGCTACAGATCTGCAGCTAGGATTCAGGGGGTCCGGGTTCGGGAAACCCCCTCCCACTCATCGATTTTTTTAACAAGTTTTATCATTTTGTTGCATTGACAAGACTCTAATAAACACGAATCCATTGTTCGGTACCACAATTGCTTGAGGACAGGACCACCCTTCTAATATAACCCCCCTGGCCTTTTAGACTTTTTTTTTCACAAGAATGATATATGGATGACACATTTGTGATATAATCTATCCTATCAATTCAGAAAATTTTCTTAAACTTTATACATTTTATAAAAATTTCTACCCACTCTAGAATGTATGGTAGATTTTATAAAATGTTTGTTTTATGTAATTTTTCGATTTGTTGGTATAGATCTTATCACAAATTTGTCAATGAAAGATATAATTTATGAGAAAAAAAGTCGAAATGGCACAGGGGTCTATATGGAAGGGGGATCAGGGGGGTGTCCTGTCCTCAAGCACCTGTGTTCAGTACAACTGTGAAATATACATCAACTACGTAACAGGAAATCATTTTCTGCTTGAACACACACAGTAATTAACAGAGAGAGAGAGAGAGAGAGAGAGAGATCGAGATCAGGATAGTCCGTGCATCTAGTGAAGTCATCACAAGGTCATATCCATGTACAGTACAATGTAGTCAGGTATCAACAACAGAAAACTGCATAGTTTTGCTGATAAAATGCATGGTTTTTAAAAACTATTCGAATAATCTATTATTCAGTTTTTCTTTTTACTGTTTTACAAATTAAATTAATACAATTTTTTTTTTTTTACAAAATCAGGTACGCTGGCTTAGCAAAACCCTCTAGTTTTGACAGATTCTTTAGTTTAATGTAATTTTTTCTTCAGTTTGAAATATCGCACATGTGTGTTTATATTCCAAATCATTTTGACAGTATACTCAAGTAAATTGAAAAGCACTAGTTAGGGATTCTGAAAATAATTTTTATTTTTTTTTTTTTAAAGTGTTTAAAAATTGCACATCAGTTGTATTTTAGAAGTCAGCTTTAATAATATACGTCTAAATTAATTGAAGGTACATTTTTAAAAAAGTGAAGGCAACTTGAAGTCAACTGCTCGTATCCCTAAAATTGTCAGATTTAACAATTTTTTAAGGTCCAAAGTCCTGTCTGATGGTACGGACAGATGAATTAGATTTAATATCCCCTCACTTTTGCGAAAGCGGGGGACAAAAAAATGACGCTGTCATTTGCTCTCCAATCTATATCGGTGTATTAATTTTGCATTAATAAACGTTGGTAATAATTTAAAAAATAAGGGAAAAAAGTTCAGGAAGAGGGATTAAGAAGAGCTCAGATTAAAGTTGGAATTACTAACTTCAAAGTTGCAAAAGTCAAGATTAAGTAGTCAAGAAAAGTCAAGAAAAGCCAACTTGTCAAAAATCAGATCCTTTGATCCTCTCACACAGATCGCTTGTGTAGTGAACTCGTTTGAGCGGATCAAAGGATCTGATTTTCATCAGATTGTCATTGAATCAAATGCTGACTGACGTTTTTCATACTTATTGTTAGTCCACTATTTCCCAATCATGACATGGAGCACACGGTAGCTGTGACCGGTCTGCAGGGGATGCTCACTCCTCCATGGCACCTGATCCCACTCTGATGTTTTGGAGGTCCGTGTTTGCTCTGCTCTTATTTTGTATTGTTTTAGGGAATTTTGTTCTTATCCAATGCTGGAACTCGGCGAAATACATCCCCATCTTAATGCAGAAAATCTTGCGCCGTAAATCGCCCCTTATACTTGCATAAAGGGATCTGTAACTTTATGGTTAAAGACTAAGTTATAAAATCATATAACGTTACAGTTATGCAGTTAAGGAGAGGGGTCATTTTTCGTTGTTACACCGGGTCCGGAATTTTTACAATTTCTTTATATATTCCAACCCACTGTAATATATTATTATATGATTGAATAATTTCCATCTCTCTGGTTGGCTGAGATCCAACTATGTTAGAAAAATACTACGTTGTATTGACCTGCACGTGACGTTCCAGGTGAATACAAGGATTTTGTCCCTCTACATTGATCTAAAAATAGATATGGAAATTCCAAATTGATACAAATTGTTTTGGGAAGCTTTTTAAAGGACTATGACTTTTTTCATGTGAACAAAACATAAGCGAATATAGTTTTCGGGTGAGGGTGGTAAGAGGGGATGCAGGACCCCCTCCAACACTTTTACTGAACAACAATTTTTACTTTTTGGCAGTCAGTTTTCCCTGATAATACACCTTCCTTTCAAAATCTATCCTATAAAAAAGACTGATATCATATTTTTTTTTTCATGGAAACTAAAATTGATAAAAACATTTCAAATTGACGTGACTAGTAAGGTTTATTTACATGTTAATTCTTTGGCTAGGACTTGACTAATTAAATGCAAACAAGTAATGAGCTGTATCATTTTATCAGTGAATGATATAATAAAGCAATTATTGCTGTTTTTTCGATGATTTACAATGATTTAGCCATCTTCGAAGTACAATACGGGCTCGGTGAATATTGTACTCCTCAGATGGCTAAATCATTGTATTGACCTCAAAAAAAACCCCCAGCAATAATTGTATATTATTTACCAGCCTTTTGCTCATGTAAACAGAATATTTCCATATATAGGCACTCCCCATGTATTCTGTAAATGACGAAAGATAAACTTGTATATTATAGGTCTACCTCTCTATACTATAAGATCAATCTTATAGTATAAAGGGATAGGCCTATATATACTTATCTTTCGTCATAATATTATTCAGAATTACATGGGGAGTGCCTTTGGATATTTCCCGTGTATTACATGGGAAAAAACTCGAGTGGTCATGAAATGTAAAGTCTTAACCCATAGTATAAAATAACACAAGCCTTGTGTTATTATAAATTTCTACTATGAGTTAAAACAATATTTCCGAAACAAGTACCTGTGAGATGGTCACATCGATTTTTTTTTTAAATTGTGACGTTTCCGCGGGAAAACTAGGGAACTCTTCAAATAAAGAAGGTATGAAACTGGTTTGTTTAGTTATGCAAAATGACAGACGTATTTATTTTATTACTTCAACTAGGTTTTTTGCGAATACTCTTCTGTCGCAAAAGAAATATCACCTCAGTTTGGTATTTACTCCTGCCCTTACTTGTTCCAACTCTTGCAGCACCAGGAAAAACAGCAGTTATCGATGTCTTTAGAACGGAAAAGTTAAACAGTCGTCCGCAGTTGTCTGCCAGATTCAAGACGATTGAGTCAGCAACAGCAACAGATTCGAAAAGTGACAATATTGTTGCAAAAAATATTCGAGGAAAATTTGCTGATGTAGGAAATATTAAAGGAGCAGAAGGAAGGCTGCATATGGTAATTCATTACTGTAGTAAAATTATACCATTTTACTATGAATAAATGTCGCCTACCTTACCATAAAAGGTGACGACAAACACCCAGGTTTACATGGTAGGTAAACACAGGTACATGCAACAATATAACAGGTAACACAGGTGAAGGGTTTGACTGGTAATTCTCGACTGAGGTAGGAATCGTGCCGGCACGGGTGGATGGCTATGAGGTCAGGGTGAAAGGTCATAGTGGACTTATTTACATATGCAATTTCACCACATTCCTCCCCGTTTTATTTGATAAAGCTAAGGGCAATTACTGTAATTTATTCAGAGGAATGTAAACCAGAAATGTATAATTATTATTTAATACAACATGGAAAACGTATGAACTAATTCATGTATCCCCATGAACTTGGCCGGAATTACTTCTAGCGCCTTAGTTCCGCAGGATAAACATGTAAATTATAATGTGGCAAGACTGAATATGGTTCAATGATTTGCGAATTAAATCCGCATGCATCTTCCACACTGGATCAAATGATCATATTAATTTAGCCATACATATTCCATGTTATCTGTTATGCATTTCATATATTTTAACACTTAATTCATAGTCAAAAGGAATCTACCTATGACCTAACACTGACCTACTTCCATGAAAGTCCTGAAACTGAATAGTGTCATGGCATACTTTGTTTTAGTCGAGTGAGAATCATTTGTACCAGTATATAAACTTAATCGTGCATACAACTGATTTGCCAAATTAAACCGTGCAGAGTGCAGTATATGTTAGAACTTTACAACGAAACTAGATAAATTAACTAAACTGTTGTGATGTATGCTAATAACTCACTTAATATATCAGTATTATGTCAATATGATACTATAAAATGTAATGTCGTCACCTTAAATGTGTTGATGCCTCTATCACTATCCTAAATTAAGCCTAACCTAAACTAATAAGTGTATTTTCTTATTCCCTATATATCCTATGAAGTAAACTAACTGAAGACTGTTTGCTGACTATTGATAGAAAATCCTATGAAATATTTCTACTGAAAACATATTTACAAAACATATTCCGCATCAGTACCGTCACTGTCTAAAATATTAGTAAGCCAGGCATGATACGGAAAATGTTTAACATATAACTATATACAAAGCAATCCAGCCCAATACCGTCACTGAGAATGGTCAGACGGGTATCTAACGGAAAGCATAAGGTTATTTACATGGAGCAATCCAGCCCAATACCGTCACTGAGAATGGTCAGCCGGGTATATAACGGAAAGCATTGCCTATATACATGAGATGATCCAACATGATATACCGTCAATGATATCAGCCAGGTATATCCAATGGAAAGTATAGGTTGCATGATTACACCAGTCCTTGTTGAAGTATTTCTGGATATCCTTAGGAACTGGGTTAAAGACATGCACCAGAATAGATCATTGCCTATTTATGACTAATATACTGCCTGAATATGCTTTATCCAGATTTGACCTGAAGTAACTAACTAAAGTTTATAAGTATTCCTTAATAAAGAGTTTGATTATGTGACTGCAATATGTACTTGTAATTAACATTTGCTTGAGCAATAATAATACCAAGATATTCACTATGCTCACTTAATTACTTTCCAAAATAGTAATGACTATTCTTAAACTGCTTTATTCATATAATTTCTTACTAAAATCTCAAATGCTACAGATATAATAAAGGTACTCTAAATGCTTTCTAATGTAAGTGAGCTTTAAGTACTATAACCATGATGATACTGTGCCTTAGTCTACACCACAAGCACATTGAGCATTGCTATGTAGTTTACATTGATACAGATTAACAATGGCTTCGACCAAAATATATAGGTCTTTAGCTATAACTAATAATATATTTACTGTATTAACATTGACATGTTAAACTATACAGACTTTGAGTTGCAATAGACATTATGTACTTATAATTGTGAACAACAGTCAAGCAATACTCAAATACATTGACTTGGGTGCAAATAAGTTACTTTAAAGCTAATACTTTAATGTTATGCATTTGAGTTAATGTTATATAAAACAACTACACTGCTATTTAAATTTACAAACTACAATCTACACTATTTCCCCTCCCTTTTATTTTTAAATGAAGGAACAGTAGTATTATAACCAGCTGCTTTTAATTACAAATAGTAATACTATAACTTATCAGATGTAGTTTGTGCATAGCGAGTTGCCTATTGTAAACAAATCACCATTTTGAAAGTACTAGGTGTATCACCATTTTGAAAGTACTAGGTGTATTGTACGCAAGTCTATTAGTAATTCCACTAAGTAAGTAAGTTACTAAATATCTAAACTGATTATTACATAACAACTATTAATACTGTAATTGAGTTAGTCAACGACCAACTATGACCAGTTGAGAGTTAACTACCAGTTCTAGATAGTGTAAATGTTAGTTACTTAAATTATAAATAAATTATATCCAAATAAGGTCAGACTGCAGTAAAAGCTAATATTATTAAAACTGCGATCTACTAACTATTAGGTACTAAATACTAAGTACTAGAACTATAAAGTGTTATTATAAGTCAGTAAGTAAACACTGAGTAAAGCATTTCAGGTTTATTTAGCAAATGATCTACATAATCATGATGGGCCATGGCACAACCCAACATTTATTCTCTAGTGGCAGCCCAGATGGAATGCCCAGCCCATGGTCCACATATTGAAGTACACAAACAAGGCATTCTCCATATGTAGAAGGAAAGTCCTTGTCGGCAGCACTCCAAGTAAACCTGGTTGAGCCACCTGTGCTGTCACTTTCAGTGTTGTCTTGGTACACAGCTGTTTCTGGTACAGACAGTGCGGGATAAGCATTCAGCGCTTCACTAATCTTCTCATTATGAATTGGCAGCTCGATTAGTGAAGAGGTTGCTGTTCCGTTTTCGTCTGTTACCAGCTCTTGGTAGGAGGACTCCTGTAAATTGCTGGATGCCTGAGCATTTACAACTGATTTGTTGCTATGCTCAGGCAAAGCATCACTCCTAGACGGCTGTGTGTTGATAGTCAAGTCCGGTATTTGTTGGCTGTCATATGTTTTATCAGTATCCAGAGTTGTTTGGCAACTAGCAGTTGAATGCTCACTACTCGGTTGCCATAACTCAACAGATCTGTCTTCTGTTTCATTCCTGTCCTGTATGTCTTCTGACTTTGAAATTCCAGGAACACGGAGACCATCCTGTGACACCATGGTATTCCACTGCATACCAGCAGGTGATATATCACCACTCGGTATTTGTGGAAACCCTGGTGGACTCTTGCAGGTAACTGTGGGCATCTGCTGCTGGTTTACTGCTGCAGTAAGTGTTGGCATTTGCTGCTGGTTTACTGCTACAGTAAGTGTTGGCATTTGCTGCTGGTTTACTGCTACAGTAAGTGTTGGCATTTGCTGCTGGTTTACTGCTACAGTAAGTGTTGGCATTTGCTGCTGGTTTACTGCTACAGGAAGTGTTGGCATTTGCTGCTGGTTTACTGCTGCAGACATGACAGATTCACAGCTGCTGTTGTCTCCATGTTTCAATGGTGAGGAACCATTTGA
This sequence comes from Saccostrea cuccullata, assembly GCF_032062105.1. Classification (NCBI taxonomy): domain Eukaryota; kingdom Metazoa; phylum Mollusca; class Bivalvia; order Ostreida; family Ostreidae; genus Saccostrea; species Saccostrea cuccullata. Next base: position 631,995 of record NW_026920581.1, on the reverse strand, counting down.
CAGTTCCTGGTCCTTGGTGTCGTGAATTTCAGTGATGAACATACCAGGACTTTCTACAGCTCCTCCATTCTGTAATTGGATCAATGGTGTTGGCATTGGTGGCCCTCCATACATGCATGGTTGGGGGTATGCCTGTTGTGGTACCATGTATCCAGGTTGGAACATTCCAGGATATGGGCCATATGCATATGGTATGCTAGGGCATGGCTGTGGTGGTCCAAGGAATGGTTGTATGTATGGTCCACCATATCCAGGAAATGGCACAGGGTAGTTCCCAGGGACTGGTACACAAGGATAAGGATACCCTTGGTTGAATGATGGCAGGTATGGTCCACCATAGTATCCAGGAGGTGCTGTACTAGGTGTCATAGCTGGATTCATCTTGTTGCTTAATTTTCAGTAGTTCAAAGTTACGGAAATAAATCACGCCGTTTGACACTACTGAAATATTCAGTCAGTGAAAGTGTGTATAGTTATTGACGTAACGTATTTTCCACGTTTACGGTAAACAAACCGCCCGTGAAAATATAACACTCTAAACGTGACTGATATGCAACAAGTTCCATGTAGTTACCGTGATCTGAATTAAACGTAACTTTTAAAGCCGGTTTAATTCATTGGTTTAGTCCAGATAATTTTAGTTTATGACGTCTATCTTTTCTTTCTATCTTCTTATCTTTGTTTTACGGTGTTTCTATCTTTATTTCTTGTTGATTGATGAATTAAACGTTACTTTAACACAATAAATAATTGTATCATAAGCCGGTTAATTTAATTCAACAAAGTTTTGGCGATTTAGTTTAACGTTTCTCTTCTTTCTATCCTTTTCTTTCTATCAAGTCTATATCTTTGATAATTGGTTTACGATGTTTTCTTTACTTCTCGTTGATTGAATCTTCGATTGATAAAATATTGGTCCACTACAAACTACTCAAACTTTTATTTATCTTAACTAAACTTAATTAATCTGTAACTTAACTACACCTTGCTTTAATTACCGACAGACTCTTACAACGTTAGTGTACAAACGCCCGATGACAGACGACGGTAGAAACAAGCATAGATGTTACAAGACTTTGTAGATAAGCTAAATAATTAATTGTATAATCAATTGATGATGGTATATAAATTGATTATACTTTTGCAATTAGATTAACTGTTATTTCACAGAGCGAAGATGTAAAGCCGTTACACTACAAAATCAGTCTACTGTTAAAGCGAGAAGCACGTGCGCCTCGATCTATATATAGCTACAACAGGTAAACTGGTGAACTAGCTCTGTGAAACTACTCAACAAAAATATACGATATGAAAAACACAATATCTCTAGATCTCTACTTTCCCCCAAAATATTTTAGGGAACCTTAGAGAGATTGAAAAAAAATAATCTGACGAGACGAGTCGAGAAGAAAACGCTTCTCGGAATTGCCAACACGATTGACAATATTTAAATACAAAAAACTATTTATGAAATATATAACAATTTAGAATAAAGTTCAATCGTTGCGGCACGAGTGAGCAAAACTAAATGAGTCGAGAGAAGAAAAAAAATGTATTTTGCACAAGACAATGTAAATGTTCAAAATTTTCGTACTGACGTTTACAAAAACGCCCTTACGATTATTGCACACTAAATAGTAATGAAAATATTCAAAATGTTCGCACTAACGTTTACAAAAACGCTGTACGATAAATATAATGCTAAATACTAATGAAAAACGAAAATTCAAAAATAATTGGACCGTGATATCACCACGTGGTCAAATGCGACTCACGAGTGAAAAAATAACATGGCAAATTAGTCAAATTGTTTGAACTTTGCAAATAACGTTAATTATAACGCCTGTAAGCAACAGTTTCCTAAAATTCCAAAATGACTAAATGCAAAATATTTCACCTGTGTATTTATTCACGGGTGGAAACTCACACGTGAATTTTTGCATATAAAAACATGGTAATTCAAAATGCCCCGTTCCGAATTACCGGCGACGCCAATGTAGTAAAATTATACCATTTTACTATGAATAAATGTCGCCTACCTTACCATAAAAGGTGACGACAAACACCCAGGTTTACATGGTAGGTAAACACAGGTACATGCAACAATATAACAGGTAACACAGGTGAAGGGTTTGACTGGTAATTCTCGACTGAGGTAGGAATCGTGCCGGCACGGGTGGATGGCTATGAGGTCAGGGTGAAAGGTCATAGTGGACTTATTTACATATGCAATTTCACCACATTACCCACTGATGATCTTATCGAGGGTTTCAGACTTGCTCCTAATCATGCTAATAGTGCAATGATCAAACAGTTTGAAGTGGTAAATTTTTGTTCGTTTGAATGGAAAATATTGGTCTTTATTGCTAGATACATTTCTTTAGAAACAAGAAAACAGTGTATATGTAGTTGCAATGTTTAAAGACACAGTTATTCTCTGTGCTAACTTTACATGTATGATATGACAGCATTCCCAGTAAAGTGAAAAATCGAAAATTCCCATTATCATCCATGTCTCCCTTGCAGCCTTGATTCTGTATTGCATGTCACTCTTCAGACAAGGCAGCTTTTGGTTGATTGAGACCAGATTGGGCATTTCAAACTCTGTCATCCACTTTATCCAAAAGATGTTCAATGAGAAAAAGGTGGGAGTTTACAGAGAATGGTCAAGTGGATAAATGTAATTGTTTGCTAAAAGTCTTGACAACCCCAGCCTAGCTACATTGGTGCGGGAGAAAATATGATGAAAAATAAGAAAATGATGCATGCATGTAAGAGTTAAAAAACAGCAACATAAAGTTGACAAGCTCACCAGTTTTGCCCACTCACTGGCACTTACCCGGTACAATTTGTCATCTTTGGTATTTTTTATACATGTAGATTTATTTGTTTTTACAGCTATATATACACTGTAAGTTCCATAAAAGAAGATGCACTTGCAAGACCCCTTCTTTATTTATTGACAAAATTCTTAATATTCTTTTGAATTGAAACTCTGATACATAAAAATTAATATTCAAATGAAATTTCAAAAATATATCCATTCAGACACAAAATTTTACCATGTGCATCATTGTATCTTCAGGACACATGACTTTTATCATGAACAAATTCCTCAACATTATACATGTACAGCCTAACATTTAAATAGATTTCAGAAGTGATTGATGCGCACACCAATAATTATAAACGTAAACTTGAAATTATTGCTTGCAAGCACTCAATTATAAAATCTACAGAATTAAAAAATTAATGTTATTTTTAGACATAATTTCTTTTAATATACAATAAAACTCGTTTAGTACAAATTAACACAGATATTGCGAAATTTACGGAATCAGATATTGCAAAGTTATCTTGGATCCCCAGCTATATGAATTTAATGAATTCCTTATACGGATATAACGAATTACAGATATAGCAAAGAAATTTTACAGGTCCCAGTGACTTCGTTATAACCGAGTTTTACTGTAATTTGTTTTAGATATCTTCTGACTGCAATAGCAATGATGAGAACAGCTTTGCCAGGCTACCACAGAACTGGCTTGCAGTTTTCCATTTGGGAGAACGTGGTGGAAGCTCATCAAACAATTGTCATACAGAATCCTTATCCATGATGGACAGGGTAAGGGTATCTGAGATATTTATGTTAATTACCCAATAATGTTTATCCCTGCTTGAGAAATCTACAGATGAATAATTTCAAAATATTTATGTCCTGAAATCGTATGAATTATCCCATTTATGCAACATCTCATGCAGTTTTTCCTTCATTTTAGTGAAACAATTTAATATGCATGTTTCCTTCCTTTATACACATGTTACATCTTCGCTACTGAGAGCTTTTCAAAATGTACATGTACTTAAATTTCACTGACAATTCAAAATTCAGAAGAGAAAATTCATAAATTATTTTCATCATCGATCTACGTCAGGTATAGAACAATAGAGTTGAGGTCTCCTTAGATACTTCTGTTTGTTTTTTATGTGAGTTTACTTTTGCAACTTTTTTGCAGATGCAGAAAGCTTTAGTGTTTGGAGCTTCAGCCATTATCATTCTGACATTGAACCCAAAGATTTTAAGGGAGGTAAATAAACTTCGGCTTATTGTTCTATATTTGTGTAAGCTTTACTTCCAAATATGTGTGAATTTGAAAAAAAGGATATTATTTTTAATTTACAAAATTTATATTGATACTGCAGAACCTTTTTAACTTGATGGGGTCAATTTTACTGACAAGCAAAAATTGAATTGTTCATTGGGAAGTTATTTCATGGATTTTCTCATTTTTAGCTCTACTGCATGGTCAGAGACCAGAAGAGCTTATGCGATAGTATTGTGTCTGGCGGCCTTCCATCTGTCTGTATAAACAGTTCTACAAAATGCTACTCCTCCTACAGTTTTGGTCTGATTTCAATATAACTTGGCACACAAGTAGACTACACTAAGATTCATACTTCTGTATATGGGTTTCTGATTTAGATGAACGGTGTTGCCGTGGGTACTAAAAATAGAAATTTCTGTAAAATTCTTTCAAAATGCTACTCCTCCTACAGTTTTAATCTGAGTTAAATATATAACTTGGCACACAAGTAGACTACACTAAGATACATAATTCTGTGTATCGGTTTATGATTTAAATGAACAGTGTTGCCGTGGTAACTAAAATAGAAATTTCTGTGGAATTCTATCAAAATGCTACTTTTCCTACAGTTTTGGTCTGATTTCAATATAACTTGGCACACAAGTAGACTACACTAAGGTACATAATTTTATTTATCAATTTTTGATTTCAATGAATAGTGTTGCAGTTGTTACTGAAAATAGAAATTTCTGTGAAATTCTTTCAAAATGCTACTTCTCCTACAGTTTTGGTCTAATTTCAATATAACTTGGCAAACAAGTAGACTACACTAAGATACATATTTCTGTATACTGTAGATCACTAAATTTTCGCTACTCCTTATTTTTGCGAGTTAGTCATCGGCTCTTTGTAAGCGAGGCATAATTTTCACGAATTGTTGTTTTTCCTATATATAATCATATGGAATACTGTAGAAGTACTTTTTTCAGCGTGTTATTAATTTACGCTATGAATGCGGTCACAAATTTTCAGCGGAAATTTGTCCAAGCGTTCTTAATAAACATGTAAGGCATATAGTGACATTCTAGGAAATTCGCGTAATTTTCTACACGCAGATTAAACAGAAATTGAGATTCCGCGGAATTATGGCGCCGTGGAAAAAAGTACGTCTACAGTACTTTTAAAAGCAAGAATGAAATTTTCGCGAGCTCATTGTCTCGCGTAATTACGCGAAAATAAAGTTCTCGCGAATAAAACGTGATATACAGTATCGGTTTTCGATTTCGATAAACGATGTAGGCATTGTTACTAAAAATAGAAATTTGTGAAATTCTTTCAAAATGCTACTCCTCCTACGGTTTTGTTCTGAATTCAATAAAACTTGGCACACAAGTCGACTACACTAAGATACATAATTCTGTGTATAACTATAGGTTTTTGATTTTGATGAACAGTGTTGCTGTGAAATTCTTTCAAAATGCTAATCCTCCTACAGTTTTGGTCTGATTTCAGTATAACTTGGCACACACGTAGACTACTCTAAGATACACAATTCTGTGTATCAGTTTTTGAGTTCGATGAACATTATTGCCTTGGTTACTAGAAATAGAAATTTCTGTTAAATACTCTCAAAATGCTACTCCAAATACAGTTTTAGTCTGATAATAAAAAAAAATTATGTGGCATGCAATTAGACTACACTAAGAACATAAAGAGACTTAATCAAGGATCATTATTCTATTTATTGCTGTTGTAAAGTTTCAATTCCCAACTGCTTAAGTACTTTTCTCTTCCTTTGCTATAAGTACAAACCAGTAGAGCTTCAGTCTCGACAGAGACTTTTGTTACATTAGAATTAATTTATCAATGTGTTTACAATTAAACTTTTGTGGTATGCTTAATTTATGGGCAGGAGTGACCCATGGAATCCATGAACATTGGTTCCCCACAAACAGTGATAATCCCTGGCCTATAATTAGGAATCTACTGTACTCAGTTTTAGTTATCCCTAATGGTTATTTTCTGCATCTGCAGACCTCATTAAAAAATTTCAGCAGGTTTTTTCATAGTAGACAGGTTTAAGTTTTCAAAGAAGACTATGTATCTGCAAATTGTGAAACCCTTAATGGACTAAACTTGTTTTAAGAACATACCGTATAAGTGGAAATTTTAGCGAGATGCAAATTTAGCAATTTGTCCTTAAAAATAGGTATTTTATTTTTAGCGAGATGTAATTTTAGCTATTTTAAAAAGCTCACTAAAGAAACGATTACAAATAAAGCGCAATTAATTTTTTAGCGATATTCAATTTTAGCAATCTTAGCACCCTCGCTAATAATGCCAGAATTAAATCCTCGCTAAAAAAATTCTGCTTATAGGGTATCACTTTTATACATGTACTATTGATTGATGCTGCACCTGAAATACCTTTTCCATATGAGTGCATTTAGCCATATTTAAGTTTTTAGGGCATGTCATTTCACTCTAAGCCCATCTCTATAAACTTACCTTGTTGAAGTTTATAAAGGTTTAAATTAATTACTTCCTTAATTAATACATGTATTCTTTAATCTGAAGCAAGTTCACTTGTCATTGATTGTTTTTAACTTTTTTTAGCTCACCTCAATGAATGTAATACCCTCGGTGTCGTTGTTGGCGTCCCGGGTTAAGGTTAAGTTTTTTGGAGCAGTTTTCTTTTTAAAGTACTTCTATGTCCTATATTGATTAGACTTGCATGGAAGATGCATTGTTTCTAGTGTGTTGCATTGTACCAGTCAAGGTTTCAGATGCTGCAATTTCAGCAAAGGAATGACCAGGTTAATGTTTTTGGAGCAGGTTAAGATTTTTGGTGCAGTTTTTGGTGTAGGTCTCATTTCCGAGTAACCATAAGACCTATGTTGACCAAACTTGCATGGATGGTACATCTTAGGATGCACACTACCAGGCTTGCTTCAGATGCTGAATCTGACCTACATTTTCTGCATGAGTGAACAGGTTAATTTTTTCGGTGCATGTCTCATTTCCAAGAAACTATGAGCACTATAGTGACCAAACTTGCATGGATGATACATCTTAGGATGCATACTACCAGACTTGCTTCGGATGCTGAATCTGACCTACATTTTCTGGATTAGTGAAAAGGTTAGTTTTTTATACAGGTTTTATTTCCAAGTAACTCTGAGCTCTATGTTGAGCAAACTTGCATGGATGATACATCTTAGTATGCATACTAATAGACTTGCTTCAGAAGCTGAATTTGACATACATTTTCCATGCAGATAATGGACCTGGTAAAAGTTATAGGTGCAGGTCTATTACCAAGAAACTATAAGGCTTATATAAACCAAACTTGCACAAATGATGCATCAAGGGATGAAAACACTCAAACTTGCTTCAGATGCTGGATTTTAATTACGTTTTCAGGATGAATCAAGAACTAGTTTGAAGTTTTTATATAGGTCTATTCCAAAGTATCAAATCAAAATTACATAAATTTTGCATTTTTGGATGTACACTTTTTGTTGGTTAATTGTGTGACTTTGCCTTACTTAAAGACAGCATTCGTTGAGGTGAGCTCTGTAATCTCTGATTACCTATGTTTCAAGTGAGGTATCTACCTGTATATGCAATACAGCATACTTTTTAGCTCACCTGAGCCAAAGGCTCAAGTGAGCTTTTCTGATCAAAATTTGTCCGTTGTCTGTCGTTATTGTTGTCATTGGCGTCGTCGTCGTTGTTGTCGTTAACTTTTCACATTTTCATCTTCTTCTCAAGAACCACTTGGCTAATTTCAACAAAACTTGCCACAAAGTATCCTTAGGTATAGGGGATTCAAGTTTTTTCAAATGAAGGGCCACGCCCTTTTCCAAGGGGAGATAATTATGAATTAGAGAAAAATTAATGGCATTTTTAAAAAATCTTCTTCTCAAGAACCACAGGGGCAGGAAAGATGAAACTCGTGTGGAATCATCCTCAGGTAGTGTAGATTTAAGTTTGTACAAATCATGACCCCTGGGGGTAGGGTGGGGCCAAAATGGCCGATCAAAGTTTTACATAGGAATATGTAAGAAAAATCTTTAAAAATCTTCTTCTCAAGAACCACTAGGCCAGGAAAGATGAAACTTATGTGGAATCATCCTCAGGTAGTGTAGATTCAAGTTTGTTCAAATCATGACCCCCGGGGGTAGGGTGGGGCCAAAATGGCCGATTAAAGATTTACATAGGAGTATATAGGAAAAATCTTTAAAAATCTTCTTTTAAACCACTGGGCCAGGAAAGATGAAACTCATGTGGAATTATCCTCAGGTAGTGTAGATTCAAGTTTGTTCAAATCATGACCCCCTGGGGTAGGGTGGGGCCAAAATGGCCGATCAAAGTTTTACATAGGAATATATAGGAAAAATCTTTAGAAATCTTCTTCTCAAGAACCATTGAGACAAGAAAGATGAAACTCATGTGGAATTATCCTCAGGTAGTGTAGATTCAAGTTTGTTCAAATCATGACCCCTGGGGGTAGGGTGGGGCCAAAATGGCCGACCAAAGTTTCTCATAGGAATATATAGGGAAACCTTTTAAAATCTTCTTTTCAAGTACTTCAAAGCCATGATTAGTAATATTTTTAGCTCACCTGAGCCGAAGGCTCAATTGAGCTTTTCTGATCACATTTTGTCCGGCGTCCGTCTGTCTGTCTGTCTGTCTGTCTGTCAGTCTGTCTGTCTGTCTGTAAACTTTTCACATTTTCGACTTCTTCTCAAGAACTGCTGGGCCAATTTCAACCAAACTTGCCACAAAGCATCTTTGGGTGAAGGGGATAGAATTTTAAATGAAGGGCCACGCCCTCATTCAAGGGGAGATAATTGGGAATTAATGAAAATTTGGTGGTATGTTTTAAAAATCTTCTTCTCAAGAACCAAGGTACCAGGAAAGATGAAACTTATGGGGAAACATCCTCAGGTAGTGTAGATTGAAGTTTGTTTAAATCATGACCCCCGGGGGTAGGGCAAGGCCACAATGGCCGACCAAAGTTTTACATAGAAATATATAGGAAAATTCTTTAAAAATCTTCTTCTCAAGAATAGCAAAGCCAGAATTGATCATATTTATATGGAAGCATCCTAAGGTAGTGCAGATTCAAGTTTGTTCAAATCATGACCCCTGGGGGTAGGGCGCGGCCACAATGGCCAACCAAAGTTTTACATAGAAATATATAGGAAAATTCTTTAAAAATCATCTTTTCAAGAATAGCAAAGCCATGATTGGTCATGGGACTACTTTTGGATTTAAACTTTTCAATAATACACCAATTTCTACTTTTTCCTAGCCATAGTGCTCAGGTGAGTGCTGTGGCCCATGGGCCTCTTGTTTACTTTGGATGCAAAAAGATGACTCTTGTCTATCAGTGGATCTAACCAATGGGCCAAACATGTATACTTTTTAAAGAAATCACTGAAATGATATTAAAAAGTGATACTAACCAATGCATCTTATTGATCGATCATGAAGCATTTCCCCTCCATTTAAAGATAATACTGATTATTGGCTGTTAATATATTCAGTTTATTAGGTCACCTGAGTAAACTCAGGTGACCTATTGCTATCTGTTTTCGTCCGTCGTCGTGCGTTAACATTTAAACATTTTCAGCTTCTTCTCTGAAACCGCTGAACCAATTTCAACCAAATTTGGTATATAGCATCTGTGGGTGAAGGGGAACAAAAATTATGAATTTCATGGTCCCTGCCCCCCTGGGGCCTGGGGGGTGGGGCAAAAACCACTAAAATTAGTGCAATCTTTAAAAATCTTCTTCTTTACTCCTGGACATCAAGCAGTCAAACTGCTGGTATGATTGTAATCAGCATTGAGTCCTCTACCATAATTGTGAAATTCATGGCCCCAGAGTCAGGGGTTCTGGTGTTAGGGCGGGGCTCTATTGATTATATAGTGAAAATGCATTAATTCTTTGAAAATCTTCTTCTCTGCTCCTGGGTATGCTTCTCTGCTCCTGGGTATTAAATAAAATAATTAAGTTCATAGTAATGATCAGCAAGAGTGCCTCTACCAAAATTGTGAAATTCATGGCCCCAGGGTCAGGGGTTCTGATGTTAAGGCGGGGCTCTATTGAATATATTATGAAAATGCATTATTTCTTTGAAAATCTTCTTCTCTGTTCCTGAGTATTAAATAAACTAATTAAGTACATAGTTATGATAAGCGAGAGTGTCTCTACAAAAATTGTAAATTTTATGGCCCCTGGGTCAGGAATTCTGGTGTTAGGGTGGGGCTCTATTGATTATATAGTGAAAATGCATTAAATCTTTGAAAATCTTCTTCTCTGCTTTTAGGTATTAAATAAACTAACTAAGTACATAGTTATGACGAGCAAGAGTGCCTCTTCCAAAATTCTGAATTCTATGGCCCCAGGATCAGGGGTTCTGGTGTTAAGGCGGGGCTCTATCGATTATATAGTGAAAATGCATTTATTCTTTGAAAAGCTTCTTCTCTGCTTCTGGGTATTAAATAAACTAATTAAGGACATAGTTATGATGAGCAAGAATGCTTCTACCAAAATTGTGAATTTTATGACCCCAGGGTCAGGGGTTATGGTGTTAGGGTGTGGCTCTATAATGATTATACAGTGAAAATACATTACATCTATAAAATCTTTTTCTCTACTCCTGGGTAATAAGCAGATGAACTATTTATATGGTTATGATGTGCAAGGGCTTTTCTTCCTGAATTGTGAATTTCAAGGCCCCTGGGTCAGGGATACCAAAGAGGGGGGGGGGGGTCTCTACTTATATACTAAAAATGAATTGTTTGAAATCTGCTCCTTGGTATTAATCAAACATTTTTGATAAGCAAGTGTGCATTTCAAAAATTGTGCAATGTGTAGACCTAGGGTCAGGGGTTCATTTGTGGTAGGGGCACTCACGATTATTGCTGAATATTACTGATTAGTTGACATGCATTTTTGTTCCCTTACCCTGCTTATGGGTATTAAGTAAACAAACTAAACATTTGCTAAGTGTATAGTTATGATTAGCAATGGTGCCTCTTTCAAAATTGTGAATGTCATAGCATCTAGCTAAAAACATGAACCAAATTCAATCATTTGAAAGTTGTTGCATGATGCTCAGGTGACCTATAAGGCCCATGGGCCTCTTGTTTTATTATTGGCCTTTTATATCCTATTCTATTGTTATAGTTTGAGGGTAAACAGATGTTTTCCTGTCCTGTGATCATTGTGGAAGCTCTAGAGAATGTTACTAACTTTGTTAGTGTTCTAAAAAGGTTTGTTAAAAACTTTGAATTTACTTGCATATTACAGTATTGACAAATATTTTTTCAACATTCTATTTTTTTCTTTTTTCATCCATTTGTATTTCAAAAGAATCAAATGAAAATGATACTTGTTGTTTTACAAAATTGTCTTTTAATTTCAATTATATACTGTACTTACAATAAACTTTTATGTTTTTTAGTAAAATGAAAATAAAGGCCAAAGTGTACCAAGCCCCAAAATCATCTGTAAGTTTTCTTAAATAATTACAATTGTATAATGCTTTCTAAGAGTTTGTTCACTAAATCTGTATTATTATAATTTTAGAAAGGTTTCTGAAATAGTTTTTGTCAGACTTGATTTTTTTTTTTTTTAAAAATCTCATTCAAGCAAATCTAGGGTTCCATTGAATTTCTCTTATAGTTGTATATCAGTCTACTTTTAACTTCCAGAACCATCTGACCAATTTCAATCAAACCTAGCACAAGGCTATCATGAGCGAAGGGGATGCAAATTTCAAGGCTTTTATTATTCCTTTTAAAATTCAAATAATCCAATGCTGAAAAGATTTTAAAACATGAGAGGGGCAATACTGTAAATTCCTTATTTTATGCGAGTACAAAATTAATATTGCCAAATGGCTTTTAGACGGCAAACCGGGAGAATAATAATTCATGAGTGGGCGTTTATATAGGAAATTTTACATGTATTTTAGCACCATAAAAATAAAAGTGAGCAATCTTAGTGGTGCTTCTCGTGAAATTACGCGATAATTGATTCCTGGCATATATTTAGGAATCTACAGTAGTGCTTGGAAGAATGAATTTTTGCAAGAATAACAAGACTTGAGGCTGCAAATGTGACTCCAAGCCTCCAAATACATCATGTATTTTTGTTGCGAAAGACTTACCAGTAGTTGAAGGCTTATGTATTTATTTACTAATCAGGTGAGCATTGTGGCTTATGGATCACTTGCTTATAAGTGTATACTTACCACTTCTTCCAGGTCTTTATTACTACTAGAATTACTAGAATTACAGTGTCATCTGACATTTTATTTTTTTTAAAGTTTCCAACACTCACTTTGTGGGCCTCTTGTGGTAGACCAACCAATGGCCACAGTTACCATGAGTGGGATGGAGTCATTTGTATGGGAACTGAAGAGGAGATCAGTGGAAAGGTTAGTTTTTTTGTATCAGTATCAGTATTTAATTTCATGTTGAATTGTTGATTTTCATATATGACACCTTCTACATGTATATATTGCTACTTAAAAAGGTTTTAACTAAAGTATAAATTGGTTTTTCCTCAGAATTTTTATGATTTGGGCTACCCTTTAGATAATGACCTAGGTATCTCATTTGATAGTGCATCTGACTAATGATGCATGGGCCTAGGTTTGAATCCCAGTCCAACTGTGAATTATCTCCTACTAAATTTTTTGCTGTCACTACCTGTGGATCTACAGATAAATGTGATTGTCCTTTCAGGGGCTAAAAGTATCTGGGATGTGAATCTTGGAGGGCTAAGACAAATTAATGAGGGTGGGATGTTGTTCTGTGGGTTATATGGACTGGATATATACCTGGGTAGCTCAGTAGTTAGAGCTCCTGTCTAATGATGTAGGGGTCTCAATTTTGATTCCCACTGCAGTTATAATTTTTCTCTCATTACAGATCTGCAAATGAAATAAACTGCATTTTGTAGTGTCAATGCTCCAAATACATGTACTTATCATTCTTCATGATAATTTCAGGCAGAACCTATAAGTTTTTGGAATTTTTTCTACTCTGGAACATTTCTGATACTGATGTTACTGGCTATCAAGTCTAGAAGAAGACTGCAAGATGAATGGGGAGAAGATAATGAGATTGAGGTAGGTACCTTAATGAATAATGTAATGATTATGACCAGTAATCAATTTCATAACTCCTAAAAACAATGCAAATTGCAAAGAGAAAAAGACATAAATTCTTGACAAAAGTGGGGCCATATAAGGGATCAAAATATAAAGAAAAAACAAACTTGTAAACAAAAGCAAGACCATGCTTTAAGCCTAGTCATATAAATATAAATTATCTTTTTAGGTATAGTTTGTTTATCCCTCCCCCACAGGGAAGAGTGGGACTCAAATAAGGGATCAAAGTTTAGGATGATATTATGGGGAAAAATCTATAAATATCATCTCAAGTCAAGAACAAAAGGCCCATGATTAGTGATATTTATATGCAAACCTTTTGAGATCATGAATATCTATTTTTTTTAAAAAAAATCATGACCCCTATATGCTGAGATGCTGACTTTTAACGAGGTTGTTGAAATCCTTGTAACTTCGATATATCTGTCCGTAGCCTGCCACAATACAAAATATGAACATACTTGGAACATGCTCTTTGAGTATCAAATTAGTTTGGAGATAATATAAACATTATATGCATTTTCATATCAAAGCGAGAGAGGCAGGGTGGGACCAATGTTCTGAAAAAAAAAGCAGTGCTGAGGTGACTCAAAACGGTTTTTTTTAACCCAGTTTCTAAACAATACTCATCTTTGATTTTGCTCCTTAAATGGTTCTTTATCCAGTCTTTAAACAAAGTTCAGCTTTAGATTCCCTTTGTGTTAAATCACAATGACCTCAATTCTTTTGTAATCTAATACATATGCATGTTTTCCTTTCAGTCAGCATTAAGGGATCTGACTTTCCAGGCTCTTTCTTCCATGAAGACAAAAAAAGTCAAGAAAAATCAAGTCAGTCCTAATGATTTGTGTGCTATATGTTTGGAGTTGTTCAACAGGAAACAGGTGTGCTCATTGCAATATATACTCTATAGACGTTAACATAAAATCTTCTTGTGTGAAATGTCAACTCAAACTTTTTGCTTTAAACTGGATATTTATTTTTAACTTTTCAGAAACTGAGAGTGCTTCCATGCTCCCATGAGTTTCACACAAAATGTGTAGATCCATGGCTAGTAAAAAATAGAACCTGTCCACTCTGTAAATTCAACATAGTTAGTAAGTTAAGTTCCTTTTCTCTCAGTAATTTTTATTCACAGTCTTTCAAAAGTGTATTGTAGATGCACCCATTTTAGAAGTTATCACATTTACAGCACCTTTTACACTGCTTAATTGTTTTACATGTGTATACAGTTGTATTTTTTATGGCCAAATTTTGTTGTTTTCAAACTTCCAATGTTTTACTTTATGTTAGTGCTGAACAGGTCAATTTTAAGTGTTAGTGGGCTAATTTATACATGTCTACAGTACATGTATATATACCGATACACTGACAGCAAGTGCTTATTTCATTGCTTAAAAACAATACACAAGTTCTATAAATAGCATTTACTGAATAAAGTTTTGTTCCTTGTTTGTGAAGTCACAATGTGAAAATGACGTCACTATGTAAGTCACTTGTGACGAAAAATGGTTGTCGCAGTCGTACTCGTTCAAGAAACAACTGTACAATTTATTGAATATCTTTGAAATCCCCTTGCAGTAGCATATAATAATTTGTACACAGTTTATTAAGACAGATGACTTCCTATAAATTCAATCAATGATTTGATTGATCTTTTTAAGTGAATGAAGGCAGAGGGTTAAACATGATACTTGTTGTGTTGCCCAGTGAAAGCAAGTTTAAAAAGAGATGTGTTTTTAATTAAGCAATTTGCTATCAAAGATTTCCAATTTACACTTTGAAAAATAGCTGAATATTTGAACAATAATATAATTATTTAAATACCTAAGATATAATTTACTTTAGATTTTAAACATATTAGATATGATAAAAAGGAGGCAAACATTCTCTATCCACCTTAAATAAACGTCTCTCCTGAGACAGAAGATTTTTGTTTTAATGGTTGCCATGCTTATTTTTGGAAAGGATATGCTTATTCACCCATTCTGTTGCCGAGATTTGATCATTTCTGACAAATGAACTGTTCTTGTTATAAAAATTAACGTACAGGAAAAGAAATATAAAGGTCAGAGAAATGTTTCAGCTTTTGTGACAGAACGCTACGGAGGGGGTCACGTGACCGCCTATATCACGTGATTCGCGCATGAGCAGAACGTTGGTTGATGTGCATTAAAATTGGAGAGGACTGATTTAGAATATAAACAACACTGAAACCAAATATTGTTTCCTTTATGGAAGTTATTCAATTAGTTCGCAAACTTTTTGATCACCCCTTGTATTTTGAAAACATAAAATACAAATTTTGTGAATGTGAGAGTAACCAGCACAATTTTATTTCGCTGCAATTTTTAAGAGTTTACAACAATAACTACAATTGATGAACATTGATAAACAAGATGTGTTTGTGAAACACTGATGCCCACTATGGCAACATAGCGAAGATTAAACTTCTCTTAAATGCAAATTTTATGAAATATGAATGTATGCCAATGTTAAAGGTTTTTCATAAGTATGGAGATCTACAAGTTCAGGGTCAAAAGGTCAAGGTAATTGGTATCTAATGAAGGGTCTTGTCAAAAAGATTACATATGTGAAGTGTGGAAGCACTAGCCCTTAGCGTTCAAAAGTTATGGCTAAGGTTAAGATTTTTTTCTTAAGTACAAAAATTTCCAAGGTCAAGGTCAAAAGATCAAACAATTGGTATCCAACGAAAGGTCTTGCCACAAAGAATACATATTTGAAGTATGGAAGCCATAGCTCTAACTCTTCAAAAGTTATGGCCAAGGTTAAAAAATTTCAAGAAGTTGGTCAAACTCCAAGGTCAAAGTGTCAAAGTACTTGATATCAAATGAAAGTTCTTGCCACAAGGATTAAATATGTAAAGTACAAAAGCACTAGCCCTAACCCTTTAACAGTTATGGTCAAGGTTTGCTTTTTAAAGTACATCAAACTCCAAGGTCAAGATCAAAAGGTCAAAGTTCTTGGTATCTAATAAAGGGTCTTCTCACAAGGATTACATATGTGAAGTATGAAAGCACTAACCCTTAGCATTCAAAAATTATGGCCAAGGTTAAACTTTTTTCATAAGTACAGAAATCTCCAAGGTCAAAATTGTTGGTATCAAATGAAAGATCTTTCCACAAAAATTTTATATATGAAGTATAAAACTCCTGGTATCTACTGTTCAAAAGATATGGCCAAAGTAAAAGTTTGAAGTTTTGTGTAAAAGTAGGTCAAACTCCAAGGTCAAGGTCAAAAGGTCAAATTTGGGGGTACTCAAAGAAAGCTCTTGTCACAAGGAATACACATGTGAAATATGAAAGTCATAGCTACACTAAATCAAAAGTTATGGGCAAGGTTAAAGTTTTTGCCTACAAACAGACAAACAGACAGACAGACAGATGGATACGAAAAAAACTATATACTGTGAAATCAATAATTTTTGTGGGGGTTTTTATTTTGTGGTTTTCAAGGTATGAAAAGACCCACAAATTTTATGCCCACCATGAAATGCAATTTTTCACATTTACTGTATGTGTACTTTAAAAAAAGCAGGCTTTATGTTTTAGCGGCTTTGGTGCAGACAACGTACAATGTGCTAATTCGTGAATACTGCTAAAAAATCATTTACATATACAATACACTGAACGGACATGTAGAGCGCTAATTTATGATTGCACCAACAACTCCATACCCAGTGATTACGCTAATTTAAATTTTGATTACGCTAAATTATGTACACATACAGTATTACTACTGAACAGTTCTTCAACCACGAAATCAAATCCCCATAAACCAACATACAGTTGTGTGCCAAAAGTGAAGATAATTTTATTTTTTCTTTATATATTTCATTGAAAACAATATTTTGTAAAATCGCTGGTATGATAACATTTCTTGACAGATTTTATCAAAAATTTCTTGATAATCCAAAAAATTGTTGTCGTTAAAAAAAACCCAATAGTTTTTATCTGATAAGCATTGATCATTTAAGGAACTCCAACCCTCAGCCAGGAAGGATAACTCTTTAATTTATAATTTAATTCAAAAAATCTTTAAATGAAGCTTGAAAATTAAATATTTTCCTGCAACAATTTTCATTATATGCCTCTCAATGTGCTTCAAGGTTCTTTGCAAAGTTCCATAAATCACTTCTAATTTCATATCATTTTAATAAACATTGGTATCTAAAAATGCTTTTACAGGATAAAAATTTCTACTTTTAATTAGACCTTTCTGAGAAGTTCAAAGAACCTTGAAGCACATTGAGAGGCATATAATGAAAATTGTTGCATGAAAAGATTTAATGTTCGAGCTTCATTTAAAAATTTTTTGAATTAAATTATAAATTAAAGAGTTGTCCTTCCTGGCTGAAAGTCGGAGTCCCTTAAAAATATTGTAATTTAAGTGTGACATGAATTTTTCAGTCATATACTCACAATGAATTATATAGTCAACATTGATCTTGAATTTTAGAACTGATGTTTAGTAATGAACTATATTTTACTACATATTAAACGTGTAATGATCTTTTAAAGAAAGATACCTACACATTTTCTGGTTTAAGTACTGAAATAAATAATTAAATCGGACAAAAATTGACCATTTACCTATGATTTTACAAAATGTTGTTTTCAATGAAATACAGTATATAGAGAAAAAATAAAATTATCTTCACTTTTGGCACGCCACTGTATTTTCCTCAAACCACGAAAATTTGACTCCTCAAATATATATGATTTTACAGTACTCCCAAAACTTCATTTACGGGGGCATAAAAATACAAATGTTTTTCTCTTCTTAAGATTTTTTTCCCTAAAATTTTGCTTAATTTAAACGTAAGTTAGAAAGACAATTTGAAATACGTAGAATGTAAATTCTGCTAAAAAATCTAGTTTTTACAGATACATGTATTTAAGCTCATATATACTGTAAACCAACTCTTATTCACGTGCGAGAAATTTTCGCGAGGTTCGAGAGCCTCGTTATTGCGAATATTTCTCACTGTGAACTGGTCCTTAAAGTCTCTTTGTCTATTAACAACAGGTTTAAAAAGGCTTGATCGCAAAAATTAATCGTCGCGAACTACATAACCCCTGGCAAATCGCGAAATAATATCATCGCGAATAAAAGTTGGTTAACAGTATACCCGGTACATGTATTTCTTAATGACTGGCATCTTATAGAACTTTTTATTGTGTGTTTTGTTTATTTCGATATGCACATTTTTGACAATTTTATACCATTTTCCTTTCAGATGAAATGACCAAAGAAAACAGTATATGAAGAAGATATTTTAAAACAGATATTTCACCGTGTCAAACCGTTACTTTGAGGGAGTCGCGAAAAAGAACGAGGGAGTCGCTTTTTACGCCAGAGGGAGTCGCTTTTTATGCCAGAGGGAGTCAATTTTCTTCGCTTGAAAAACTGCCGAAAGGTAGGTCAGGGTGTTTTGTTGTATTTAAGTTTTTGCACAAATACACATCGTACAATACGATAACTAAGGTACATGTACATCAAAATTTTACTTAATTACTGGCATTCACAAACTTATATTTATGCAGTATAACCAGGTTGTAGGTGATCTAAATGTGTTATGATTTGATAATCTTTATTGTTTGACAATTTGAATTCGGAAAATGGTCGTTTAAGGAATGAACGGAGACGATTTCTAATTTCAGTGCAAAGGTAACGGAGGGGGGAGTCGATTTCTGTTCATGATTAAGAAAGGGGGAGTCGCATATTACTTAAAAACATATGTAATGTACAATTGACATTAACCTGCTTATTTGATATAAATATGTTTGATGAAACATTTAAATTCATTCTTGCATTTTTTTTAATAACAGAGATGGAGGAGCCAGTTACGATTACTGAGGTGTTGGAAATGAAACCACAACAGGGTTTTGAATGTGCAATTTGTGAAAAGACTTATAAACTTAAAGGCAGTCTGCGGAGGCATCTACAGTGTCATTTCGATGGTAAACAATTCCAATGTCTTTGTGGAAAATCATTTTCACATAACTATTTGCTGAAAAGACACCAAAAAACCCATGATGATGAAGCAAACAAAAAGAAACTTATTTGTGAAGTTTGTGGAGCTTCATATACAAGTTCGGGGGCCTTGAGTGACCACAAGAAATTCAAGCATAAAAATGAGGGATACTTGTGCACCCAATGTTTCTTGTTTTTCGTCGTCGGTCAAACTTCCTGGAAATGACATCTTATTTGTGAGACCATTTTTGATCTCATTTACATTTTGAATTTCATCGGTAAATGTTTTATTTCTTTGGAAAAAAGAATACCCATCTTCATGACCGAACATGTTGACATCTCCTCCAATCTGATCTACACCTGCTGTTACTTTCTTTGCATCTGCACAAAGCATGAATTCGCTTTCCTCTTGTACTTGTAAAGCATCTAATACTGGGTGCAATATTCCTGGTTGAAGTGTTTCATTGAGATCGACATTACTTACATTAAACTGAGAAAGAACCCCCGCGCTAGGAACAACAAAATTTATTTGTGAAGATTCGGTTGACATTTTTCCTCTTGTAGCGACCCCATCTTTAATCTGACAAGCATTTTTTGGACCACCCATGAAGTAAAGAAACTTTGAATGAAACAATTTGTATCCGATTTTCCAAAATCGCTTGGTTTCGGGCCTATAACACATTTTGCTGGAAATGTCACAGTTACAAAACCGTACTGTATCCAAAAATAGCAAGAAGGCTATGTTATCTTTTGGATATTTTTCTTCTGCAACAAGGCGCAAAAATGTTAAAACTTCATTTGCAATGCCTTTATCGTATTTGAAGAGTTTCTCAAAAGCTTTTGAAAAAAGGTCTTCAGATATTGTTTTTGAATTTTCATCATGTGTTTGAGTACCTTTGTCAGCTGTACATATCTTATGATACTCGATTTCGCTGAATTGTTGTTTCTCAGAAAATTTGTCAACCCGTTGTCTTTTGGGAGTTATTTTCAATGGGGAAGGTGGCCCTCTTGTCTGGTTGCATTGAAAAACTCTATGAACTTTCAGCTTTTTTGGTGTTGGGGATTTTGAATAACAACGAGTTTTTGAGGGGGTAAGTAATAAATCAGCTGTCCATTTCCATTTGTTCGGACTACTGGTATTTTGTAATTTCCTTTTTTTAGGTTGATGAAGCCATAAGGATGATTTCTTTTTTGTCATTTCTAAAAATTCAGAATTATGTTCAAAGATTGATATTGACAATAAAATATGAAATTTTCAACATACTATATGCTCATTTCGAAAACATTGATTGCAAAAATTCATTATTTGGATTACTTTGCGACTCCCCCTTTCATAATCATGAACAGAAATCGACTCCCCCCTCCGTTACCTTTGCACTGAAATTAGAAATCGTCTCCGTACATTCTTTAAACGATCATTTTCCAAATTCAAATTGTCAGACAATAAAGATTATCAAATAATAATACATTTAGATCACCTACAACCCGGTTATACTGCATAAATATTCATTAATGCATATTTTTTGTCATCGTCAATGTAAAGTTTGTGAACACCGAAAAAAGTTCCGAAGTGTTTGAGCATACTAGATGGTTAAGACTGGTAAAATTTTGATGTACATGTACCTTAGTTATCGTATTGTTCCGTGCGATGTAGTATTTGTGCAAAAACTGTTTCTAAATGCAACAAAAAACCGTGACCTACCTTTCGGCTGTTTTTCAAGCGGAAAAAATCGACTCCCCTTGGCGTAAAAAGCGACTCCCTCGTTCTTTTTCGCGACTCCCTCAAAGTAACGGTTTGACACGGTGTACTTTTCTTATGGTTTTTAACTGAAATGGGTGCTACCATTATTTTGATTTGCAGTTACACGATGCATGCTGATTATTGTTAATGTACCTTTTTCCATGAAGGCATGTGTTTAGAGAATCACAATTTCTGATCAATCTGCAGGTAGAAAATTACCTGGATTCTGTAATTATAAGTCCCTTATGCATTTTAGACTGTGAACAGTTTCTGTGGGAAATGTCCATAGCTTAATTTACAGAAGAGATATGCATACAGTATTAGAACCATTTCCAGGTTAGTTTGAACTTTCAGTAAGGCGTGGCATTCTCGGCACTACGTAATTAGCGTCTGTCAAATGACGAATAGATTCTCATTGGTTAAGAAATTAATAACATCAGGAACTTTAAATTGTTGTTGACAACAATGAGACAACTTAAGCTCCACCTCTTTGCTGGAGGAGACAACATTATTGGTTATTTGATACACTAATTGGCATTTGCCCGAATTTCTATCCCATGTATATTTCAACGGTGAAGGAAAGCTATGTAAATTTCAGAAGCTAATTATTTAACGTCAAGAATATTACGTCTTACTGAAAGTCCAAACTAACCTGGAAATGGTTCTATTTAAAATTTTTTGTTAATTTGTTATCAAAGCTTCATCTTTAAAATGAGCTGGTGTAAATGTTTACTCATTAAGGATCTTTGTTTTTTATTAATGCAGTGATTTACCACACTATATTCTGTGCCTACTTTACTACGTGTATATGTCAATAAATATAAATCAGATCTCTACACATTCAGTATTTTGTACTATAAAATCAAGTGATGAGATAAAACATTATGATAATTCATTTCCAGGTACAATGAAGCGCATGGAAGTGGTAATTTTTTTTTGTTTGAAAGGAAAGTTTGGGTGGTTTTTTTTTTTTTATAGAGCATCAATTGTTACATAATGATGCCCATTTCTTTAGAAACAAGGTAGAACTATTCGTTGGGATACCTCACTCATTGCCACTAGCAACATTAGATACACTGAAGTGAAGACTTTGCAAAGTTATGTAGGATTAGTGAAGTCTTCTGTTGTGCCAAATAGTACAATTCTCTGTAATCCTTGGACTTTCAGTTAGGCATGGTATTTTTGATGCTACATAATTAACATCTCTCAAATGGCGAATGGATTCTCATTGGTTAAATTAAGGAAGCTCTAAACATTGCACACAAAAGAGTTCTAATTTTAGGGTAGTTTTTTGCTGTTAGAGTGATCTGCCCTTTGAAGTGAGATAGAATGAATGGATATACCTATTACAGTTTTAAAATAACACAATTTTTAATAGACTAAAATATGCATAGCATTATATTAGACCCATCTTCCCTAGTCAAGGGTTTCTTATCCACATAAACCCTTGACCGAATAGACTAAGTTTGACGGGGTTTACAATCATGCCATCTTGTGAGACTGCACATATTGAACTCTACTGACCTCTACTGTTGGTCAATCAGAGTAAACGAATTCAACAGAGAATTTGAGATAATTTTGGAAGTAGGCAATAATTTCAATATAACTGAACTAAAAAGTTGAGACAAACCCTTAACTGGGCTATTTAATGATAAAGACGTTATCCTGAGGACTATAACTAATATGTTTTTAGCTCACCTGAGCCAAAGGCTCAAGTGAGCTTTTCTGATCAAAATTTGTCTGTTGTCTGTCGTTGTAGTCGTCGTCATTAACTTTTCACATTTTCATCTTCTTCGCAATCTGAACCACTGGGCCAAATTTAACCAAACTTGCCACAAAGTATCCTTGGGTAAAGGGCATTCAAGTTTATTCAAGTGAAGGGCTAACCCCTCTTCCAAGGGGAGATAATTATGAATTAGTGAAAAATTGAAGGCATCTTTTAAAAATCTTCTTCTCCAGAATCACTGGGTCGGGAAAGATGAAACTCATATGGAATCATCCTCAGGTAGTAAAGATGCAAGTTTGTTCAAATCATGACCCCTTGGGGTAGGGTGGGGCTACAATGGGGTATCAAAGTTCAACATAGGAAAAATCTTTAAAAATCTTTCACTCCAGAACCACTTGGCCATGAAAGATGAAACTCATGTGGAATCATCCTCAGGTAGCGAAGATTCAATTTTCTTCAAATCATGACCCCCTGGGGTAGGATGGGGCCACAATGGGGTATCAAAGTTTAACATAGGAAAAATCTTTAAAAATTTTCTGCAGAACCACTTGGCCAAGAAAGATGAAACTCATGTGGAATCATCCTCAGGTAGCAAAGATTCAAGTTTGTTCAAATCATGACCCCCGGGGGTAGGATGGGGCCACAATGGGGTATCAAAGTTTAACATAAGAATACACAGGAAAAATATTGAAGAAGAAACTCGTGCAGAATCATGTTCTGAAAGGGAAAATTTAATTTTGTTCAAATCATGACCCCCTTGGGGAAGGGTGTGGCCACAATGGGGTGATCAAGGTTTTACATAAGAATGCATGGTAAAAATCGTTAAAATTCTTCACAAAGCCGTCATGATGATTGATCATCAAATTAAAGGCATAAAAAGGGTAATGTGTATTAGAAATTCAGGAGAATAGAGGAGCCATAAAGTGGACAAGTGAATACAAAGGCTGTATCAATAAAATTTTTCATCTTATAAACAACAAAACCATAATGTGTCACAAAAGCATTCTTAGGAAGTGTAGTTTTAAGTTTGTTTAAATACCCCCCTCCCCAGAACTCGCACATCATTCGATGTCATTGAACATTTTTCCTGCAGAATTAAGCCAGGTACCCTTTGTTGAAAATGAATTAAATAATCTCAATATGCACATCTTTATATGATATATTTTTCTCCAAGCCCAAAAAGCACTTTTTGTTAGAGTTTAGAGCTTCCTTAAATGACTGTAGCACAACCTCTTTGCCGTACGAAACGCTGTCATGGGGTCATTGTTACACTTGTTGATATTCGCCCGCATTTATGTATATTTCAACAGTAAGTGAAAGGCTGTGCAAATGTATAACGTCGAGAATACCAAGCCTTACTGAAAGTCCAAGGATAATTGAGAATTGTACTAATATTGAAATCAAAACAAAACTGTAGGAGGAATTCTTCGCATTTTGAAAGTTTGTTTACAGACAGAGAGCTAGTCGGGCGGACGATGGACACCTTACTAATCGCATATTAATGATATTATACATTTATAGCATGATCGCGAGGGAAATATGAAGATTGTTTCAGCCAAGAAAAAATATGTTCCCCAAGGGGTTCATCTGAGGGGAATATATTACTGCGCTAAATTAATCTTCATGTTCCTAGAACACTCACGCAATCTTTTTTTAACCAAAACAAGCAAAACCTTTAGAAATAAACATTAACTTTCAAATTCACTTCCAATTTAAATGTTAAGTTACTGAAACCCTTGGACACATACAATCTGCAAATTTTGTGCTGTGAACCAAGCTACTACTCTCAGGAGTTTTTGTTTTTGTTCAACGAACGATAAATACCGGGGTATTGCGGGAAAACGTAGTAGGTATCCGAAGAGGTTGAAAAATTATGAAGAAAACTAAAGCATGCCTACGACAGGGAAATTCGATGTTTTATGGCCTTCTTACTTGATAATCTAGAACCAATCAATTAACGCATTGTATAATAGAATAATTGTAATGAGGTATAATAAATTGTATTTGTTTTCATGTTATTAAAACTTTCAAAAGATAAATGTAAAATATTTATTTTATAAAAATATTTATTTCATGTAAAACATACGATGGAATTCAAGCGCGGATCTAGAAATTTTTCAAAAGGGGGGGGGGGGGTGAAGGATTTTTCAAGGGGGTGGGATTGAAGGGGAAAAGAGTTACATGTATATAACGTATGTTTTACACATACTAGTACATGTATATGTAGTTAAATAACGCAAAAGGATACCGGGTGGAGTATGGTTTTTAAAATTGGAGGTTGATCAACCTGGGAGAAAGTACTTGTATGAATTACTTGAAAGTTTTTGAAAAAGAAAATATATATCCGAACCAGAAAATCCTATTTTGTGAAGGGAATGGGCTTTCATTTTGTATTCACAACCGAATTTCTTAATATATTACAACATTAGCCTTTCACTGAACATTTTCTATAGTAAAAACACAACAAAAATTTGGGACTATACTCTCTCTCTCTCTCTTTTTTTTTTGCAAATCCAGAGGGGGGGGGTTGCAACCCCCGTAACCCCCCTCTGGATCCGCCACTGGAATTTAGGCCTTCTAATAGGATAATATGAAGTCTCTGTTATCAGCTAGTCCATGCAAACTAGGTTTCGACCAATCTGTAGGCATTCTAGGTCATTCTACATATAAAATTTTGCTTCGAGAAAAAGATCGATTAATTCAATTATGAGGCTTGTTGCATGTTTGAACTATTTCTATCTTCTGATAATAACAGAAAACATTTGTTAGTATCAGATTGTATTACAAGTCAAAAAAAACAACTACACATTTCGTACACAACGCCTGCAGGCAATGTTTTCAACCCAGCTAAGATTCCACCCGGCAAAAACTGCGTAATTCATGACAGCAGAAGATTGATCCTCAACCGGAAGTGAATTTGGTACCTTGTCATTAATGAACGATTTCATCCATTTTAATCTAACAGGCAGTAAAATAGATTTTCCAATAATCACATCATAAGATGTTCTGAATACGTATTATTTTTTTATCTTTTTTAGTTAGGAGCGACGCATTTCTGAAAAATTAAACTGTCAAGGGTATTGGTCCTTTATGACAGAACAAGATTGTTACGCCAATACTGATAACTGAAACAATATCAATACTGAAACCTTATTATTGAAATTATAAGTTGTCCAGAAAATTCTCATAACGCCATCGATTTAATTTGTAATACGGGCAGTTTTTAGAATATTTAATTTGTTTGTGTAAGTATATGCATTTATTTTTGAAAATAGTATAATATCAATATTCAGTGTTTCGGTGTCATTTACAAGTAGCAAGTTTATACATGTAAGTCGCATATGTCTGAGCAGGGACGAAAATAGTTAATAATGTATAAACATATTTCTGGTTTGAGAAACCTATATAACTTAAGACATTAAACATGTTAGAAGAACTTGTATTGTGGAAGCTGCGGACCGCATACAGGTTTTGGTAATCTAGATAGATAAAGGAGCTCTATATATGAACTGAAGCAAAATGTTTTAGGACTTTGACACAATATACAATGTATATTTTATTTTCAGTATATGGTACCTGGCATCTACCTCCAAGAAAATATTCAAAGACAGCAAAGTATTAATTATAGAAATCACTGTAATATAGCCAAGTAGGAAAGATACATGCAAATGAAGTGTTAGTTAATTAATGCTTTGCAATGTAGATGGCAATAAAGCTAGCTTGAAAAGACAACAGATTAAACAATAAATTAGATTTCAATTCCTTTTATTTTAGAACTGAAGGACAGAGTTCTCTTATCGCATATATATGAATATTAAAGAGAATGATTCTCAACTTTGTTCCGCTTTACGAAGCAAGAGGGGATCCCATGCATGTAATTGTCGTTTTTAAGGTCATACGCAACGTGCCTGACATATACTGATAATTTTTCAAAAAATTCTTAATTTAAGATTATAGTGTCATCAAATGTTCATAAACAAAAAATCAGCAAGCATTACCAGGAGTATTTGCAAGATATCAATTGATGATTCTTGGATAAATCCGGGAAATGTATTTAAAAATTACTTAATATATATTCCTGAAGTTTCTTGTATCAAAACCTGTTATAGAAGAAGTGTGCAATACCATGAATAAACAGTTTAATACAGCACACAGTTCCTTCAATTACTGGATATCTTCAACTCCATTGGAGAAGACAAAAAAGTTCAAACTGCGTTGCGTATGTACTTAAAATAGGTTTGGGCTTTATGATTGTGAATTATGACCTTTCATTCAAAAATGTACTCATTCAAAATATGGATTTATTTAAAGCATAAACGAAATATCTTATGTAGCTCTAGTATTACATGTGAAGATTTGTGAGGTTGAACAAAAATTAAAAAGCAAGAACTGTAGTTTCTGTTTCATTAAGAACCACCTTGAACAAATTTGTTGAGTCCAGATGAAATTGTTCGTTGATTAAATTCCTCCAAAATTTGTTCAGATGGTCATTTGTAGGGTCATCTTGTCCGTTTTGATACAAAGCTAATAAGTGCAAGCATATTGGTAACAAAATAATCCCTCATTTGTATGTTCATGTGTTACAAAATATGAAATATGGAGGTAACTTTCAGCATATATATATATACTCGTATATGTCCACCCAGTGATCTCATTTATCATTACTGAATGATAATGTGTATCTCTGAACTCTGATGATACAACCACAATACGTAAACTAATATAACTGGGTCCCAAGATTAGTCAGTTCGTGTATGGAAAGCTACCGATTATACACCCTGTGCTGCTCATATGCTGGAATAACCAACCAACAAGCACTTTCTTCTTTTTCACCCGGGGGCAAGAGAAGTTAGAATGTAGCAATCAACCCAAACAATATTCGACACGTATTTGCTCACATCATATATCCTTTACCGAACACCCCTTGGTTTTGTCATATCTTTTGTCACGTGACCACTTATAGGGTATATGAATTGCGACAATTTGATTTAGTAAGAGCTGAACATTTATTCCAACAAGAAGTATGTAAACAGTTTTTCGTATGATCACAGGAGTGTTTATATAGTTCTTCGTTATTGTTGTGTTGGAAAATTAATATCACTAGTTTCACCCTATTTATTTTTCAGAATGCTTAGATTAGTACTCCTTGGGGCGCTGGCCTCCGTGGCCTTTAGCATGAACCTGGGTGGCATGAATTTGGGAGCCAGTAAGTCATGTACTTTTTACATCCTTTTTTCTCATATCGTATATTAGGATTTTCTGCGTATCACGATTATTGCGAAAACACGCCAATTAAAAAAAAAATCTGTATACCGTTTACAATCAATGAGATGTTCATACAAATTAATTTTTGCGATCTTAAAATGATCGGGTTTTTTGCGTTCTTGAAATAATCGTTAAGAAAGCAAAAATTTGATAATTGCAAGAATTACCCATCAACGACGTTATAGTTAGATCCCTATGATTGCTGTAAAATACCGCGAGAAACTTCACTTGCGTAACTGAGTTGCTCACTTTTACTTCAATTTTGTTGAAATACATGTAATAATCCTTGTTTAACACTAAACAGACCTCTCAAAAATCCTTGTTCTCGCAAATTAGATTTTATTTAACATTTAGCATCACACATAAGAAATCTACACTTTTAATTTACAAATTTCTATCATGAATACATTTCCTTGGATGAAATTAATATTTGATGTATTTTCTAAAAGATTTTATGCAAATTTTATTTATCGAACGGAGAGCAAAATGTTTGCCAGTTTCAGAAATTGTAAAACAAATCCGGAAAAAAACCTTTCAATTTCAGTGGGTGGCCTAATGGGAAACCTTGGAAACATGCAACAACTTATGAAAAACATGCCACCAGGGGCTCTTGAAAATGCCATCAAAAATTTAACCCCCGAAAAAATTAACCAGGCCCTGGAAAGCCCCCAGGTTCAGAAAATGATGGAAGGAATGGGTACGTAGATTTTTTTTCTGTTAATAAATTAATTTGAATTGTAATAGAATTCAATCGCTGTGGATTTAAATTCATTAATCGTAAAAACTTATATGTGTTTTCATTCCGTACTCAATTTGTGCATTTAAAACATATTTCGCTATTTGATACTTTTGTATATATTTAACAACTTGTGAAAATAATTTATCAGAAATATTAAGAAAATGATTTAAAAACATGAAATGAAAAGAAAACCTGACATTGATATTGCAGGAATATCAAAAGAACAGGCTGAGCAAGCCGTAAAAATGCTTCCCAAAGACCCTGAAAAGCTCGCTGGCATGATGACCGAAAAAATCAGCGGCACAAAGGCAACCTTGGAGGGCATGGGCGTACCAGGTTAGCTAAAACTACAAAACCCGCGGAACTCAAGTTAACGTCTATATCAGTTTTAATCTAAACTTTAAAAACTTTATTCATTGCAGTTGACGAGCTTCCCGAGATCATCGACGAACTCAAGAACAAATTCAAGGATGACTTTGGAATCGATATTGACAACGGTAATTGATTTATTAAATTAAAATAAGTGTGTAAAGAAATGCGCGCGTATTTGTCTTGGCATCTTAAAATATATAAATTTCTGTGACTTCTTTCTTCAGATGATGAAGAATCCATCGTTGGCAAATTGAAGCAGGTCGCCATTGACCGCATGAAGGAGGAGGGAGTAGACATTGATCCCGAAGACCCCGAGAAAACAAAGAAATCCATGATCCAGAGAGCCAAGGCTTACTTCGGAGTCTCTCGTGAGTGGCCCAACAATTCAACTTCGCTTTCCTAAAATTTTCTTCAAAAATGTTAATCTCATATCGTATTTTATTATAGCCGATATGGACGATGAGGAATTCAAGAAGATTGTCATCAAAGACGTTCTGATCAACCTTCAGGAGCAGGGATTCGACATTGACCCCGGTAATTCTTTGCTTCCGATCACATTTTTTTTTTATCACGTGTTCATTTCACTTAACATTTTTTTTTCCCTTTCACTGGAAAAATTTACAGACAAAAAAAATGAAAATAAACAAA
Organism: Saccostrea cuccullata; assembly: GCF_032062105.1. NCBI lineage: Eukaryota > Metazoa > Mollusca > Bivalvia > Ostreida > Ostreidae > Saccostrea > Saccostrea cuccullata. The sequence goes on along the minus strand of NW_026920581.1, from coordinate 602,227 downwards.
TTACATGTACATGTTTTGTTTTTGTTAACATTTTATACTAGTATTGATTCGGAACCTTACTAATACATCCTCTCCGCTCCCTAGCATTGCTTTGTTACGATACTTGAAACTAGTATGACGTCATTAATTTTTTGATGAACCATTTTACAGAGGAGCCCAAGGAAGCTATTATAAAACTGAAATCCATGGCCCTGGAGATGGCCAAAGACTACGGCTTCGAGATTAACGAGGAGATGGAATGGCCCGAAATCAAGCAGAAGCTCATGGAGGTCATGAGAGAGAAAGGCGTTCCTGTTGGTGAGTACAAATGTTAAAATCATCTTAAATTAAAAAAAAAGCTGCTTGATGGCTTATATTTAAATTTAAAATATATTTGGCGAAGAAGATCTAGCGCAGCACATCTATAGAAAATATATTTTTTAACTACTAGTATTCATTTTTTCTTTGATTCAGATGACCAAGAGAAACTGATCCCATACTTGGCAGAGAAATTCCAGGAATACCAGCCACTCATTATGGAATTCCTCAGCAACATGCGTAAGTTAGGGAAGATCTTGGCGATTTTTTTCCTGATGTTTTTTCTGATGAACATCAGATCCAATATGACTTTTATGAGTTTTAAGTGTTGCGTTCAATTGATCAAAGGAAAAAGTGATATATTAACGAACTTGAAATGAAATTTCTAATTAATATTTTATTTATCCCTTCAGAGCCCCAGCCCCAGGTTCCTCAGGTGATTCCCCAGATGATGCCTCAGATGAGACCAATCCCCTTCATGCGCCCCATGCCAGTGCAGCGTCCACCATTCGGTCAGTACATATACATGTAACATGTAGTTACTCCTACTCGTGTGATAAAAACACTTGATTGCATAAACCTTAAAAAATTTGAATTCTGTAGTAATTGTGAACGTTGATTTTGTTAAATTTAACTTACCACTGAGTATTTCAAACTTTCAGCCATGCCCTTGAACCTTAACCTTGAAATCAACATCGATGGTGATAACCAGCCAAGCTTTGGTGACAGATATCGTAAGTCCGATGTTAAATGTGGAAAATTTAAACTATAATAATTTATATAGTTTGTAAATAACTCCATTTAAAAAAAAGTTATTTAAACAATTCTGAAAATGGAATAAACAATCTAAAACTTATTTTAAAAATAACCTTTTCTCAGTAAAACAAGGTCAACATACATTGAATCAAAAGCGATACTTATTTTGAATTCATTTATCATAAATATATCTCATACTTTTTCGTCTTCTTTAATTCCTCTTTATTTGAACTAAAACCTACTAACTTTCTATGTAAATTTGTTTGTATCATATTCAGAATATAACGAGCAGGAAGAGATGATGGAAATGCTACAGGATCTCCTTCACTAGTAAGTACCGGCGGTAACCAATCAAAATACAAAAATTGACGCGTTCAAAAGTTTATGCAATCACTGGATGTTGAGTGGTTGGCGTAATTTTGAATTAGCGCTACACACGTCTGTTTTTTGGATTTTTTTTAGCGGTGTTGAAAAATTAGCTCATTGTCGTCCGAGCCAATGCCGCCAAAATATGACGCCTGCTTTTTTAAGTATCCATACGGTATATATGATAAAAGCTAATTTTTCGTCCTTATTTGTAGCCGCCACATGGCCAAGAGACTGATCGCCGAGAACCAGATGCTTCAGCACCGTCTGATGGCCTTGGAGAGACCCGTAATGTCAAGGTCACCCATGATTACCGCCATCATGGCCAGACCTGAAGAAGAGGAGTAAATGATAGAAAAATAAATAAAACATCAGAAGTAGACCTGCAGCTCTGACCAGAACAACACAGGGAACATGTAAATCAGCAATAGATATGTTTTTATTGATCTACCAGCAACAAGTCTTGTATACCACATTTTCATTAAAATTTGTAAACAAAATTTTATTGTTTTTACTTGTATTTTGCAGTTGTGTACCAGATCACTGGTACTGAAGGTACATATTAAATACAATTATATATAATGCATAAGCACAAAGAATAGGCAATCACACATATACAAATAAAGGGCATTTTACTAATCAGGGTCTTTTTTAATCAAATGCATGAAATGATTAATTGTAGTTAACGTAGAAAATGGCGTACATGTATTCGATAACTTGCACAAGTTTCTTCAAAGTGAGTGTCTTTTAAAAGTATGATACATTTTACATAAAGGTCATGGACGAACCGGGGGGGGGGGGGGGCACGGATGGTACCCCCCTTTCTCAATATATTTTTCCAGTATATACTTCGTTATAGAAAACAAAGCAATTTTTATGAATTCTAAAGACTACTATTTTTGAAGGTAGTACATGTACTCCCAAAAATGAAATCCGCAAAATCGGTTTAAAGAAACCTGGAATGGTTGCAACTGTTAATCCCCGTATTTAAAAGGATATATAGAAAGATAGATACAATTTTTTATAATATTTATTTGTATTTATGATATAATGTGTGATTATTTATCTGTTTTAATTTTTAAATATTGAACAAATGTGCTTAATATTATGTTGCATTGATGCGAGAACCCATCTCTTAAGAAAAATCTTAAACACCAATGTCTAGAATTTAGAAATTACAAGACAATTCATTTTCTGGACCTGAACAAAAGAATATTTTGGTAAAAATCATAATTCCTTTTTTAAAGCAATACCGGTATCTATTCCTATAATTGGAGATTCTTTATGAAAAAACCCCTGGAGGTTCTTCACAAGAGAGTAACAATACCCGAATTATTAATCATACCGTTTCAAGCTATCCTAATATTTTTTTATTCCATGCTAATGGCTCTTCTTCAAAGTGGGAGTAAAATAAAGCACACGCATGTCATTGCCGATTTAATTAAAAAAATCAAACATCACAGCATTACGTTTCATGAATTGTAATTGTCGTGAACGCAAAAATACTTTGAAGACTACTATCCATCGAAGCCTTTCATTCTACCAGAATGACTCTTGACCGGTTGATGTTGTGGAAAAGAACAAACGTGATCTAAAAACAATTTATCATCATTACACTAATTCAACTTCTATTCATTTTCTTTTATTCCCATTCTTACCTAGCAATAAGAAAGTTTGATGTCAATGCTCCTACTTAGAGATTAAGGTTATTCACTTATCAAACATGTTAATAATAACAATTTCTTGATGTTTTCACATAACCCCTGGTAATGAGCGATTTCAGACGGTCATTTAGTTTAACTTGTGTATTACAAACTGATACGTAACTGTACCGAGCCCTGCTGAATGGGGTGCTGCCTGGCGCCCTCTCTGCAATCTACTCTGTTCCACGTGTACATTTCCTTGTCGCATGCCCTTAAGTTGTGCACAACTTCCGTAATCTGCATGTTACCCGGGACTGCCATGTTACATAAGGCGTGGTATATAAATATCAAAAGAAGTCAAACTACCCAGTTACTTTGAGAACTCACAAGCAGTAAGTATTTTGGACACAATTTTGAATTTTTTTTTATAGAAATTTTGGTTTTCTGAGCATATCAATCTTATTTGAAAAAAAAAATTTAAAATTACTCACAGTCAGGTTTATTTATTTCAAAAGGATATGCCAATTTTCACCAAACCTTAAATGTATTATTTCCTCATTCAATTGAAATACATCTAATTTTAGAAATCTAAAGTAATAGTTGATTCTTTTCTTTGCAGAAATGATCCGGATTGTAATTGTTGGACTGTTGGCAACAGTTGCCATGGGTCAAAGTAAGTTTGAAATTATATAAAGAAAAAAAATCAATGTAATTCTGTAAAAATGTACAAACAATGCATAGAGATAACAGCTTAAGTATTATTGAAATGAAGATAAAATAAAACACGTACTAGGAGAGGTACCTAAGAGCAATGATTTATAGTTCCTAGCTTTTTCAAAAATAACAAGTGCTTGAATTCCCTATTAATGTATATTTTTATTTTTATTTTTACAACATACTGTACTTTCATGTTGTTTAATTACAAAATATCTTAATCTTTTTAGTGTTTGGAGGGATGGATCTCTCCAGCATGATGTCAAACATCAACCCCGAAATGTTGAAAGATTTGACACCCGAGAAAATCCAGGACGCCCTTAAAAATCTCCCCCCAAACATGAAGGAGATGATGGGCAATATGGGTACGTTTAATTAATACGGCATAAATGTGTGCTCCCCCTCTCTGTAAAAAAGGATATGAAAATTGATGAAAAAAATGGTCGTTCATGAATGTGTTTCTTGCGCTAGTCAAGTTCCATTAAATGAACAATTTTTTCTATGAATAAGAAACAGAGTTTAAAAAGTTTTTCCTTCAAATTTATTTTTATTGTAAATAAACTATATAATGATGTATTTTTACATTAATTAATCAATTAAATTATTTTCTTTTATTTTTCAGGAGTTGACGAAAGCCAGCTTGAGGATATGGTGAAGAACTTGCCAAAGGACATGGATCTGAGCGCTCTCGCTGACCAGGTCAAAGGTCAAGTTGGATTTGACATGGACCAGATTAAAAATGCCATGAAAGGAATGGGGATTGAAGGTGACCATCATATGTGTAATTATAACATAATATACATATATTATAATGTTATATAACATCAAATTACGTAACTGGTAATTTACAAGGGGAATTACACAGTCATATACCGATCAATTTTTACTGGTCATTAATTTAAAAAAATTTTTAAAAAAAATGAAAAAGTGCTTCATAAACAAATAAACAGTTAACATACATGTATGCTTACGCAAACAAGTTTTATATTCCCTCTGAATAACCTTAGAAGTTAATGTAATGTTTGATCTATACAGGTGACCTCAGCGAAGTCGTTGGCAAGATGAAGAAAGATCTCTTGGAACAGGTTCAGAAGGATTTAGATATCGAGATGGAAAATGGTTAGTCTTTTTACTGTTTAACTGTAATTAATTGAATTTAACTATTAATTTATTGACTAGTTATCTTTAGAACAATTTGATTGGTTAATTTGTCATGATACAGTTGACACCAGCGACATCGTTGACAAGCTGAAGGAGAAGATCATGGGTGACCTTGAGAAGCAGGGACTGGACCTCAGTCACCCCGAGGAGCTGAAGAGACAGATCCTAGAGGAGATGAAGGTGTCCTACGGAGTGGAACGTAAGGACAGGAAATTTGTTATCAAACAAGTTATATAAATGTTCCTCTGTGAATTCTATATTCTTTCAAACGTAATAAAACTGATAAACTTTTTACAACACTTGAAATGATGACGTCAAACATTCTTGCAGCCGACATGGACAACGAGGAATTCAAGCAGATGATCGTCAAGAACATCATTAGTGACCTGAAAGAAGAAGGTTTCGATGTCGACCCGGAAAATCCAGAGGAGTCCCTAATGAAACTGAGAGAAATCGCCAACGAAAAAGCCAGAGAGTTCGGATTTGACTTCTCCAACGGATTCGACCTCACTTCCATGGGAAACAACATCATGGAGAAATTGAGGGCTTTTGGAGTTCCAGTTGGTACGTTGAGTCAAATCATTGCAAAGTTTCTAGTGTAAAAACTGTTCAAACATATTATTTACTTATTTCCTTGCAGTTAATTATATTATTAAAAAATAATTAAAAGAATAGCATCCTCGCAATGCCAGGGGGTCCTGACGCGGTGCCGTTGCGAGGATGACACAATAGATATGTCAAAAAATGTAAATAACATTAAGTTGAAAGCTTTAAGTTTGTATTGCACGTTGTATTTATTTATACAGATGAGCCAAGCAAACTCCTCCCCTACATCATGGAGAAGGCCCAGGAATACATGCCAATGATCCAGGAGATGATGGTGGCCCAGTCCATGCCCCCAGTTCAGCCCGTCCCCGTCCCCATGGGACCCGCTCCCCAATACGGAGGTAAGGTGTCGTCTTTGTACAGTAACTGTGTTATCAAGTAATTCATCTCCAAATAATTTTGAGAAAAATAAGTTTATATTCTATGAAATATGTTTAGTCATGGATTTACCAAATCAATGTCATTTTGCAAAATCTTACAAATTCTCGAAAAAAAAAATGTATATGTACTTCCATCACTTCCATCAGTAGATTCACAGTGTCTGACTTAGATTTGAGATGATGTGTATTCTTTTAATAGCTCCCCTGACCTTGAACCTTGAGATCAATGTTGATGGTGGAGACAGACCCACCAATGTCGGCATGCCCGTCAGCCATTTCTCTGAGGAGGAAGTTAGTGAGCTGCTCCAAGATCTCCTCCACTAGTAAGTCAAGAAACGAAGTTACACCGGGCATTTCTTACTTTCTTCCTTTATTTATTGCATTAAGCAATGAACACACAAGCCAGATACTTAAATCACATAAGAATTCGCCATTTAATCATCAATGAACAATTAACATTCGTTTTGGGGTAAAATATAAGTTTATTCACAACTGACATGGTACTTTATTGAAACATACCTTTCCATTTTACAGTCGCACTCTGGCCAAGAGTCTGATCGCCAAGAACGAGATGCTTCACCACCGCATCGAGGCGCTAGAGACCAGACGACCCGTGATGTCAAGGTCACCCATGCTCGGAGCTCTTATGCACAAATACCACGAGGAAAACTAATAATCTTTTCCTGATTATCCAGAAGTCAGTAGGCGTTTTTTTTCTTCGGTGCCACGAGCAGACACAAAGAAACGCCTGAAGCCACACTAAAACGCTTGTAGAAATTGACTGAAAGTGTTGACTGAAAATTGCTGTTGAGAATAAATATTTATGAAAGTTGATTTATTTTATTTGCTTTTATATATCTGAGAACAGACTTGAATTTAAAAAATATAATTTTGACACACCTTTCAAAAATCATAAGAACTCTGTATTTCTATTTTTTTTTTACGAGATCAGAACAATAATTGTGCATCAATCTTTGATTTCTAAATTTTTTCTATGTACTCTTTGCATACTGTTTTTAATGGCTCCTGTAAAACCAATTTCTATCAACGACTAACTTCAAGATATAGATATTTAGGTAACAAACATGCAATTTTCTTTAAAAAGAAAAACTTCTATGAAAGTTTGAACAGTCTATAACTGAATGTGAAAGCGACCTAGATTGGTAGGGATCGAACAATCAATGGACCGGAAGTATCGAAAAGAGAGATTGTAAACTTGTCTGACCAGTTTCTTGAGTTTGATAAGAATATCGCACAAGGCAAAAATAAATTCCATTAATTATCACTAAAAAAGATCTCATTACCACCGTCTGAACTACCCGAAGGGCCCTGAAACGTTGATCTGCGTAAAACGATGCCAAAAGTAATTTAATTAATTTAATTAGCTCTGGTACGCGCGTCTTGCTCTCGAAAAGTATATCGAAGAAAACTAGCAAAGGAGTCGGTAAAAGGACATTCGATTTAAACTTTTGTGAAGCAGGTGGTGTCCTCGTTTGCCTATTTCGGGTGATTTCCTCAAAAATTACATTCCTAGTTCAAGAATTGCGATGGGAGTCCTATTCTTTGACTGACTGATTGGATTGATGTGATTTTCCTCATATAACTTGAACCTATTATACATGTTAACAATTTGCATTCAGAAGTAACATTGTAAAACTTGACTTCAAAGAAAGGCAAGAATTTAATTCAAAATACCATTGGGATAATTTCTTCAAAACAAAGATCAATTTTTTCCGGGAAATCTGATATCTTCTCCGTTCTGACCACGTCAAATATAACGTGGGATTGTTGGCAAATCCTTATGTCTACTGATATGCAATTTATCATCAATACTTTGAAATGAAATATCCCATGAAGCGAATATTCAGCTGCAATAGTTACGATCAGATGAAGTGATTTTTACTCTTTTTGAAAAGCTTCATATTCAGTTGAGGTGGATAAAGAAGATGAACGAGCGCTCTTTTGAGACCATTGATTCTTACATCTCCGAATGTTTAGGGAACAACTTGTTGGATATTCTCCTGTTAAGACCCGAGGTCAAAAATTCAGGTAAGCCATTTATTCGTGACATCATTAGTGTTATTTAAAATTCTACCTGAGATTTGTGAAGAAATTACCACTTTTACGGAAAAAGACAATTCTACAATTTGGACATATGAACAAAAAAATTATTATTTCGAATAAATTTTTTATAGTCGTATCCAACACAAACATTTATAACTGTTCAATATTTAATTCGATTATTTAAAGAAAGTAACATAAACAAATAAATAAAAAATGGTAAAAAAAACTAGTTTTTGTCCAGTTAAGGCTCATTTTAGAAAATTTGCTCTTTTGGAGAGTTTTACTCGAGGAATATTTCATCAAAGTTTGAGCTTTATACCTCGCTATTAATTCCCATCCCTGCTAGTTCATTATAAATCAACAGAGAGAAACTGAATTTATGAGTTAAGGTGCAGCCTTCTGCGATGAGAAAAGAAAAATCAACGCTAATGTAGCATACGGATTGTAAATGGTCAATCTGATCCGAGCTAGGTCGATTTTCTCAATTATTTTGGGGTTTTGGATAAATTCCGCCAGTTGTAAGTTTTGAAATTAAATCCACTAGAAAAAACAGACCATGCATTTGATGGGCTATCCATTTTTGATTTGACGGAACATATGAAATGCTAAAATAACAGAATAAAAGATTATTTGAACATTTATCTAATGATATTTTGCTTTCTCTACCTTTTCCTTTTTGTAAGTTTACTGAACTATCATACAGTCACGTCTGAAAATACAAACTACCCAAATAAGAACATTTGTCGGATATTCCGTGCTGTTTCATCATTTGCGATTGGAACCCTTAGATCTCTACACAGTGGGAAGAAATTCTGGATTTATTTCTGCTCTAGGAATGCTCTCTGTTGCAAAATAAAACAAATAAAGTCATCCAGAAAATGCCGAATGCAGGATTTTTAAAAAATGATTCTCTATCAGCCAATGTTGAAAGCAAGCACATCTGTCTCTGACTGCATAGCTTACAATACCCTAGTAGTAGCATCTCTTCGATCGTTATTAAAAGCTTTATCAAAGTGAAAACCTTACAAATCAAAACCGTTGGTATTTATCGGTACCAACCTAGAGATTAATCTGAAGTTTGATGGCAAGAAAGCCCCTTCCTTACCTTATTTGGAAATAATGACAGCATTATCATCTATAGTTCAATAGGTTAAAGAAGGTGTGAGTCAATAAAATCGATTTTCAGTTTCTGGAAATGCTGAATGGCGAATAAAACTGTCTGTCTTGGGGACGAGGTCTGGTTGGAAAGATTTGCAATATTTGAATAATGGAGTACTTATACATTGTACATTTCGTAAATTGTTTGCTTTTCTCATTCATTTTGTTTGTTTGAAGTTGTTAAATTCTTTCAAAGCCTGGTGATGGTGATTTTATATAGCTATTCTGATCTATAACCAAATTCTTGTTCTTCATATATTTGAAAATGTTAAAACCTGTTTTCCATCTTCATAAACGTGTACTTAAAATTCTGAATCTTGTGATTTTTATTACAAAAGTCCATTTCATATGCAGAAAGTAAATCGTGTGACTATATACGATAAATTTATATTCAAAAACTTATGATTCATATTCGATAAATTAATAAACAATAACCTGATTATTCTAATAAATTAATAATATAATGTATGATGTCATGCAACGAGCATTTGATTCAAAAACAATAATTTGGATATTACTAGCATACTTTTTTTTATCGGTTTATCTCATGGAATTATGGTTAAAGGCAAATCTTTATTGATTTATTAGACCCATGTAATTATGATTTGTTTAAGAGTCGGAACCCCCCCCCCCCCCTTTTTGTCTTTTAAGACCAGGAGTTTTAAAAATGCCTGTTCATTACGATTGATTTTAGCATACTTTATAGGATTGATAGGTTTGAACACATTCCCTCCAACCAACAGTAATTTCATACAGGGATGAAACACACAATGCGTCTTATAAACATATAAGTGTGATAATCTCTGATTTATTGAAAATTCGCTGTACGTATTTAACACGTTGTATTTCACTCTGAATTTTTTTAAATATCCTTTGAGAATGTTGAACTCGATAATTTTAACCTCTGCATCTGACATCTTGGCACACTCCAGTCAAAAAAAGAGTCGAAGTCCGACTTATGGGAAGGAGTTCAAGGTCAAGAGATACAAAATGGTGTTACCCAAAGAAAAGACTTGTTTCAATAATTATACCTGTTAAATATGAGAGCTCAAGCACAAACCATTCAAAAGTTATGGTCAAGATTTAACTTTGAAAATGAGAATCAACCTCCAAGATCAAGGTCAGAAGGCCAAATTCATGGTACCAAGGAGGTTTTGTCATTAGAAATATACAAGGGACATATCAAAGCCTAAGCGCAAACTGTTCAAAAGTTTTGACTAATGTTAAGTTTTTTAAAAAGTAGGTCAAGCTCCAAGATCGATGTCAAAAGGAAAGACAAATTTTAATATCCAAATAAAGGATTGTTGTAAGAAATACATCTGTAAAATATGAAGGTCAAACTCCTAGGACTAATTGTTCATAAATCATTTTCAAGGTTAATATTTTGTTAAAGAGGGTAAAACTTCAAGGTCATGGTCTTGCCACATTGAATATACCTACAATGTAGAAGAGCTAGAACTAACTGTTCAAAAGTTATGGCGAGCGTAAAAGGTTTGATTTTTTTTTTTTTGCAAAATTGGGTCAAACTCCAAGGTGAAGGTCAAAAGGTAATACCGGTATTTTTTTTAAATTTAAACAATATTTTATTTAATAATTTAATTTTACTTGTAACACGTCATTTGATTGGATAAAGGATTTTATCCATTTTGTATAACATAACTTGCCTACGTCACAATGAGTTACGTCAAAAACGTATTACTCCGCTTGACGTTACTTTTAAAATTTAATCAATGTGAAGCATTATTCGGGGGGGGGGGGGATATCTCATTGTCTGCACTGAAATTAAATTATAAGGAATGAAGCTTATTTCAACTTATGTTATCCGATATAACAAAACTTGGGGCAGTTTACGCTTTTTTATAAACCGCTTCGCGGTTTATAAAGCGTAAACTGCCCCAAGTTATGTTATATCGGATAACATAAGTTGAAATAAGCTTCATTCCTTAAAGCACTGATGTTAATTGTGAACAGGATTGGGCAGCAGGCTCGGCCTATTTTAGCCCTCTCCCTACATTACGGTCAAGGTACAAAATAAATAACAATAATAAAAAAAATGTACAAAAGAAGAAAAACAAAAAGAAAAATGAACAAAGTAACAGAAAAAAATTTACAGAGAAAATGATATAAAAGAATGTACAAAAGAGAAAAACAGAAATGAACAAAATAACAGGAAAAGGGCAAATTATAGAAAAAAAATAGACAAAATACAAAGTAGTATTATACCGGTATAAGGTAATATAATAAAGGTATCTAATTCGTATATTGGCATTCAAAGGAAGGTCTTCTCACAAAGAATACTCCTGTGAAATATGATAGCCATAGCTCCAACCAATCAAAGGTTAAGGGCACGATTAATGTTTTTTGCGGACAACCAGACAAAAATAATAAAAAAAAAGATAGACAGACGGACGGGCAAAGCGAAAACTATATACCCCCGAATCTTCGATTACGGGGGGCATAAATAAGAAGGATAAAGCATAAACACCCTAGCTCGCATAACATGATTCAAAGACAAATGTGGTCATGGAAAAGCTAGGTTACCCCTTGTTCTGGAAATAAACTCTTCGTCTCTGAGATCAAGATGAAAGTGAGTTCGTTTGTTATAGTTGCCATTGATACAGAAAGAAAATACAGCTCATGATAACTGTGTGTAATTCTTGATATTGTTCTTTTCCAATACCTACTGCGTAAATGTCAGCATGGAATAATTTATCATTCTGATTTTTTTCAATTTGTAGAGGCAGTTCATGAAAATCAATTTATAAAACCATAAAATCACCAGCTGGGGGCTCATTTTTTTCTTTTCATGTTAACTTCACATTTTTTTTTTCAAAGCCACGATTGTTTTATAGAGCATTAATATATAAAAAAGGCAATGCCAGTTTCCTGTTTTGTGACCATTTTAAGGATAAAGAACTTGTCAATCATAGAAAGTCCAAAGGTGCGTTGACGTTACTTGTTGCCTGCACAGGTTACATAAAATCTCAGTAAACTGACGCTTTTATACATTCAACGTGTTGATCGTACACTTGATATATGAGCTGCAGCAGCAGTAATTGATTTAGTTTGGATCTACACGAGGAAACACAAGTGTCCTTCGTACAGTAAACCATGGACGTATAGTTTTTTTTTATATACTTTAATGAGTTTACCCAATTAAGAAAATTAAGTGCTGCCCTAATGATTAAAAGACAATTCACTTTGAAGTGTTTGTGAACAACTGGTGATTCTAGGCTTTTGTGCACAAAACTGACGGCATGAAAGGTGATACTTCTTTTGAGACAATTGATACATACGTTTCAGAGTATTATACAGATCCTGACACACGAGATGACAAGCTAAGCAAACAGTCAGATCTCCAGACTGCTTCAAATATCAACGCGTCAGCATTCCAGACAGGAGCAGAGAGAGGTAAGTACAAATTAATACTTTCCAATCCCCTCCTAACATTACTAATTCTCCAGTATATAGACAGTCAAATTTTGATAGTCTTATATCCTAAATCCTTCTCCTGTTTAAAATATTGCTCCTAAAGTTATGTAAGAATGAATAAAAATCCTGATCAATCAAAAAATAACTGCTACCGAGAATGTAATTTTTATTCATTTAATTAATTATCAATAGATAAAAGTACTTATGAGTAATGTCATGTACTAGTATAAACATCCTATCCCGACAACGTCAGAAGTCCTGTCACCTATTCGGGGGACAGCAACGAGTTGACACGGGACCCCTGACCTTATGGACCCATGGGTGTTGGTTTCCGACGATGTCCAACGTTTTGAGGACTAATTAAGTCTATAGTATTTTTTTCTTTGATACTCTATTTAATTGAGCATAAAACTGATCCTTGGGAAGTAAAACTTATTGAAGTATCCTCCACATACAAACAAACAAACACACGAGGGGAAATTTATGGATTATAATACTCACCTGTAGACGGCAACTTTTCCCGGATTGGCAGCATGATGTATTTTACTAACCGTGCTTCTGCAGATTTAATAGATAAATATAGAAATTTTCCTTAATTTCCATTTTGGGTCATGAACTATACGTTATTACGGTGACGTCATAAGTCTTTACTAAGGTGGTCGACCTGTTCAAAACATTCAATTTATATTATTGAGGTTCGAAAAATAAATCATTTCGGGGGTTAAAATAATAATACGCAAATATTAAATATAAAAGATCCTTGAGCTTGATTTCCCATATTGGAAGTGTAACACGGAGAGTCCTGTTGATGTCTTGTTTAACGGTGACGTGTGCAGAATACTGAGACAAGCTTCACTTTTCATTATTGCTACAGTAATTGAACGTATTAATCAATAAAATGAAGGACTTAACATCAAATAATAAATTTCCACAAAATTATCGTGGTGTGATACAGAAAATTTGCTTTTTAAAATACCAGATAAACTATTTTAAAGCTCGGTTTATTTGTTAAAAATCATCAGTAACAAAATCAATGAAGAGTGTAATCCAGAATTCACAATGTTGCATCAATTTTTTTTAATGCAAGCTTTATTCTAATATAAATTAACATTTTATGATTTAAAAAATTAAAAACATTTAAATCTTTACACATACGAACGCTTGTTAAAAGATTATTAATATGATGTATATGCACTCAGAATTTGATTCTCGCAATCCTTTTAAGAACATAAGTCATCGTTTGATCATCACATTTGCGTAGAATAGAAACCAATATTCGTGCAGTTGGGAATGCCCATAGCAATCATATTGCAGAGTTTATTAGATGAAATAAAATCCCACAGAAAGGAAAGAATTATAGGGCTATTGAACTTATATTATTGAATTTAACAAGAACTGGCTGTACAAATGCACAAGATTTTCTTTATTGTAAAGCTGACCATTTTTATATTATTTATTACTCACTATGGATGAAGATGCAATGAAATTTTGTACATCGGGTTATTTGAAAAAATTCCACTAAATTAGTCATGTATGCGAATGCCTTTGCTTCTTTTAAATATATAGCTGGATAGAAATTAACAGGAATGTCCTGTTAACTTGACAGTGTTATAAAGAATTCATGCTACATGTATGTATCTCTTATCAAGCATCCCTATAACGGATAGGAGAAAGTCGGCAACTTTTCCCGGATTGGCAGTATGATGTATTTTACTAACCGTGCTTCTGCAGATTTAATAGATAGATATAGAAATTTTCCTTAATTTCCATTTTGGGTCATGAACTATACGTTATTACGGTGACGTCATAAGTCTTTACTAAAGTGGTCGACCTGTTCAAAACATTCAATTTATATCATTGAGGTTCGAAAAATAAATCATTTCGGGGGTTAAAATAATAATACGCAAATATTAAATATAAAAGATCCTTGAGCTTGATTTCCCATATTGGAAGTATAACGTGGAGAGTCGTGTTGATGTCTTGTTTAACGGTGACGTGTGCAGAATACTGAGACAAGCTTCACTTTTCATTATTGCTACAGTAATTGAACGTATTAATCAATAAAATGAAGGACTTAACATCAAATAATAAATTTCCACAAAATTATCGTGGTGTGATACAGAAAATTTGCTTTTTAAAATACCAGATAAACTATTTTAAAGCTCGGTTTATTTGTTAAAAATCATCAGTAACAAAATCAACGAAGAGTGTACAATCCAGAATTCACAATGTTGCATCCATTTTTTTTAATGCAAGCTATATTCTAATTTAAATTAACATTTTATGATTTAAAAAATTAAAAACATTTAAATCTTTACACATACGAACGCTTGTTAAAAGATTATTAATATGGTGTATATGCACTCAGAATTTGATTCTCGCAATCAAAGATTTAAATAGCTGCAGATCTGTAGCTCTCCGAAAAAAAATATTTTGATAGATCTGCAGCTAAGATTTAAACACCTTTCAAGAACATAAGTCATCGTTTGATCATCACATTTGCGTAGAATAGAAACCAATATTCGTGCAGTTGGGAATGCCCATAGCAATCATATTGCAGAGTTTATTAGATGAAATAAAATCCCAGAGAAAGGAAAGAATTATAGGGCTATTGAACTTATATTATTGAATTTAACAAGAACTGGCTGTACAAATACACAAGATTTTCTTTATTGTAAAGCTGACCATTTTTATATTATTTATTACTCACTATGGATGAAGATGCAATGAAATTTTGTACATCGGGTTACATGTATTTGAAAAAATTCCACTAAATTAGGCATGTATGCGAATGCCTTTGCTTCTTTTAAATATATAGCTGGATAGAAATTAACAGGAATGTCCTGTTAACTTGACAATGTTATAAAGAATTCATGCTACATGTATGTATCTCTTATCAAGCATCCCTATAACGGATAGGAGAAAGTTTTATTATACACCCTGTTTAAAAAGCGGAAGGGTATTTAAAAATCGAGATGTCCGTCCGTCCGTCTGTCACGCTTTTGGGTACCCATCTCTTATCTGCAACTCCTGTCATACCACTGAATGAAATTTAACGAGACTTTCGCAGAATCTTTATTATTATGTCGCCCCGAACGAAGTCGGGCGACATATTGCGATTGTACGCATGTTGTTGTTCTCCGGGCTGTTTCTCGGAGATGGCTGGGACAATCTTCCTGAAACTTTCCTCAAAGGAGGATCACTGGTTGTAGTTGTGTTGTGTGGTCATTCAGTTTCAAAATGGCTACCGTTGCCGTGGAAACCTGCAAAAAGCGACGAATTTTGTCTGCGAGTGTTCTCTCTGGTCCCTTGAACGTTCTTCATGAAATTTTATTTATGTAATGATTATATCTGTAATTGTGCTCATTGGATTTAAAAATTGCAAATTGTCAATAGTTTCCATGGAAACAGGGGAAAAGTGAAAATTCTTTAACTTTGATTTCTAAATCAAAGTATTGAAAGGACTGATACGAGTTGATGGTTGTCCAAGCTTAGCTAATGGGTATTGTTTTAGTAATGAAAAAATGAATATCTCGTCCAGTTCGGGGCGACATACGCTATTGCTTGCGATAGCAGACTTTCTAATCACATATTGCCATTGTGCACCGCCTATTTTACTTTTTTATCCGACACATATTTTGGGTTTCCCATAGCAAAACATGGATACTGCAATTATATTCATATGGGAGGCGGGGGGGGGGGGTTATCATTTATTAAGCTAATTGCTCACAGTACCTCTAGTTTTCTTTACAGTTACTGAATTTTATGCAACGACATATTGATTTTTCCCCGAGAACGTTTTGCTTTAGTTGACTTGCATGCACGGTGTTAATTACAGTACATGTATTCCAAAATAATGAACAAACAAAATTAACGTTATGAGTTGGTGAGTTCTTCTAAAAGCATTATTTAAACCTTTTTCCCCTAAAAAATACATTTTCATTATGAAACATCTTTTAAATTAAGAAATACAAGCTAAATCAGAGAATCTATGTCCCCCGCTAAAGAAATAAAAGCAGAGCATGCATAAACTCAAAAGCTTCTTAGATATCGCCCGAAAATGAAAGTTTTGTCATACACAAAGAATGTACGGCTTTGGTTTTTGACCTTTTCACCTCAAAATAAATAGGGATCTTTCCTTGCCCATAGCGAGATGTGGACTAAAAATTCATTGCAAAAGCTCAAAGGCTTCTCGAAATATCGCGCAGAAACAAACGTGTTAAAACAATCATAATTTTTGAATTATGACCATGACCGTTTGACCTCAAGTTCCTTAGATCATAGGGAGATTTCATTGCAAAAGCCTTAAGACTTCCCAAGATATCGCGTGGACACGAAAGTGTTACAAACAGACAGAAATACAGACCGACAGACAGATGGACGGACAGACGGACCGAAATTGATATCCCACATTTTTAGCAGGGGACAAAAACACGAAAAATTGAACTGAACATCCGTAATTTCCAGATGTAATCCTGGGTGATTCTGACAAATTAAGATTATTTCTAAATACGTGTATTTAAAAAAAATAGATAAATGTTTCATATGCACCTACAATGATTTCCTGACTCCAATGTCAGTCGGAACGATGATATACCGAAAATTCGTATCATTACCGCTACAAAGTCATTACCGCTACAAAAAAACGTTACAATACCGCTACATATAAAAGTATGCATTACCGCTACATTGCTTCTTTCGTTAGGAAACTACGTATGATGGAGAAGAAAGAAGGACTTTGAGCAGGATGTTTTTTTTAATTATTAAATTTTTTTTTATTAAAACATATTTTATTTATTAAAACACTTTTTAAAATTCTAAAAATCAAGCACTATTTATAGATATCATAAAACCCACAGTCTTCACACTGTCGTACTGCTGTCTTGTAAAGTAATCCGGCATTCCCGCGATTTGTTATAAACTTCTCAAAAGTAACATACGTTCTGAAAGTGTCACTAAATTATAACATTCTAGCTAAAGAAATATATATACTCATTCTGATGAGAATTCAAATCGAATTTGTACTTCACTCATAGTAAGTGAATTCTTTTGATTGGAACTCATATTCTGTACATGTGTACCATACCTGGCTGATTTGATATGTAGTAATGAGTTGTTCTCGGCCAAAAAAATGTAGCGGTAACAAGCGGTCTAAATTTTGAAAAAATGTAGCAGTAATGAGTTGAAATTCTTGGTTATATAGCGGTAATGTTGACCTCCCGATTTCTTACCCCCCCCCCCCCAAAAAAAAAAAAAATAAAGTAAAATAAATAAGAAGCAAAAATTCTGTCCACTTTCAATCTTTTTAAGTTACGCCAAGGGCCCAAATGAGTTGGAAATCCTGACGTTTCATTCTACCTATTCCCACTTCTTGAAAATCATGTAGAAAAAGTAAGATTTTATGTGGGAATAGGTGGAATTTTGTGTAAACAAATAATTAATTATGTTCTTAAGTTTACGTATTAAGTTGCTTTTTTTTATTAAGATCTTTTTATTTATTCAAAAATTCGAAATAAATCATATTTTCTCATAGATGTATTCGTTATTTTCTGTCTTAAAATGTACAAAATACAGGTAAATTTAAACAGCTATTGTTATTTGCAAGTGGGAATAGGTGGAATTGAGATTTTTAAAAAGTGGGAATAGCTAGAAGACACCATCCTGACCCAACTGAAGCGAACACCCATCAGATTAAAATACGGGGACTGTTAATCAATAACAAAGGCGACGTAAATACGGAAATGGATTTCAAATCTGACATGTCAGTAGGGAAAAAGATAAACAAGAAACGCAATCTTCTCTATATGCAGTAGCAATCGGAAGTAAAAGAGGGTTAATGAGAGGTAAATCTGCACTTACAGAAAATTAAGTACTCAGTGGAAAGAGAAAAACACATTTTTTCGCTGTATTATAGTGATTTTATAAACGAATTGAAAAACGGAAGAAGTTCTTGAAATATATACCATTCATCCACATGTTCTTGATAATAATGCTGTGCTTTAGCAGTGTTTGAAACTCACCGTAAAATAAGCTAGACATGCAGGACTGACTGCTAGTAAAAGTTGTCAGCCCTGCCAAAAAATCGATTAGCCCGAGAAAAAATTTATCTTTTAAGCAATAATGTGAAATGGGCCAAATCACCATATCTTCGATTCCGAACCTATAGGCTGACGAATTCTACCCGTTTCCCTGTTACACTTTGCTATTAGTTGATTTGAGAGAGATTTATCAAAGATCTAAATTTTGAGTTATGGAAAATTTTTACAAGTCTAGTCGGACGTCGATATGCAAGTCTGTTCGCCCGCGACAAACATTGTGCGTCTCGGGCGGTCGGGCCATGATATGGTTAGTTGCGTGGACTCTGAGGTCCACGCATTAAATATATAAGCGAGGTTAAACCGGATGCCATGGGCAAACGACAGGCTACGTATGCGCGAGAATGCTGGAGAGTTCGCACCTTAGGTAACTTGACCGTAGAATAATTCGCCCTATTCGAATTAGAATATGCCATTCATTGGCAAATCGTGCTTTTAAATCCGCATATTGCATTTACATATTCATAGGCGGATTCGAATTTCCCTTTTATATATATACTTTTAAATACAAAGTAAACTTTGATTCTATAGTACAAGCATTTTAAAAAGTAGGAAGAACTTGCAGTATATAGATACATGTAGCTTAATAACTTGAATGAAAAACGTCATTTAACGACTAGTTCTAGCTTTTAAAAGATAGAACAAGATTTCACAGGCATTTGTTTTGAGCATCAAGGCTCGCAAAAATATTATTTTTTATTTCAGCAACCCAATACCGTTTGATAGAGGTCTATATATAGCAAAGGCTTTTTATGTGTGTGTGTTGGGGGGGGGGGGTTCGGACAAAAAAATCTGCGTGCTACAGAGCTGTAATACATGTGAACCATCAGATCTCTATTTTTCCCCTCATAGATTTTTTCTGCATAAATCCAGAACAGGTGTCAAGTCCGAGCCATTATGGGTTACATGTATCTAAATAGCCCAATTTTTGAAACTGATAAAACTAAAGGCCGCTAATCGGAGATAAAAATTAACAATTTTGCTTTGAGACTACAATCAGTCATAAGTAGGCAGATCATTTTGGAAAATGTGAACAAACCTACATGAATATTCACTACACCTAGAAAATTTCTTAATTGAATTTCGGTCAGAAAAACATGCATATGGTCCACGTATTGCAGTCCTTTTTTAAAGGACAGCAACTTGTACTATATATAGACGAGGTACAACAAGAAACATATTGACGCAAGCGTCAAAAATCGGCTTCAAACCAATTAATTGTTCCTTTCATGACATTAAACGCTTACGTACATGTACGACATTTCATGATATTCTTCATATAAAATACATGTTCAGTTTTACATGTATAATTACGCAAACTACCCCTGATCCTCTGCGTCTCCACACTCAGTTTGGTAAAATGGATGAAGTTTGATGTATAGGAAGTATTTACATTAAAAGTTTAAAACTAAAGTGTAATGTTATCTATAACTAGAGATGCGTTTACTTTTTAATAAAAACGCAACAAATATTTGGGACTCCTTGCTCTCTCAGAGGAAAGAAAAACTAGACTCCCTCTAGATCCGCCGCTATATTTCTTCTCTTTCAAGTTTCTTTGAAGATGAAGCGGGAAAATTCTTCTTGGAACTTTGTAAAACGCGCGTTATCCTCGTCCGCTAGAACAAAAACTCGTAATATTCTAACTTTAATAAATTAACATTTAACCATATTTTTGAAAATTTTCCGTAGAAATTGTTTATGTATTTAAAATAAATACATACACCAAATCCTGTTTAAATTGTTTATATAATACGGTCTTTGCTTTAGACCATGCCCAACACGTACGTGTCCTAATTTTCTCCGCACCTCTGTCATGTCCAAGTTTGTCAATCAGGATTGGATGAAATATTTACCCTATTGTTTACAAAATTTTTAATTTGATGGTTATTGTGCGTTTTTGTTAAAAATTTAGACTTTCTTTTTAATTGCTAGCGCTCTCGAGCGCTTGCAACTACGTTAGTCCAAATTCCTTGAATACGCATGCTCGACTTCACGGTCGTGCATTCTGGGAAAACTACTATAGATAGACCATACGATAACAATTTCTTTGTATCATGTTGTAGCATTAAATAACTATGTTTATAGTGTAGCTTACACCTTAAAGATAACTACATATTTGTAATACTTCAAAATTTACGGGTTTTTTCTCTGATGGAAAAGCCCGGGTCATTATCTGATTGTCCTACACAAAGACAAGGGAGGTTTTTTTTTTTTTTTACGTCTAAGCACCACCAAAGATAGACTCTGATTTCTGATTGGTCAATTCAGCCAATCTTACATATCCCAGAAACAAGAATTTACACTGAAAATAAGGAATAAATCCATTATTCATATAAAAATATTCATGATGTGTATGGTTTTTAACCTAACATTTCTTGACAAAGTTGACCCAAAGGACCATGCAAGCTACTTCGCATCTTCACATTCGGAACTCTGGATTTCTTTATACAACATACACTTTGAGCTAGTTTCTAGATTCCTTTTAACTCCCCTGTATTTTCTTTGCTACATTGCCAAGAAAGTCTAATACTAATACTAATACTGATACAATGCCTCAATCGGCATCTTCTCCATATTATATAGAGTCTCCCCCTCTCCAGTAAAGGTCATAAATGTTCCGTTCGCCAAAACTCCAATATGTCAACCCCCCCCCCCCCCAACCCCCCCCCCCCCCTCGTTTCTTTACCTATGTGTCTATAAAATACACTTCACAAAACAATTATAACTTTATCACTCTCCAGCCGCGATAAAACTTAAAGAATTCAGCAAAATAAATCACTTGACATGCCAAGAAATCTCGTCCGATTTCGACAGCGATGCAGTCAATAAAAGTGTAATTGATGCAAATCAAACATATTCCCAAAACGCCAGCAAGACAATTTACGGCAGCAATATATTTTAAGCTTTCTTAGTTAAAGAAAAAATAAACTTCTACCCCAGGAAGTAGTACAAATACCCTAAAAAATTACTGTCAAATATCTTTATTTACAAAATACGTTTATTTTAAAAAAAAAAAAATTGGACTGAAGAAATTAAGAAAAAAACAATCAAAAGAAAATATTCACTTTAAAATGAAAATATACACATAGCCAATCGGGTAACGTCTACCCATTCAGTACTCGTCTCCATCTTGTTCAACCAGGAAATGATGTAGACTTCCGGAAATTTGGTACTCTTTTATCTATATTTCGACGAGGTACTTCCACAACTACCCGATGTCAATTTATTTGTACTGAGAAAAAATATTTTGAAATTGAATTACGTAAAAAAATATTGAAAGGCAGCTTATTTTATTGAAGAATTACTTTACTATGATTAATTTCAACCCCCTCCCCACCACCCGAAAAAGACAAGGGGGGGGGCAAAGGCTTCTAAATAACTAATATTCTACCTATAATTCTAACCCAGTAAATTTTAAGATCCCTCCCTCAAAACTGCAGACATTAATCGCTTCCGCACGTCTCCCAGGGGAAGAATCACAGATTAATGATAATTCGGCTTTTAATGAGTTTGCTATACGGAGAGAATGCTAAGGTTTTCTTGGCATGGTGAAAGATCTCAACCCCCCTTCTATTTGTTTAAAATTCATTTTCGATGAATCAATTCTTTAGATATGATATGTTTAGACACAAAATGACTTATATATACCGGTAATAATTTTGATTTACTGGACCGGGCGAAATGCATGAAACCCAAAGAACAAAATAACAAACAAATAAAAGTAACACTCTCAAATATTTCTTATGAAAAAATAATAAAAATTAAAAAATAATAAGTTCTTTAAACGAGCAAAATCCAAATCATGACGAGGCCAACAATCTTGTACAGTTAATTCTCGATAAACCGCCACCTTTTGTGATTTGAAAATCATGGCGGTATAACGAATTTGGCGATGAATTGAATTTCCCATCTTCAAGGAAACTAGAAGTAGAGTTACCGTTCTTAGAAATACCATAAAGCATTTCTATTCTTATAATTGCATGCACATGTATATAACACATATTTCTAAATTTTAAAATACTTTAGGTAATTTTTTATGTACAATTACTTTAAAAAATGTGCAGTTATGAAATAAAGACAAGTACATTTGCATTTATGTACTTGTAAATCGGCACGTCTGATATTGAAAAAAAAAACATGCTAGGTCGATCGCCGTGATATATTGCTGATAGAACGTAAAATGGTTTCTTGAATAAATTTATTGTTTATGGCATCATTGTTAGCGAAATGTTCACAATTTATACCGTATAACTATTTTAGGCAAACTTAATTGCATTGTTTAAGGCAGAGTTCATCAAAGTAATATTGTATTCGGCGTACTTTCACAACTACCCCTTTAGTGGCGAAGCCGTGACTAAATGATTTTTTTAACAAAACAACAGAACATCATTGTAACAGTTTATATTAAAATTATTTGTTTATTTAATTCTAATTTAATTATTTAATTGCCTATACCTTGACTGGCTTTGCATGCTTTACAACAGGGATAGCGTCAACCAATTAGCCGCGCTTCACTGACCGCACGCACCTGTGGCGGTACAATCGAGATAATTGACACTTAAAAATGGACGTTTGTTTTGAAAACAGGGTGGCGGATGGCGGTATGCGAATTTGGCGTTATAAAGAGAATTTTATATAGCAGGAAAAACGTTCTTGGGAAATCATGGCGGTATTGCGAAAATGGCGATGAATCGAATGGCGATAATTCGAGAATTGACTGTACATGTATTCTCTGACTGATTTTTCTGACGGTGAAAGATCTCAACCCCCCTTCTATTTGTTTAAAATTCATTGCCTATGAATCAATTCTTTAGATATGATATGTTTAGACACAAAATGACTTATATATACCGGTAATAATTTTGATTTACTGGACCGGGCGAAATGCATGAAACCCAAAGAACAAAATAACAAACAAATAAAAGTAACACTCTCAAATATTTCTTATGAAAAAATAATAAAAATTAAAAAATAATAAGTTCTTTAAACGAGCAAAATCCAAATCATGACAAGGCCAATAATCTTGTACATGTATTCTCTGACTGATTTTTCTGACGGTGAAATGTTTTTAGGGTCAACCCCCCTTCTATTTGTTTAAAATTCATTGCCTATGAATCAATTCTTTAGATATGATATGTTTAGACACAAAATGACTTATATATACCGGTAATAATTTTGATTTACTGGACCGGGCGAAATGCATGAAACCTGCAGAACACCATAACATACAGATAAAAGTAACATTCTCAAATATTTCTTATGAAAAAATAATAAAAATTAAAAAACAATAAGTTCTTTAAACGAGCAAAATTCAAATTATGACAAGGCCAATAATCTTGTACATGTATTCTCTGACTGATTTTTCTGACCGTGAACACGGATCCTCCTTTCTGTGTTTAAAAATTGCTACGGCGCTAGCTCACCTATCTTTTTAAAAAGATAATCTTGTATACTATTATATGAATGTTAAATATTTTCTATTTAAATTGTATTAGCTCCGCAGAAACGCACGGCGACTTCAAAACTTTCATATCAAATAACCGACTCCTGGCGGCCGGTAATAACTAGAGTGCAAGGTGGTTGATCGCTCATACAAGCACATCACTAGTGACTTGAAATGTATTTCCACAAATATACAATTGTCTTTAATTTGTTTCATTTTTATTACTGATTTGTACATTTGTATTTTCCAAGAGGAATGGTTAAGACATGAATGACAAGTCTTAATTCTCCGATAACCGTTTGGTCAAAGAACTTACATGTATGTTGAAGCTTCCAACTACATTATGAAGTTTTTCTTCTCAAAAACAGTAATTAACTTTTTTTCCCTCTGTATTTTTTCAGTTTGCTAACGAACTTATGAATTTTCTAATGAAAAAGAAATGATGAACAATCCAAAATATATTATTTTGTAAGATTATCAGATAATTATAATAAAAGAACATTATTCAAGAGATCATTAGTGTTAAATAAAAAGCCTCGGTACAAAATATGAACATCAAAGTTTGTCAGAATTACGAAGAAACATGACCCACGGTATAACATTCTGACATCAAACGACTCGAGAATGACTCACGAAATTTTGTAGAGAATTTGTATAATAAACATATACAGTATTTTGTTAAACTTACTTGTATATAACTACGCAGACAGCAGAGGATGTTGAAAAAGTAACATTCAGATTAAAACCCTCTTTGCGTGAAACCGATTTTCTTAACATCTCTAAAACATGGGATTTTGGAAAGACATGCGATCGCCGACTGAGCAGTCATTTTGAACACATTAAAAAATGATGGTAAATGGAAAGCTGTCTCTGATGTCAGTAATTTTTGTATGAAAAATAAAAGATCCAGCATAACATAAAGTTCCATATTGATAACATTCTGTAGTCATGTTTTTACATTTGAAAAAATCCTGGCATAAAGTACTGCCTCTTAAAATTTCGTTTTAACTGCAAAGTCGGGGCATGTATGCCGAAACAGCCTGTAGATGCCAGGTTCCTTTTTCGTTGTAGTAAATTTTTTAAGAGCATAATTTTAGATCAATATCGAAATAATATGGCACCTCAAAGCCTGTATATTAATCAATATTATAAAAAAAATCTAAAAATCAAAAGTATTTGGTGTTTTTATAACGAATTAACATGCATTAACACTTTATCTGACATTTGAAGGTAAATGAAGTATTATCGCATAAAGTAGAGAAGATCAATGCAGATAACAAGATGTCTGTGTGCATCTCTACTTCCTGTCTCTCGGCGATACGTCTATTTTCATCATAAGATCCTAAAGAATTCATTGACAAATACACTTGATCAAAAGATTATGTCAGCGATGAAATTAAAGCTACAATAGAAAAGTGCAATCAATCACTAGTATAACGTCCGGGGGCTTTATTATTTTAGTTAATATTATATCGATTTAATGATACACAGTCTAATATTTAATTTACTGCTTTGATCTGTTAATATTTAAATTGTGTTTCGCTCCTGGAAATTTGGAGAAAAAAATACTTTTTGCAGGAAGGTCAAAGTAAGTACGTATACAGTGTGTTGTGTGTTTTTTCTCCAGGTAACAATAACATGACCTGTGCCCTTGAAAAAAAAAAGTGACGGAAAGTCCGTTTAAAGAATCGCATATTTTAAATATTCCCATTTGTTTTACCTGAGAGTTAGGTGAGTTGATTTCTTGATAGTTCAACCTAGATGTAAACGTCAAGCGAAAGGTCATGAGCTAAGGAGGTCTAATATGCCTGTTAAATGTCGTGCGGTTGTCTTCGTGTCTGACGCCAGTGCATATACATGTATATTGAAAATGACATGGGAGATCTTGTGTAATTTAAATCTGTTAGAAAACATTTTTTTTTTAAATTTGAACTTACAATTTTATTTCACAATGAAATGTAGAAATAAGGAATCACTGTACGTATGGTATGGCAGGAACATCAACGACAGTTGGAAACGTGGGATAGTATATACATAACGGGCTTCGCCACATTTCCAAATTCGTTGATGGTCGGCATACCCAACAGGCTTCCTAGGCAGCAAATCCTACAAATATAACGTGTTTCTTTGTTATTAATTGTGTTTTTTTTCACTAAAAGATAAGTTATGCTTAATGGTCTTTTCAAATTAGAGTAATCCCCATAAGTATATTGTTCTACAATTTGTTTTTGTTATCATTGTACTCCGAGAAAGATCAATGAATTCCAACACGCATGTTTATTAGCTTTGCATGTTTGAAAGGTTCTTTAACGCTTTGAAACCATTAATCAATATTTTATCATTTCACCCCTATCGATTTATTAAATTTAATCACTTCCGATTCAAACATGTAGATCATGTCTCTTGTACTATCAAGTTGCACACCATCAAATACAGATTATTTAATACACATGAAAATAGATAAAAAATATAACCCGATAAGCCCGATGTCAAAGTTAAGTTATTTTTAACCAGGTTAAATATCAAAATTTACTAACTCTTTTTAACAAAAGTGGCTTCGAGAAGTATCGGATTCGAAATCTTTTTAAACATGCTTATTTATAATTTCTAATCATGAAAATAGCTAAAATATATTTTGCAGTATTGTATTTGACAAGAAGACCTTTTGATTATTTTAATTTTATGCAGATTTAATAAAACAAAAGCTCACCCCGTTTGTCACTTTAGTTGTCAGTTTTAAAATCATCTTCCTCTTGGATATCAAAGCGAAAAATACTATTGGCTTTTTTAATACAACCCTTTTCCCTTCACTTCATTTTCTTTTTTTTAAATTATTACCCCTGGAATCAGGCTGCGTATAACGGCCATAATGAAGACCGGAAATATTGTGGACATCTAACAGCCAAAATGTTGAATTATTTTAGTGCCTGCTAGATGCTCAAGGTTATTCGAAAATGTAATGTTTTTTTTTTCTCCAAAATATTATCAAATTACTAGTATCCCCACCCTGCAGTCCGAACCCAGGGGTCATGAACTTAAATTCTGGGTAAAATGTTAAATAACAATCAATTTCCAAATTTGGAATTCGTGGCCACAGGTGTATAACAGTTAAATGATATTAAACACATACATGTACAAGTAAAATTGATGCAAAGCATCAAATCGGGCGCAAACAAAATTTGGCATTTAATTTCAAAAAGTATTTTCACAAATTTAAAAGCATCCATGCAATTAAATAGTGATCATTTTTATTTCAGGTTATATTCAAAAACAAAATAAAAAAATAATATTTTAAAAATTAAATAGAAATTTTGTGCATTTGCTCATCCATTGGATTCATCGATGTAATAAAGTCAATGATAAATGATTATTAGAATTTATTGTTATCAAAATGAAGATGTAGGCATCTGAAGATGAACCCTGGATCTTTGTCACGTGATAATGCCGGTGATCACGATGGTCTCTGCAGACACGATGGTGTTTTACACACTCCCCGGCTGGAAGCATCTATCATGTCTATTGTAACTCTTTTTATTTAACCATAAATTATCATTTATCTGATGAGAAATTATAATGAAATTGAAACGTAACAACAACAATTAATTCTTAGCTTAAAGCAAATTTTATAAATATTTTACTCATGATTTTAGACATGCTATCATTTAAAATTTATTTTATTGAACTAATAAAAAAAAATAACGTCGCATTTCCCAATGTGCACTTTCTAACACAACCACAAATAGGTCTCAAGATTTCAGATTGAATTGTCGCTCTTCTGTTGGAAGTCTATAGCTAGCGAGATATACCCAAGTGCACCCATATATTGGAGAGCTGCTAGAATAAAATAATGGGGGAGAAAGGAGGAGACTTTTAAAACTCAAGGTTCGGGTTAAATTTATAACCTTACACTATAATTGAAAGAAAAAAGATATGTATGCCGTGTTAAACAGTATTTTTGCACAGTGAATTTAAGCTATCAAAAATGTGTGTTTTTATTCGGTATTAACAAAGTACTGTTATTCTCATGCATGTTTATAAAGGACTGACGTTTATCATGATTGCGCATGTGCGCGGGAAAAGCTTCATCAGGTTATTTTTGTGACGTCTGTTCAGTGAGGAACACAAATAGACCAATCAGCTCAATGAGTTGCATTTAATGCATTTATGGGTTACTACATAAAATACTACATGTGTTTTTCGAAAAAGCTAGTTTTTCAAATCGCTCTCGGAAAGACTTGATGCATTATGTACATTATTTTCTACTAATCCCATGCTCATATTTGCATACAAATGATTAACAATGATGAAAATTAAAGTTTTCCCCATTGTACCGTTTGTTTAGTGCTAAATTTTCGTTGGGTGAACATTTACAAAATAGCGACTACGGATTCAAGTACAATGTATATAAAGTAATTTAAACTATTTTTATCTTATCCCTAGTAAATATACATATGTAGTAAAACTACATACCATAAGGTATCTGAAATATATGGACTAATAGGTCTAGAATTCCACTAAAAACTATTCCAGTTTGAGGGCACAACCAAGCATTTCGATGAATATTTTTTTAATTCAAGTAGGTAGCATCGTTTTTTTAAAGTGGGTGGGGGGATAGAACAGTTCTAGAAGGGAATTTCAAATCTTTCACTACTAAATTTTATTCATTCACTACAACATTAATTTAACTTTCCTGCCAAACTCCAAATTTCACTTTCTTATTAGCCCGAGTCCTGCTGATAACCTACTTGCAAGATTTTTTATATTATTTTCCTTGGAATAATATATTTATATTATTTAGTAATTCTGGTTTTGGCATTTGGTATATTTTGTGCAGATTTATATATGATATTCTGTGGAATACCTTTTTTTTGTTTTGAACCAATAAGAAATGCAGAATCGACTGTATCTAATAACCATTTTGATTGATCAAATTATATCATTTGTTTGTATTAGTTATTTCCTTTTGGCACAACATAGCTTCCACACTTCTTTATCCATAGTCGCTGACAGCTGTAGAAGTTCACCCAACCGAAAATGTCCACCAGTGAAAAGACAATTGCACGTGATTATTCCTCGGTACAAAAAGCACCAACTCTGAAGTGCGCTCAGACAATCCCTAACTCACGTGTTTGTAGTAAAAACGTAGTAGACCATCATGCTTTTCGGTTCATTCACGAGACTGGACCATTGTTTGCTGTGAACATGCGAGACCACGTGATCATGAATATTTCAATAAGAGGCGGTTTTTTATCCGACATGGAGAGAAAATAATTTTTACCAAATAATATTTCATAACTTTTAAAAGTGATGGAGTGGAATTGTCTTATTTGCAGAAAGTATATAACTTATATAACTTGATGAGACATCACATATATTTATTTCTTTTAAAATAAAACACTAATACGGCATATATATCTTTGACATGTAATTCCTATGTACAAAGTTAAGCTTAGGTCAAACTGTCACGGTAATAGAGACGGATTGCAACGGTTTACCCCGATTTTATAAACCGTATGAAATCGTCATGATAATTCGATTTTTTGGCGCGAAAAACAAACGAAACGGTTGTTTCAAGATTATTGAACGGTTATACAAGGTTTGGACAGGATATCATTAAGGACCATGCCATTCACGCCACGGACACTGTTACGGACAACCACGGTATCCCGTAGTGATACCTTATAATGCGACGGTCTCACTAGTGATTGCTAAGCTACGGTTACAGCCAATCAAGTTAATGCTACAACGCCCCCCGGCTCTTGTACGAGAACGCAACGAATGATGAAGATTTTTTAAGACGTGTTACGTATAACCAAGTAAAATACATAGGGAAAAATGTACCCGTAATTAAGGTCCTCCGTACATGGACACCAGCAATAACATTTTTCAAAATTACCGATATAAAGAGGAATCATTTAGAAATCAAATGTTACTATTTCATTTCTTATTTTAAAATTCAAGTGGCTCGTTCTTTTTTTCCTTATAAAAGATGACTTGTTTTATGATAACTGTTATATGTGAGAAATGCATGCAGATGTGTTAAAAGCTATGGAAATTTATTCAATATCTCTAGATCTATTCTATACTAGTATTAACATTTTAGCTTATTCACTTTTACAAAAAAATCATTTACAATGTGTTTTCATTCAATATTTTTTGTGATTTATTCAGATAAAGTCACGTTGACAAGACACTTTTCCTGTACTAATTGAGTGTAGTAGCTAGGGTCCTGATATATACTCGGTTTAGATTTAACTGGTCAGCGGAAGGCGGGTACCACTACAAAGTACCATTTGCCTAAACCAAAATTTGGTAATCTCTCAAGAATCTAGAAATGATGTAACGGCTGTTAGATATGGAGATAATGAACAGTTTTCAATCTCAAAAGTCCATTCAAACATACAAAACAGGAGCAAAGCAAACATGGACCTTTAAAATATCAGAGGTGGGCTCAGGTGGAGTGAGCAGCCCCCACCGACCGGTCACACCCTCCGTGTGCTCCTTGATTTGATCGGGAAATAACGGGAAAATCCGTCGACAATTGGATGTGTAAATAGTGGTCTTACAGTTACATAATTGTAGTATACAAATGTCAGTCAGCTTTTGACTTAATGATAAATTGAATTTTCTGACAAGGTCATTGTTTTGAACAGAGAACTTAAGAAATCATGACTTTAAACAAGACTGTTGATATTCTTTTTTCATCTTGTTTGTAAGTAACAAGGGTATGATCTGCGATATGATTAAGGACAAGCACTGTGCTTTCGGATACTCAAGGTTCTTCTGAATGTCTAAGCAGATACAGGTCAGCACAAGAGAACTATTAAGCGGTTCTATTGTAGTCAGGATAAGTTATCTGTCAAGCAGAATTCCAGACATGACACTCGAACAGTGGTAGTTGTCAATTTTCTCTTCCTCTTAAAAATTTGAACTTTGGAAAATCGTTTCATGAGCCAGATCTCCAAAAAGGGTCATCTGAAAGTACAAAGTGAGACCTTTTTATTTTCATTAGCTGAGATTGAATGTGTTGATGGGAATCCTTCCTAATACTTTCATAGTAACTGCTTCATGTTTGTCATCAATTAAAGCGAATCGATAAAATGCATATGGTTTGACAGACATGTCGACGAAGGTCCATTGGCAATGGTTTTCCATTCATTGGGGTTGATGGGTAGACACGTTCTCTTTCGGTTTATTTTTAGATGATGACTTTACAAATCTCACTGTACCTGAGAGAAAGTGTCAGGAAAAAAATTATACTTAAATGAGTTGTAATGTACATGTAGTAAGGTTATACCAGTTTTAACTCATCATACCCAAACTGTTTTCTTCTTTCTTTTCCTTCTTCCGTCTTCCTTGGTATAAAAAATATGTGCCACAACAATGTAGGTCTGTGCTTTCTGTCTGTTCAACTACAGGTGCAGATTTAGAAGCCGAATCCTGCGCTCATGGTCATGTGCACAGTCATGAACAACTGATAACAATAACAAGCAAAAATTGTGACAAAATGTGAAATGAAAATAACTGAAAAATCGTAAGCTATCGTATCCAGCCGTAAAATTGCCGTTAAAACACGTGATTAGACGTCAAAATACTAACTGCTGCCGTAATTACAACGTAAGAAAAACGGTTCGCCGCCATTATTCGTGAGTCAATTGTTTCCTTGTCGTGTTCCTACTACAACCGAGACAAAATGTGCGGGGTTTACGGTTAGTTACGGATTATCTTGTATATCTGTATATTTTCCCTACTGCAGTCGTCAAAATCCTTGAGTAAGCGTAGACCTACGTGTCACAGGATGACCCCGAAACATCACGAAAGTCTACACGGTGGTCACACGGTGATGGTAGGCATACAGTACGGGGTAACTATGATATACAAGAAATGAAGTTGCATCGCGGTTTTCCACGACTGTTTTGTAGCAATTTACGGATCGTTCAGGAGTAATCCGAGTTAACAGGGCTCACCACGTTAATAATAACGGACTGACTGCGGATGTCTAAGAATTTCACGGATCCCTTAAGGTCATACGCAACGTAGTCTGAACTTTATTGGGGTTCTTCCCAGGAGTTGAAGAGTTCCACTAAAGGAATGACCTGTGTGCAATACTTTTAATGTCTATATATGGATTTGTAAACCTCTTCTATAAAGACAATTTTTGGAGAAAAAAAATCTGGAATTTATGTTTTGTAATTTTTGTACATTTTTCTTTGAATAATGCAAAAATTTTCACAATTTGATATCTTTTCAAAACCCCTGGTAACGCATGCTGATATTTTGTCTAAGAACATGTTATAATATTATAAGTCTAAATTTAGAATATCTTGAAAAATTATCAGTAGGTAAGGTACCTTGCGCATGTCCTTAATCGTAGCTTACCGTGATCTAAAATCGTGACAGTATGACTGGGGCTTTAGATCCAGGACAATGCTGTCTATGATTACACATGAAATTTATTTCTCAGTATAGACTTATCTTTGACACCTAGCAGTCAAAATCATTTTCAACTTTTCAATTAAAAGTGTGTCCCAGATAAAGGTTGCGATATCCATGTCGCACTTGTAGAAAATATACAGTGTGATCATCCGCCGGAGCAGCAGCCGATCATTTGTGGTTGTGTTAGAAAGTGCATATAGGGAAATGAGACATTATTTTTAATTAGTTCAGTAAAATAATTCATAAATGATAGCATGTATAAAATCATGAATAGAATATTTAAAAACTTGTAAAATGTATTAATTGTTGTTATTATGGTTCATTTCATTATCATTTCTCATCAGATAATTGATTATTTATGGTTATACCGGTATAAAAAGAGCTTGGGAGTGTGTAAGATATAAAAGGAAATCGTTATGATTTTCCGGATAATAATGACGTGCATGGTAAAAGTGCTTGGTGAATAAAAATTGAAAAGTTGTCCAACTAGTAAAAAATTGTTTTGAATATATGCACAGCTGCGAATGACACAAGGATAATCTTTACTTCATATTGCTGCTCGCCTTGCAGCATAGCCTGCTCTGCAGAAACTATGGGCATTATCACGTGACAAAGATCCAGGGGGTATCAGTACGTGATTCATCTTGAGAGGCCTATATGGCACGCCGATTGGTTCAAAATTATTTTCTGCACGACCTTAAACAAAAATTACACGAGTAAGTAAAAACTTACACAAAGTGAGGAAAGTATACACAAAGTTATTGAAATTTACACAAACTACAGAAAAACTACACAATCAACAAAATATTTACACGATCACAAACGTAAAAACGAAAACTGCACGAGTGAAATACAACATCGACATAATATACGACGCATCCTCTTTGCGCACATTTCATTAATATTCATTAGAGAACAGCTCAGGGTGGCTTGGATGCTTGAAACATATACCTATAAATTAGTAACGTGTTAGTAATATTTATCTAATCTTTTTAAAAAGGATTCAGTCTTTTGGAATTCCGCTAGACTCTCAAGAATATGTACAATGTGTTTTATACATGTATAAATTTACACACAATCTTAAGTATGGAATGTGAACACCCCCGATTAAAAACATTCTACACATGTATAAATAACGTAAAAGGGATGCATATTACCAGTTGTGTGTTTAATTGTTAGATTTTTAAATTGTGTCATTCCTCTATTATTGTCTATATAGCAATTTCTTTTGAAAGTGTAAAATATTGATATAGTAAAGGTCTTCATTAAAATTAATAAAAACAGCATGTGATGTAATACAGGCCAGTTAACAACAAATAAAACTCTTCTCCTCCACCACCCACTGTGTGTACGTCTGTAATAATTGAGGACGTGGATGCGTGACCTTTTCATTTAGAGAGAACCCTCCCTGCTGGTGAAGGAATGCAAAACACCTGTACGCTAATCGATTTATAGTTATCTGACACATCCATAATACCTTTTGATTAAGGATTACTAAATTCATACAGAGATTTTGAAGCATTGTTGCGATCATCTGGGTTGTGGAATTTGACAGAAAACTTTTTGGAAATAAACAAAAAAATAAAAATAAGGCAAATAATTGCGCAACTTTAAGTTTTATATTGAAACGATCAAATATAATTATTAATTTTTTTTATATAACTATGTATGTGACAAAGTAGAACATGCAGTCTTTAATTTTGAACAATGTGTAGTGATTTCATAAATATCCATGTAAATGTAGAAAATTGTATGTAAATTGTAGTCGTTTTAGTTATGTGAATTTAAGCTTAATATGTTATGTTTTTTATCGAGTTTGGCAAACATTTTACCTATTCAAAGAAAAGAAAACGAAAAGGGGGAGGGATATGCCCCTCCTGATGCTACTGGCTGAAATAATTTTCTATGAATTTAAGCGTACATGAAGTAGTCAATCGAAATCAGGATTGCAATTCAACGTAAAACTATAACATGTATAACGATAAATATTGTAATTAACCGTCCATATCCTGGAATTTGCGCTCGACCTAACAACATTTAAAAATTGAAGGTTAGGGGGTCAACCAGCATAAGGAAAATTTACTGCACATGTTGCAAAGTCTATAATACTCAGAAAAAAGTAGGGAGGAGGGGGGAATTCTACAGGCCCGTTTGCCGATTAATTTCATTTTATGATTATACAGTCATGTTCTTGTTATAATGGCCATAGATTTGGATTGAAAAGTGTTATTATAAAAAACTTAAATTTAGTGTTTGGGAAATAATAAATTATTTAAATTTTATGAATACGAATTCTACATGTAAAGAGAATTTGTTGTCTTTGAAAATATTTGCAAAAACTGTGCTCTATTTGGAACATGATTTATTTGCATTTTTCAAGAATGATAAAACAAGTTCTATATTCTTTCCATTTATTATCAAACTGCAGTATCCATTCCCATTTTATTTATGTGTAGCATTGTATGTAAATGTATTTAGTAATTCACAATGTTTTAAAAGTCTTGGTGTGTCATTATGGTCCAACGATTTGAAAT
Organism: Saccostrea cuccullata; assembly: GCF_032062105.1. Lineage (NCBI taxonomy): Eukaryota > Metazoa > Mollusca > Bivalvia > Ostreida > Ostreidae > Saccostrea > Saccostrea cuccullata. The sequence continues at coordinate 567,142 of NW_026920581.1, read as the reverse complement.
TTAAATAAATTTATATTGGGACTCCAATTATCCACGAGCCAGGTCCGCCACTGATCATGTGTTTTTCCATAGCCAGGATTATTTGAGTAGAGTTTTGTTATTTCATTTGGACAAATTTAATTAACAAAACACAAAAGCGCATGTGCATAGAGTATATAAGTATATTCCCCGTTTATCTGGTCCTTTTTTATTAAAAATGAAAACATTTATCAAGTAATCGCCATTACGAATGAGGGCAACGCTTACAAGAAATATCTTGCTTCTATTTCGAAGTTTATAACTGAAAATATGAAATATCATGGAAAAAATCATAACAAAAAGTAGGCTACAGATATTCAACCAAAATTGATATAGGATATTTTATAAGTTTGGATGCATATGTAAATAGAAATAAAATGTTTTTATGTTTGACATTAAAAATACGTTGTGTACATCTAAGGTAATCCTCACTTTTTAAATTTAAAAATGTACACATTTATATATATCCAGCCAACTGAATATTTAATTTCCTATTCCGAAATGGGGAAAAATCTCCTCAAATGATTTTTTAAAATCAAGATCCTTGTCAGCCGTACTGTACTTTCATTGTTAGGTACTTTTAGTTCGGAGTCGAGTGCATCATACGCAATGGTACTTTTTTTTTTTTTTACCCCGCATTGTAGCACAAACGTACCGATTCATTCTTGTTACAATTTTGTCCGCATCATATAATACATCCTTGATCTCGGTCAATATTAGAAAAACATAGTAATTTCAAAAAGCTTTTAAATACTCTCGCGTAGATCAGATGGAAACACTTCATCTGAAATCGGATTGTAAAAAAGCAACTTCCATTCTCGATAACATTCAGCTTAGCATACACGAAGAGATAAAGAGTACAGAAAACCAAGAACACTATGAATATTCTATGTGCATAGTAATGATATGCGCAGCTGTATGCGCAGTAAAATTGTTTGTGTAATTTTTAGTTTCCTCTGCTCGTGCAATTTTCGATTTTTGTTTGTGCATATTAAACCCTTTAATCGTGTAAAAAATTTCGGATTCGTGTATTTTTCGATATGTTTGTGTAAAAATCTTTTAAACTATGTGCAATTTTTACCGATACGTGCATTTTTATTTTACTCGTGTATATTTTTCTTCTAGCTCGTGTATAAAATCGTGATCGTTGTGCAGAAAATAATTTTGAACCAATCGGCGTGCCATAGGCCTACATCTTCATTTTGATGACAATAAATTCTTACCATTTATCATCGATTTTATATCATCGATGAATCCATTTGATAAGCAAATGCACTAAAATTTCTATTTATTTATTTATTTTTAGGCCACCTGAGTAAACTCAGGTGATCTATTGCTATCTGTTTTTGTCCGTCGTCGTACGTCGTTCGTAAACTTTTGAACATTTTTAGCTTCTTCTCTGGAACAACCGAACCAATTTCAACCAAATTTGGTATACAGCATCTATTGGTGAAGGGAAACAAAAATTTTGAATTTCGTGGTCCCTCCCCCCTGGGGCCTGAGGGGTGGGGCCAAAACCACTAAAAATAGTGCAATCTGTAAAAATCTTCTTCTTTACTCATGGACATCAAGCAGTCAAACTGTTGGCATGATTGTAATCAGCATTGAGTTCTCTACCAAAATTGTGAAATTCATGGCCCCTGGGTCAGGGGTTCTGGTGTTAGGATGGGGCTATATAGATCATATAGTAAAAGTTCACTATTTCTTTGAAAACCTTCTCCTCTGCTCCTTGGTATTAAACAAACTAACCAAGAACATAGTTATGATGAGCAAGAGTACCTCTTCAATAATTGTGAATTTCATGGCCCCTGGGTCAGGGGTTATGGTGTTAGGGCGGGGCTCTATTGATTATATAGTGAAAATACATTAATTCTTTGAAATCTTCTCCTCTGCTCCTGGGTATTAAACAAAATAATGAAGTACATAGCTATGATAACCAAGAGTACCTCTTAAAAAAATTTGAATTTCATGGCCCCTGGGTCAGGGGTTCTGGTGTTAGGGTGGGGCTCTATTGATTATCTAGTGAAAATACATTAATTCTTTAAAAATCTTCTTCTTTGCTCCTTGGTATTAAACAAACTTCCTAAGAATCTAGTTATGATGAGCAAGAGTACTTCTTTCAAAATTGTGAATTTCATGGCCCCTGAGTCATGGATTATGGTGTTAGGACAGGGCTCTATTGATCATATAGTGAAAATGCATTAATTCCTTCAAAAATCATTATCCTCTGCTCCTGGGTATTAAATAAATTAACCTACTACATAGTTATTATCAACAAGAGTGCCTCAACCATGTTTATGAATTGGATGGCCCCTGGGTCAGGGGTTTTGGTGAAAGGGGGGGGGGGGGGGGGTGGATTACCTGGTATATACTGAAAATACATTAATTCTTTAAAAATCTCCTTCTTTGCTCCTAACTAAGTATATTATGATGAGTTAGACTAAGAGTGTTTCTTCAAGAATTGTGAATTTTATGGCCCCTGGTTTAGGAGTTTCTGGTGTTAGGGCGGAGCTCTATTGATTATATAGTAAAAATACATTGATTCTTTGAAAATCTTCGTCATTGCTCCTGGGTATTAAACCAATAAACTATTATGATTAGGAAGGATGCCTCTTCCAAAATTGTCAATTTCATGGCCCGGGGGTCAGATGTTCTGGTGTTAGGGCGGGGCTTTAATGATTATATTGTGAAAATGCATGAATTCTTTGAAAATATTTTTCTTTGCTAATTGGTAAGTATATATATTTATGATGAAGAAAGCTGCATCAAGCAAAATGGTTAATTTCATGCCCCCTGGGTCAGGGGTATCGGGGGGGGGGGGGGGTTACATAGTCTGAAAATAAATTAATGCTTTGAAATCTGCTCTTTGGTATTAATAAATCATTTATGATAAAATTTTGAAATATGTGGTTCCTGTGGGGTTGGGTGCAAAACTGGTTACAAAGTGGAAATGCATTTTCTCTTTATTACTTTGATCTATCTCTGGGTATTTAAGTAACTAGAGTAAGTTTGCTAAGTGTATAATTATGATAAGCAACGGTGCCTCTTTCAAAATTGTGAATTTCATGGCCTCTGGTTTAAAACACAAACCAAATTCCATTGTTTGAAAGTTGTTACATGATTCTCAGGTGACCTATAAGGCCCGTGGGCCTCTTGTTTTAACCATTTTGCATTAAAGACAGCCTGAAATAAAAAAAAATGATCAGTTACCTTGTGCATTCCTTGCATGGATGCTTTTAAAATTGTGAATGTGCTTTTTGAAATGATAAATTTTGCTTACGACCGATTTGATGCTTTGCTTCAATTTTACTGTAGTCTTGATCATGACTTTCCGTCTATACGTCTATACTGCAGACATTGTTTGGCTAATTACAAAGGAAACATTAGATGTTCGCACGAAATAAACTTGCTCATGACTAAGAGAATTTCATGATCAGTGCAAAACTGAATAAATTTTATTGATTTGTAGGAATAAAATACACTGTAAACGAAAGGAATTATCGAAATTTAGTCGTTTATGAAAGTAATGACTAATTTAATGCACAATACAATTATGCCAAAGCACATTGTGTTAAGCATCATTGATACAAACTGAGGATAAATTCAAACTGAGTGAATTTTTGGCATAAAAATTTCTTTAAATTAATGTTTATTGTAATTCATTGGTATTAGGTAAATAAAGAAATTGTACAAATGGAAAATACAAACAGCAATATTGAAAACTAACGTTTTATTTGTTGATTTGATGCATATTAATAGTGGATATTACCCATTTTATCAACATTCTTTATACATGTATTCCGCAATTGTAACGATACTATGAGTTTGAGTCAAAGCAAGGATGCTATAAACGAGGATTAATATTGGAAAAATTAAAACAATGCTATGATAAACAAGAGGCCCACGGGCCTTATAGGTCACCAGAGTATCATGTAACAACCACCAGTTGTGCACCCCTTCCCACAGGAGCCACTGACCCTGAGGCCACATATTTCAAATTTTTGGAAATTTTATAAATTTTATTTCATCATCATTTTGGAAGAGGCACGTTTCTTCATCATAAATATGTACTTAGATCATTGGCATAATACCCAGGAGCAAACGAAAAGATTTTCAAAAAATCATGCATTTTTACTATATAATCATTAGAGTTCCGCCCTAACACCTGATCCCCTGACCCAGGGGCCCCGAAATTCATAATTTTGGAAGAGACACTCTTGTTCAACATAATCATGTACTAAGTAAGTTCATTTAATACCCAGGAGCAGAGAAGAAGATTTTTTAAAGAATAAATGTATATTCACTATATTATCAATAAAGCCCAGTCCTAACACCAGAACCCCCAACCCAGGGGCCATGAAATTCACAATTTTGAAAGAGACATATCATTCTTGCTCATCATAACTTTGTACATAGATCATTGGTTTAATGCACATGTGCAGAGGAGATTGAAGATTTTCAAAGAATTCATGCATTTTCACTATATAATCAATACAGCCTCATCCAAACACAAGAACCTCAACCTAGGGGCCATAAAATTCACAATTTTGGAAGAGACACTCTTTTTCAGCATACCAGGTAATCATATACTTGGTAAGTTTATTTAATACCCAGGAACAGAGAAGAAAATATTGAAAGAATAAATGTATATTCTTTAAATTATCAATAAAGCCCAGCCCTAACACCAGAACTCCCAACCCAGGGGCCATGAAATTCACAATTTTGAAAGAGACATTCTTGCTCATCACTTTGTACTTGGTAAGTTTATTTAATACCCAGGAGCAAAGAAAAAGATTTTCAAAGAATTTATGCATTTTCCCTTTATAATAAATAGAACCCCGCCCTAACACCAGAACCCCTGACCCGGGGGCTATGAAATCTACAATTTTAGAAGAGGCATTCTTGGTCATCATAACTTTATACTTAGTTAGTTTGTTTACCGTTTATTCGTTTTTTTTTCGCGCGTTGGAAATTTTGCGAAAAAAGGGTATATTTGTACAGTTTTTGGGAGTTGAACTATGTTCAATCTCCCTTGGTCATCACGCATTTAACATGCGCAGTAATTTGTGTTGATTACATAGAGCCGAAAGCGAGGCTACTGAGTCGACCAATTTACTCCGATGATATTCAACAGAAAACATGCATAAACATCCGCCGCAAATAGTTCATGTCATTTTTTCCTGAATTGATCTAATTTTCATAATTTGAAATGTAAGTAAATGTAATGATAAAGTAATCTTATTTTGAATATTAGATTTCGTTCAAAGTAAAACTAAATTATAAATAACCTTAAATTAAAGTTTTTCGTAAAGGAACTCATTTTTAGTGTAGCGTCATCTATAAACACTGAAAGAGATGCGAACGACAACTCTACATACTGACGGCTAGCGGTAAAACTAGTCTTCCCGAATCCCGACTCCCGATGGTCCCGGATTTTGCATTTTTAGCAATGTCTTTTTTACCAGTGCACAGAATTTATTCAAATTTTTCATGAACATTTTCTTGGTTTAAATAAATTCATTAATGCATAAAAACTTTAGGAAACATGCGTATTTATTACTAAATCAGCAGTATCACCTGCCAAAAAGCGGTAAATCTAGTACTCTGTTATAAATGTTAAAACCAAAAACGGACACCGATGTTTTCGTAGAATCGCGATTAAAAACAACGAAATAAAGTATATTTTAAAAAAAAGGGAAAACCTCATTTACATACCAGATAATTTGTACGCACAAAAACTCTCACATATAGCACTGTTTTTATATTTGATCATCAAATATTTGTTTTTTAACTTGGTAATGCTTTTTTCTTCACAATTATAAAAAAAATTAAGTTCTGACGTACTCCATGTTCAATATTGACTTCGTGTAATGGAAGAAGTTTAATATAACAAACCTGTTAGCTCTTAAAAGGATGCTGTGTGAAAATCCACATTTTATCAACATTGATATTATTCCTGTGAAACTCAAATTTTCATAACACATGGGTAAAGGTGCCAAGGAAAAATATATTACATATTTGAAGATGAACTAGAGGTACTGTGAGCAGTGAATTATGTAAATGATCAACCGCCTCTAATATCAATATAATGGCAGTGTCCATGTTTTGCAATGGGAAACCCAAAATATGTGTAGGATGAAAAAGTAACAGAAGTTGCACAACGGCAATAAAGATTCTATGAAAATTTCATTCAGTGGTGTAAGAGGAGTTGCGGATAAGAGATGGGTATACCTAAAGCATAACAAACAGATGGACGGACATCCCGATTAATGAATACCCTCCCGCTTTTAAAGCACGGGGTATAAAAAAGGGACTAATGTAGGCAGGCAAGCATTATGGCCCATGCGTTTTTTTTTTGTTTTTTTTTTTGCTATTCAATGTCTCTGACTGTGTTTCTCAAGATTGTTGCAACACAAAAAAATCTGGAACAGTTGTCTGTATTTGAAATGATAATATTGTTTACTCACTTAACCTCAAAGATTTTATTTTACACCATGTTTAACTCCCATGAGTACTTTCAGTACTTTGATTATTTTGCGTGTTATTTTTTACGATTGAAGATTTTTTTTTTTATAAAAATGGTATATGTTTTTTCTGCGTTTTTTATATTTTGCGAATTAAAAATTATCGCAGGAAAAGCGAAAAATAGATCATCGCGAAAAAAACGGAAATAAGGTAATATCCATGGTCAGAGGAGAAGATTTTTAAAGAAATAATGCATTTTCACTATATAATCTATATAGCTTTGCCCTAGCACTAGAACCCCTGACCCTGGGGCCAAAAATTCACAATTTTGGTAGAGGACTCAATACTGATTACAATCATGCCAACAGTTTGACTGCTTGATGTCCAGGAGTAAAGAAGATTTTTAGCTCACCTGAGCTGAAAACTCAAGTGAGCTTTTCTGATCACATTTTGTCCAGCGTCCGTCTGTCTGTCCGTCTGTCAGTCTGTCTGTAAACTTTTTACATTTTCGACTTCTTTTCAAGAACCGCTGGGCCAATTTCAACCAAACTTGCCACAAAGTTTCCTTGGTGAAGGGGATTCAAGTTTGTACAAATGAAGGGCCACGCCCTCATTCAAGGGGAGATAATTGGGAATAAATGAAAATTTGGTGGCATATTTTAAAAATCTTCTTCTCAAGAACCACTGTGCCAGGAAAGATGAAACTTATGGAGAAACATCCTCAGGTAGTGTAGATTCAAGTTTTTTCAAATCATGACCCCCGGGGGAAGGGCGAGGCCACAATGGCCGACCAAAGTTTTACATAGAAATATATAAGAAAATTCTTTAAAAATCTTCTTCTCAAGAATGACAAAGCCATAATTCATCATATTTATATGGAAGCATGCTCAGGTAGTGTAGATTCAATTTTGTTCAAATCATGACCCCCGGGGGTAGGGCAGGACCAAAATGGCCGACCAAAGTTTTACATAGAAATATATAGGAAAATTCTTTAAAAAACTTCTTCTCAAGAATGACAAAGCCATAATTCATCATATTTATATGGAAGCATGCTCAGGTAGTGTAGATTCAAGTTTGTTCAAATCATGACCCCCGGGGGTAGGGCGGGGCCAAAATGGCCGACCAAAGTTTTACATAGAAATATATAGGAAATTTCTTTAAAAATCTTCTTCTCAAGAATGACAAAGCCATAATTCATCATATTTATATGGAAGCATGCTCAGGTAGTGTAGATTCAAGTTTGTCAAAATCATGACCCCTGGGGGTAAGGTGGGGCCACAATGGCCGATCAAATTTTTACATAGGAGTATATAGGGAAAATCTTTCAAAATCTTCTTCTCAAGAACCACTGGGCCAGGAAAGATGAAACTCAGGTGGAAGCATCCTCACGTAGTGTAAATTCAAGTTTGTACAAATCATGACCCCCGCCGGAGGTAGGGTGGGGCCACAATGGCTGATCAAAGTTTTACATAGGAATTTACAGGAAAATCGTCTTCTCAAGTACTTCAAAGCAATGATTAGTGATAGTATAGGAAGAAAATGTTTTTAAAAAATCCTTTTATCAAGAACAGCAAAGTCATATGCTGTATTAATATGAAGGCATTCTAAAGTAGTATTAAATTCAAGCCCCCCCCCCCCCCCCCCCTTTCAGTAAACTTTTCAGTTCTGATCTGATTTGTGTTTTTTCCTAGCCGATTTGCTCAGGTGAGCGATGTGGCCCCTGGGCCTCTTGTTAAAGATTGCATTTATTTTAGTGGTTTTTGACCCACCCCTCAGGCCCCAAGGGAAGGGGGGGGGGCAGGGGCATGAATTTCAAAATTTTTGTTCCCCCTCACCCATAGATGTTACATGCCAAAATTAGTTGAAATTGGCTCAGTGGATCCAGAGAAGAAGCTGAAAATGTTCAAAAGTTTATGACCGATTGAAGAACGATGTACGAAAATAGATAGCAATAGGTCACCTGAGTTTACTATTCAGCAATAATCAGTAGTGCCCTACCACAAAATGAACCCCTGATCCTAGGTCCACACATTGCACAATTTTGGAAAAGGCACCCTTGCTTATCAAAATTGTTTGATTAAAACCAAGGAGCAGATTTTAAACAATTCATTTTCAGTTTATAAGCAGAGCACCCCTCTCTATGGTACCCCTGAACCAGGGACCCTGAAATTCACAATTCTGAAAGAAGGACCCTTGCTCATCATAGCTATAAAGGTAGTTCATCTGCTTGATACCCAGGAGCAGAGAAGAAGATTTTCAAAGAATTTCTGCATTTTTACTATGTAATCAATAGAACCCGGCCCTAACACCAGAACCCCTGACCCTGGGGCCGTGAAGTTCATAATTTTGGAAGAAGCAGAGAAGAAGATTTTCAAAGAATTAATGTATTTTCACTATATAATCAATGGAGCCCCCTCCCCCCTAACATCAATACCCCAAACCCTGGGGCCACAAAATTTACAATTTTGAAAGAGCCATTCTTGCTTATCATTACTATGTATTTAGTTAGTTTATTTACTGCCCAGGAGCAGAGGAGAAGATTTTCAAAGAAATGATGCATTTTCACTATATAATCTATATAGCCCCGCCCTAGCACTAAAACCCCTGACCCAGGGGCCATGAATTTCACAATTTTGGCAGAGGACTCAATGCTAATTACAATCATTCCAACAATTCGACTGCTTGATGTCCAGGAGTAAAGAAGAAGATTTTTAAAGATTGCATTAATTTTAGTGGTTTTGGCCCCACCCCTCAGGCCCCAGGGGGCAGGGACCATAAAATTCACAATTTTTGTTTCTCTTCATCCATAGATGCTTTATGCCAAATTTGATGGAAATTAGTTGAGAGGTTGCAGAGAAGAAGCTGAAAATGTTCAAATGTTAACACACGACGACGGGCGATAGCAGATAGCAATAGGTCACCTGAGTTTACTCAGGTGACCTAAAAAATCCAAAAAAACTCGTTCGATATAAATCATATCTATTTTAACAACCAAATACTATAGTAAATTAAATATATTCTCCCCTTCTGATAAAAGTTAAAATAAAATGAAAGCAGAAAACGTCCACATAATCCCTCAGCTGTGAATGTTAACAAGATTTATCATTTTCCAGTATTTCATAAAATATCTCCTTTGTGTTTTTCTATATACTACTAGTATAATAAATTATTTTGCCTTGATAACTTTGAAACCGGAAAAATCAATACTGACAATCATATAAACATACTTCTGTGGTTCCTGATTTTCAGTGCATACTGGCGAGAAGACGATGGATTCCTGCTGTTGCAACAAGCGACACGTGACTTTTGTTTGGGCCCTGCTGGAGTGCCTATTTTTCACGGGGGTGATATTCGGATGGGTGTGGCTGACTGTTACCCTCAGGCGAGACGCCTTCTTCTTGGACCTTTGCAATGTTACCTTTTCAGAAGAGGATATTTCCAACGGCCAGAGCCTGAGTGAAACTATTCAAGACAGTTCAAGAAATGGACGGCGGTCAAATTGCAGGACCACTTCTACCACTACGTTGGCCCCACAGGACTTTGAGAATCGCCTGCCATTTAATGGTACCCAGTATTTCTGTGACGAACAGGAAGATCGTCTTAACCTTTTGTATGACGTTATCATTATAATCAGGAACGTTCTTATTTTGCCCGTTGGTATATTTTTGGATAAGTATGGAACAACCCGGAGTCGACTTCTGACAGTGTAAGTACAAGTTTATTTTCAGAGGATATTGCGTAATGGCCGTAGTTTCCCTACTGGAAATAGTGAGTTAATATTCAGTACAGAAGTTATTAACTGCTTTTCCATAAAGAGTTGCTGAGCATTTCCGAAATAAGCCCAACAAATCTTTTATATACCCTTTTCCGGGGAATTATTGTTAGTGTAAAAGACAATTTCTGGAAGGCTATTTTTACTCTACATAATTATTTTTCTCGTAATCTTTTAATTTTAAAAAAAATCAATATTTAGATTTGATGATGGAAAATTATTTCCCATTTTGGTTTTACTTTTTATCCAAAAACGTTTTAAAAACTTGATAAGAATGAATTGCATATAGTAAACCATAATATATTAATGAGACTTTCAAAAGTGAAACTGTGAGTTAAAGACCACTGAAGACGGATAGATTTATAAATCACAGACATGGTATAATAGATCATCAATAACTAAGTGAAATAGAATTTATTAATGCAATAATTTCATACTTACCAATTTACAATACGCGTTTTTCCCAGTTTCTTAACCAGTGCGTTGTTAGTATTACAACTATTACACAACGCGGAGAGCCCAATGTCTTAACCCTAATAGCATCCAGAGAGCATAACCATTACAGTACGCGGAGAGTCCAACGTCCCAATCATTACAGTACTCAAGGATCAAAATGTCATAACCCTTATGGTACACGTAGATCCTAAGCAACACAACCATTACAGTGCGCTGAGATCCTAAGCGACACAACCATCACAGTACGCAGAGAGCCTAGCATCACAACCATCACAGTACGCAGAGAGCCTAGCATCACAACCATTACAGTACGCAGAGAGCCTAGCATCACAACCATTACAGTACGCAGAGAGCCTAGCATCACAACCATTACAGTACGCAGAGAGCCTAGCATCACAACCATTACAGTACGCTGTGATCTCAATGTCATTACCACTTCATTACACTGTGTCATACCATAAATGTTGCATCACACGAAGATCCCGGTGTTTTAACCATTACCATCGTCGAATACCCACGGGAGTAATAGACGGGATCACCCTTGGGACGATAGACCAGCACAAAGCGAAGATATCATTCTACTTCTTATAAACTCTCTGCGTCATAACAAGTACACTATTCAACGATATTTACAGATTTGCTACAATATTTTAAACAATGTGTGTTTGAAATTTTTTTTATTAATTTTTTTTTTCAAAAGAATGCCTCTATAAAGAAATTTTGACTGGGCAACATTAAAAAAATATTGTTAAAGAGTAATGCATAAAAATGCAAATGTCAAGTAATTAGTATATGTTGCATGCATGTTTTATGAAAATTTAAAAGAAAAAAGGATTTTTGTCGTTGAAACTGCACTAGTTTTAGGGAATTCACAATAGAATTTCAACACCTTTTTAATTTTAAAGAGAACGTTACCTCTTTGTTAAAAGTTGTGACTATTTGACACAAATTTAACAGCTCTATTCATCTTCAATTTTGAAGGAAACTGTTGATAACTATAGATAACTTTGGTTTTAAGTAAAAGTGTAACGTAACGCAACGTCTCAGTGTTGAAAAATTTTATCATCATAAGTAAATACGAGTATTATACTAATAAATGTGCGTGATGCGGTGTAGCGGATTAAGGAGTTGATCCTTACGTCGCGGGTTCGAACCTCATGTGGGACATGGAAACCAGTCCTAGTCTGCTAAATCACTCACTGCTCAAAAGCCGTCAGTGCCGAGTACACGTCTACATTAAAGCAAGCATCCACTGACAAGTGCTGACGTTTCTTTTTGAGTGAAATTTTCTCTAAGATATATATGTTTTAAAACATACAAACAAAAGCAGTATGTTCCCATATACGTTGCTACATTTTGCACGCGTGGCTGGTCACATTTCACACACACAAAAATACAAGCTTAAAAAGAAGGAAGGGTGAGTTATTGCGTGTGTTCACAATTATTCCATTGGTACAAATAGATTTGCCATTGACTGTCTTTGGCACCAATGTTAAGCAATCATTATGGAACAATTATTTGTCTTAAAACTGTAAACTAATGACGAAATAGCAAGAGTCTTTTCTAACGTTGCCAAAGGTTTATAATGGTTCCCGTTGATCGTTAATGGTCACCAATATTAATCAATAGTTATCAATGGCAAATGTTTAGTTTTTTTTAATACATTTTTTTCAGAAATAGCAAACTCAGTTAAAGATGCACTGCTTTTATAAAATGAAATGATTCTTATGGTCATAACTTAAAATGAACACACGTCTTTATGTGATATTCTTTTGCCAAAATAATTCATTTCTACCAAATGTACAACACTGTGTAGAAACAACAGTATTCTCCCTTAAATAGTTGTGAAATTCCTCTAAAGTGGTATTATTTATATGAGGTAACTTCAGTAGCGGTATCATGAACGGTCCCGGTAGCCATCTTGGTGGTGATTCTAATAAACAAAAGACAGTGTTACCAATTCTGCTACGAATGTGAATTGATCTGCAGAATTATTAACCAATAAAAGTTAACAATGGTAAACATTGGTACCAAGGTTTTTGCATATGGTATACCACACCACTAATATCAACCAAAGGAAGTATTGTCAACGCACGCATTGGCAACGATACTCATTTACAATTAGATACTTGCAGACGTAGTCATTTCGAGTGGACAAAACAAATGATTGACATATCAATTTTACAGTGCCAACAGATAAAGAAATGTGATAATACTTGCGCATAAAGAACGCTTTAAGTGGACACAAGCGTATATTTGTATCTTAAGAATTACCACATTGTCCTCTGTATTTCTATAAAAGGGCAATTTTTTCAGATAAGTCATCATTTCCTGTAACGGCGCATGTAATGAGAAAGACGTCTGAAATAAATCCACTTCCTTTTCATTAGCGGAACTTCTATTTAATGGCATTCTGTCACCATTACTATAGCTGAGACTACATGTATATCACTCTTTAGGTTCGAGGGGAAGCAAACAAGCATCATAATTGACTTCATTCGAGAAAAAACACGGAAAATGTTATACAAATACTTCAAAATTTTGCTAAACAAATCTTATATACGTCGAGTATTCCAGCTTTAGTGTTCCAAGGAGCACACATTCCCCTAGAGTATGGATTTCTTAACCTTTGATGAAATTTGTTTAGTTTTAATACAAATGTATTCCTATAATTCACGAAGTACTTTTTTTTCTAATTTGTGTTGCAGTTGTCATTTTGTAATTTTGTATTTACTATCACCTGGTAAATTAAAATAATTACAAGATGACACTTTTATCAAGTTTCGTTTGTGATTTTTAATGCTTCGTTAAAAAATTAGCACTTTTGTTTTGGAGTTATTTTTTGTTTTTGTTTTTTTTGTCTTTGATTCTTTTTTAAGCAATGTTGTTTCTTTCTTTGTCATATTGCTAAAGTTGTTTTCTTTCTAAATGTTATTGAACATCTAGACTTATAATTGTTTTTTTTTGGCAAATCCAACTATGAATTATAGTATTCCGTGACTTAATTTTCTGTCAGACATGATTCAGTATATAGTCAAAGAATTATGATGCACAGTTTTTCTTCTTTTTTTTTTTTTTTTAATTTTGCTTCACTCGCTATATCACACTGAGTGACAACGCTGTCTGTTACAAAAAAAAAATCAATGTCAATTCTCTCTTTTGTTTAATGCCTTAAGAATTGGGTTTCTGATTTAACGCTTATTTCAAAGCAGATCAAATCAGAGATTTTCTGTTGATTTGATTTTGATGATGGTTTATAACCAAAATTTAACCGTTTTCATATAGGTAGTTTAAAGTTTAAAACAAAACGCATTTAAATTTTTGCATCTAGTAATTTGGAGAATCCATACACAACTCGGTCAAAAGTAGATATTTTCCAATGCGGCAATCGTTGAACGTTTAAATTGCACATTTTTGGAGTGTTAGGATTAACTGATCTAAGGAATTTTCCATAATAATTTCAGTTTCCAACGTATCTACGAATTGCTACAGCATAAAATCACAAACGTCATCCATGGCGCTCAGACTTAAACGGGCAAGGTAGAAAGTTTAAGAAATACAGCGCACTATTCTTTTCGAATCACGTGCTCTATTTTCATTGGTCATATAGCATAATGAAATTTAATAGATCATGGTTAACTAAGTGCATGAGAATACAGTTGAATCTCATGCTATCAACTTGGAAGTGGTAGATCATGGGTAACCCAAGTGTAACAATGATACAAAACATATAGAGTACCTTTTGAACTCGTGCATCTTCAGATATCAGACTCGTGGGATAAGCCTCCTCGACTGATATCTGAAGATGGTACTCTTTATAATTATAGAACCCTAGAAGATCAGATATCGCATTGAAAAATTATAGTTGACTATAAATTATAACAAAATGTTTTAAACGAGGATAGATAAGTCTTACACGAAGCGGTATATCTTTTCTGCAAGGCTGGAATCTTTTACTCCTGTATTAACATAGTTAAGAATAATCTAACTGTGTCTGGGGACAAGCCCTCACCACAGTTAGAATACCTCCCAAATACTCGCAATGTAACAAATAATTGCAGAATCTCTCCGAAACGATTTTGAAGAATACAAAGGGATATGCACTGAAAATAACTTACAAATTAATTTAAGAAACCTTTTTGAGATTGTATATGCTTTTTATCCCAAAAAATAATCCATAAAAAGACGGAAATTCAACCAATTTTCTCAAAAGTTTCTCTCGCTTCAAATTTACCTGCCATGTTTACATTCGGAACTCCCTGGATTGTTCGTAGTAAATGCAATGAGTACGACTTATCGCCCGCGTTTATTTTGCTACATTGAGAATAAAAGGAACGAATTCTTTCGTTAAACCGGGTCCGTAGGACATTTACCTTTTTAACGATAGAACATTCTATCTAGTATTAACATAGAAAGCATTTTATATGAGCATATTTGATTGCACTGTATTGGGTCTACATCGTTTGCTTTGCAGGTTTTTTTGCAGTCGGCAATCCTCGGCTGAATCCGCTATGCCCCATTCAAACCTCGGATGTGATAGGTGGAGTAATACGCATCAAGTCGATACATTTCTCCGCCGGAATCTGCCTTGTCACTGATTTCATATTTCGCTCTGCCTAAAGTTCTTCGAAAAGGTTTCTTTATTAAAATTTTGTGTAATTCCTCATGTTAATCATATCCATATGTTAGTAATATTTGAAAGCAAGAACACAGTGTTGAGCGTGCAACAAAGTAACTCGGATTTCAAAAGTATAACGTTTGAATGAAATTCAAATAACTTCACATGACTGACTCAGCAAGATGGTAGAACACCGTTGACGCCCGAGGTTAGTGTGCGAGGTATGAGCCACTCGAGGAGCTCCGAGTGGGTTTTTTGTACGTTTACTACGAAATAGAACACACTTGAGCGTTCAGTATGAAATATGAATGTTTTCACCCCTTGAAAATAACTCTTTTTCCAAGAAAAGAAAAAAGTAAAACCTTGCAATTGTTTTGGAAAAAAGTAATTTATAAATGGATATAATTTTAAATAAATAAATTCTTACTGATTTAAAAAAAAAAAAAAAAAAAAAAAAAAAAAAAAACTATTGTTTGTATTTCTGCGTATTTGTAAATGCTTGGCAGGGAGTAAACATAAATCCTAATTTTACATTTCCTTGCCATTTTCTTTTGAAGGGTTATTTCCTTGTCCTTGGTTGTAATCAATTATGAGATGTCGGCCCACGCGATTATGAAATCTAAAACACACAAAAAAAATTTTTTTCTCCTAAAATGTGGTTATACAATTCAACCAGAGTAGGATTCTCCTGTTATTACTGCAATCAATCAATATTTGCAAATAATGGAAGTTCTCGTTTTCCTAGGACGTATTGCCTATCGTTTTTTGTGATAAGAAATAATCATACAAAACTTTGTTATCACCTTCCAATGGGGCTTAGTTACGTGAAAGAAAAACAAAATTAACCAGATAACTTTTTTTATCTTGAATTCCTGTATTTATATTTTCTCATCACATCAAAACTGAGCTTAGTTTCAAGTCTGCAGTCCGTGACCTAAATATAAATGTTCTTGTCTAAAGGTATGGCATCTTGAAGGTATGCATCATGTACTTGTCTTGAGGTAAGATATTTCAAAGCTCTAAAGCACTTTAGGTCTATGTTCAAACACAGGTGCTTGAGGACAGGACACCCCCTCCCCCAATATAGACCCCCGGGCCTGTTAGACTTTTTCACATAAATTATATATGGATGACACATTTGTGATAAAATCTATCCTATCAATTCAGAAAATTTGCTTAAACTAACATTTTATAAAAAATTCTACCCCACTCTCTATATATAAATTAACAAGGTTGCCAACTTTCAGAACCACCTGCATTCTTTTTCATTAACCACCAATTCTTATGAAGGTTAAGGCACTTCAACCGAGAGGCACTGCCGAGAATTTGGGCTGAATCGTCTGATAAATCTAAACAAAGCCCTAAAATCAACAACTCAAACTGTATATTCTTTTTCATTAACCACCAATTCTTATGAAGGTTAAGGCACTTCAACAGTCGTTATGGCCAGTTTTCCACAAGGATGTCAGGCTCCATTCAGCGTTTTTGCTTAGTGAACGGAAGTGACGAGGAGACGACTTTTTACCGAAATACACAGTTCTGCAGAAAGTCTGAAACACTGTTTCGAAATAAACATTTGAAGAAATTTGGTTGATGTACACTTTAAAAAATGTCTTTCAAATTATTGGAAGAATACGAGTTCTAAACCGCTGATGTAAATGAAATGTTTCTAATTATTTTTCAATACCTGATTTGCTTGTATCGGTTTTGAAAGTTACATGTATGCCCGTTTAAAAATGCAATTTATTAAAATACCTTCTTTTCCTTAAATATTTCGTGTTAAATCTACAAAACGTTTGAAAATAAAATTTTGATGAAGAATTCGTACAAAAAACAAGAATATATCTATTGTTGATATCTTACACATGTTTGGTTATATGGGGAACATATATAGAATGTAGGGTAGATTTTATAGAACGTTTGTTTTAGGTAATTTTTCGATTTGTTGGTATAGATCTTATCACAAATATGTCAATAAAAGATTATTTAATGAGAAAAAAGTCGAAAAAGCCAAGGGGTCTATAACGAGGGGGGGGGGGGGGTCCTGTCCACAAGCAACTGTGTGTTCAAAGGTACAATGGATGCGACACGTACGTGTCTCATGGTAAGGTTTCCGAAAGGCAGGGCCTTACCTCAAGATATTTCAAAGGTACAAAGTATGTAAAGATAAGATATCTCAAAAGGTAATGTCCAATGAGATCTTCAGATTTTTATTTAAAATCACTGGATTTTTTTAAAGGTACATCGTGTCCTTTTTATGATTAAAATTTGCAATATGAATTTGATTTTATATTCTTAAAGAATACATCCATCAAGGGAACACAGTGATCGCCAAGTTAAAATCAAGTCTATATTCATTCTCTTTAGTTCAAGTTATCTCAAGGCAATTCACATGAGGTATTTTTTAAAATGACAAATCTACTTTAAAAAATCGAAATCCTGATGAAAAACATAACGAACGATACAATTTATACTTTACATGTGTTACATTAAAAGTTTAAATCTAAAGTTTAAACTTATAGATAGTTATAGATAAGTTTAAACTTTAGATTTAAACTTTTAATGTAACACATGTAGCAGATAAACAAGATAAATTAACATTATCGCAATGTTAAAGTAGCATGAGAATAAAGGGAAAATTATCATAATAATTATGAAGATTTCATTTTGCCCATTGATGCAGTATGATATCCTTAATGTTTTTAAAGTATTTTCTTTTTATCAATTCGAATGTTAAAAAAGATGCTGATTTAACTGGAAAATGAAACAAAATATTATTACTAGTTAAAGAAATTAACAGTTACTAAAATTAAAACCATTTTTTTTTGTTTTTGAACTAATCCAAATCTTAAAAAAGAAAACAAAAAGTTGGCATCTATCTCCAAAGAATATTTCCTGAACAACTACACTGGAAAATACCATAATATCGTGGTTTGTTTTCAATGAAGAACTCGGTTAAACCTGTCATTAACTCCTTCTGCCAACAAAATGATATTTAAGATTACTATAGAAAGAATTAGAAGGAAATGAGCTCTCTTATTTTAAAAACATCTAATCAATGTTTTTCTTTCGCAGATTTACGTTCATCACAGGAACATTGATGATGACGTTTTCGAGTACTGGTAAGTTAGCGGTCATTCATCTCTCTGTTAATGAGCAGAGAAATTCTTGGATCTCAATCCATCACTCGTTTTCCCGACACGATATCCCCTAACGTGTTACACGATATTCCCTAACGTGTTTTTTAATGACAAACAATACTGCTAAAACAGCAAGATAAAGCACAAAAAGTAAATTGATATGCTTTCTTGATTGCCTTCTAGCCGCTATTTGTGATATTCATTACATGCTTATTTTCTCCACCAAAACATTTTTCCCGTAGGTTTTGTGAAATTATTTGTACTTTGAATGTCAAATAAAAATGACTTTGTCAAGTAATATAGTAAAACTTGAAAGTGGTAGGGTATAAATGTATATGATCGGGATGTCCGCACGTCTTCACGCTTTGGGGTACATCTCTCAACTACAACTTCTTTTATACCACTGAATGGAATTTAATGAACAGAATCTTTGATTGTACACCTTTTTTACTTTTTTTTTACTTTTTGATCCGACAAATATTTTGGATTTCTTATAGCAAAACATGGGCACTGCCATTCTTTCTATGACATTGAAAGGTACCCATCTCTTATCCGCAACTCCTCCTACCACTGAATAAAATTTAACGATACTTTCACATATTCTTAATTATTACGTAGTGTCATTGTGCACTTTTGATCTGACACTTATTTTGGTTCTCCAAGAGCAAAACATGGGCTGTGCCATAATAATCGTAAGGAAGGCAAGGACTATCATTTTGTGAGCTCAGTGCTTACAATACCTCTAATTTTTAGCTCTACTGGTCAGAGACCAGAAGAGCTTATGCGATAGTAATGCGTCCGGCGTCCGTCCGTCTGTCTGTCTGTCTGTAAACAATTTTTCAAAATGCTATTCCTCCTACACTTTTGGTCTAATTTCAATATAACTTGGCACACAAGTAGACTATACTAAGATACATAATTCTGTTTATCGGTTTTTGATTTTGATGAACGGTGTTGCCGTGGTCACTAAAAATAGAAATTTCTGTGAAATTCTTTCAAAATGCTACTCCTCCTACAGTTTTGGTCTGATTTCAGTTTAACTTGGCACACAAGTAGACTATACTAAGATACATAATTCCGTGTATCGGTTTTTGATTTTGATGAACGGTGTTGCCGTGGTTACTAAAAATAGAAATTTCTGTGAAATTCTTTCAAAATGCTACTCCTCCGACAGTTTTGGTCTGATTTCAGTATAACTTGGCACACAAGTAGAATACACTAAGATACATAATTCTGCATATCGGTTTTTGATTTCGATGAATGGTGTTGCCGTGGTTACTAAAAATAGAAATTTCTGTGAAATTCTTTCAAAATGCTACTCCTCCTACAGTTTTGGTCTGATTTCAGTATAACTTGGCACACAAGTAGAATACACTAAAATACATAATTCTGTGTATCGGTTTTTGATTTCGATGAATGGTGTTGCCGTGGTTACTAAAAATAGAAATTTCTGTGAAATTCTTTCAAAATGCTACTCCTCCTACAGTTTTGGTCTGATTTCAGTATAACTTAACACACAAGTAGACTACACTAACATACATAATTCTGTTTAGCGGTTTTTGATTTTGATGATAGGTGTTGCCGTGGTTACTAAAAATAGAAATTTCTGTAAAATTCTTTCAAAATGCTACTCCTCCTACAGTTTTGGTCTGATTTCAATATAACTTGGCACACAAGTAGACTACACTAAGATACATAATTCTGCGTATCAAATTTTAATTTTGATGAACGGTGTTGCCGTGGTTACTAAAAATAGAAATGTCTGTAAAATTGTTTCAAAATGCTACTCCTCCTGCAGTTTTGGTCTGATTTCAGTATAACTTGGCACACAAGTAGAATACACTAAGAACATAAAGAGACTTTATCAGCGATCATTATTCTATTTATTGCTGTTGTAAAGTTTCAAATCCCAGCTGCTTAAGTACTTTTCTCTTCCTTTGCTATAAGTTCAAACCAGTAGAGCTTCAGTCTCGACAGAGACTTCTGGTTGTTACATGTTCATGATATTTCTCTAAAAAAAAGAGGTACTGTGAGCACTTATCAAGGTTAGTGCTCCCTTACCATAACAATGGTAAACCACGTAATCACCACGTAATAATGGGTATACCCATTTCATCCATAGCTCCTCCAACTGTGTTTTATATTTTGTCTTTGACCATGCTACAGATATTGCAAATATAGGCAATTTACGGCGCATGATTTTCTGCGCAGGGTTGGAGAGAATTTCTTCACTTTCCAGCATTTGTCAATCAACTGTACCTTTCACTTCCAAATTCTAGACAAATTACTTATCAAACAACTTAAATATTTTAATATACCTTTAAACCTTTAACTGTGATCTCTGCAGACCAATAATTAATAACTAGTATTAAAATGCATTAAAACCTTTTGAATTTTCTTTACTCCTGATCATAGAGAAGCTATAATCACCTCGTTTTTATCTCACCGAAGGCTCAAGTGAGCTTTTCTGATCAAAATTTGTCCGTTGTCTGTCGTTGTTGTCGTTGTCGTCGTACACTTTTCACATTTTCATCTTCTTCTCAAGAACCACTGGGCCAATTTCAACAAAGCTTGTTACAAAGTATGCTTGGGTAAAGGGGATTCAAGTTTGTTCAAATGAAAGGCCACCAAGGGGAGATAAATATGAATTAGTGAAAAATTAATGACATTTTTAAAAAATCTTCTTCTCAAGAACCACTGGGCCAGGAAAGATGAAACTCATGTGGAATCATCTTCAGGTAGTGTAGATTCAAGTTTGTTCAAATCATGACCCCCGGGGGGTAGGGTGGGGCCACAATGGCCGATTAAAGTTTTACATAGGAATATACTAGTATAGGAAAAATCTTTAAAAATCTTCTTCCCAAGAACCACTGGGCCAGGAAAGATGAAACTCATGTGGAATCATCCTCAGGTAGTTTAGATTCAATTTTTTTCAAATCATGACCCCCGGGGGTAGGGCGGGGCAACAATGGTCGATGAAAGTTTTACATAGGAATATATAGGGAAATCTTTTTAAATCTTCTTCTCAAGTACTTCAAAATGATAAGTGATATTTATATGGAATCACCCTCCTTAGTGAAGATTTTAGTTTGTTCAAATCGTAACCCCCAGGGATAGGGTTGGGCCACAATGGCCAATGAAAGTTTTACATATAAAAATAAAGGAAAAATCCCAAGAACAGAAAAGCTATAATGTTTAGTCATATTGACATGTAAGCATCCTCATGTATTGAAGATTTAAATTTGTTCAAATCGTGGCCCTTTGGGGTAGGGAGGGTAGGAACACACATCCCCCTCAGTAAACTTTTCAGTTCTGATCTGATCTGTGCTTTTTCCTAGCCGATGTGCTCAGGTGAGCGATGTGGCCCCTGGGTCTCTTGTCTTTTGTTGTTCTAGAAACTTACGTCAATATTAAGATCGGTGAATAACGAAAATAATTTGCAAATTTCCTTATTTATCATAACTGATTTCTTTTGTATCATTTAAGGATACACCAAGGGCTTTTTTCAAGATTTTTGTCAATTTTGAGATTTTTGGCTAGGAAAACAATGCTAATCACTGCTTTATAAAGCATGAAAAATTCTTGCTGCTTATCAAATGGTTTTCTAATTATTTAACAATAATCAAACATAAACACTAACACATGTGAATGTGCCGTTATTGAAGCTTCTGATTTGGTCTGTAACTGCCTGCTTCTGAAAGGAGCAATAAATCACTGTGACCACTTGGGGAATTCTTCACTAGCCACACAGAGGTTATCAGTAATTAAACTACAGGGACTCTAGATTTAGGGAAGGAGATCTAACAGGTCACTAATGACCATGAAACAGGAGGTGGAGCTTAGCTCTTGCCATTTTGCCGGGAAATCTTTCTGATTCAGAATTGAACCTATTTTACTAAAGAAAAGAACCTCCCATTCTTGTGAATATGCATAGGAAATATGGATAAGTGACAGGTATCCAAAGCTGAATCTCCAAGGTGTCATATATTTCTAGCTTTGGCAGACTTTGTTGTGTAATGGGTTTTTGCCCTCTACTGTAAAGTAAGATCAGACAGTTGGTGGTATTATTTCAAAGGATTCAGCTCCCTTATTTATTGACCAATTTCTCTGAAAACTGGCCAGAATGCGTCTCAAATGTGTGTTTACAAAACCGTATCTCAGATTTTTGATATCTTGCTCAGTTCTCGAATTATTGGGGGAAACGTAGAATTGGGCCAATAAATTGATGACATTGAAAGACAACTGGATGTAACTTTTGAATAAGAAGATTTATCAAAAATCTGAGATACGGTTTTATTCATCTTTAATCTACATTGATTTTGACTTTGAGAGGTGGAATACAAAAAAGTTGATTTATAAAATATAAATGCACTAATATTTACATTAAAATATTTATAATTTTTTAATAAGATAAAAATGAAAATTCAAATTAGGATCATTTAATAGTAAATTTAACAAGCTTTCAAATGGTATATACTTTTAATATGTTATCTTTGTTAACAAAAGAATTACAAGCAAATTAAATTTTGCCCTTTGGAAACCTTTGGTGTATCCTTAAATCAACTTTTGATTGAATAATTCAGTGATGACGTTTTATGGAATAAATAAACGGATTCTTGTCATTTTCATTAAAAATCAGTAGCTTAGATTTGCCAACCGGAAACGCCACCGTACTCATGTTTTTGCACTTTCATGGCTGTTTATAGAAAATTAAAGTAGACTTTTAATTTAATGTAGGACACTTGCTATGCGAGTAAAATCTAAACAGTTATCGGACATCATCTTGTATGTAGTGTATTGTTGGATTAGTAATTACTCGTAAGAACTCTTGTGCACTAGTTTCGGAGTTTATTTGCAAATTTATTAATAATATAAATGTAAAGATTTTCTTGAGACCCCATTTACATTTAGTTACCAGATTACTTCCCCTTTTGTCTTGTTCGTCTCATTTTTTTGTCAATATTATGCAATAAAGTGCGAGTAAATGAATGATATTGATGATTTTTGATTTGTGACTTGAGTTGTTAACATTACTTTCGTTGACTTACAGCGCCCTGGCTGTTGATACCTGCCCTGGTGTTAGTGTCTCTAGCTGGTCTGGTACTTCTCATCACAAATCTACAGGTGGCCAATTTATTTGGAGAATACCGATACACTGTCATGGCTACTTTTATTGGAGCATACCACTCCTGTTCTTTGATTATGGGTTGCATGAAGGTAAATTGAGTTGGGTCTCAACGCAAAGTGTCAGATCCTTGCGGAACAGAACAAGATAGTCTGTTTGTCTGCTTGTCTGCAAAAACTTTAATCTTGTCCATAACTTTAGAATGGGTGGGGATATAGCATTCATATTTCAGAAGTGTTTTTCTTATGACAAGATCCTCCTTTGGGTACCACCAAATTTGACCTCTTTACTATGGAGTTTCACAAAAAAACCCGAACTTTTACCTTGGACATAACTTTTGAATAGTTGGTGCTATGGCTTCCATACCCATACTACACGGGTGTTGTGACAAAACCTTTCAGTGGGTACAAATATTTTTGACCTTCTAACCTTTATCTTAAAGTTTTGACCCACTTTTGATATCTTGGCTAAAACTTTTGAACAGTAAGCACAAGGGTTTTCATATTTCTTCGGTGTATTCTAACCTTTTGAGTTTGACCAACTTCTACATAAAATATCACACTTGAACCTTCGCCATAGATTTTGAACAGTTGGTTTTAAAGCTTTCATACTTCACAAGTGTATTCATTATGACAAGACCTTTCAATGGCTATAGATATTTTAGACATACCGGTATTGACCTTGACTTTAGAGTTTGACCCACTTAAAAATGACCTTGGCTACAACTTTTGTTTTAACAGTAAGGACTAGGGCTTTCATATTTCACCGGTATATTATATGTGTCAAGACCTTCCTATGGATACCAACAATTTTGACACCTTGGCCTTTGGAGTTTTACTTGCATCTGAGAAACTTCAACCTTCTCCATTAGCTACCATACGGGGCCATCAGTGTTTCTCATACATTTCTTGCAAAAATAAGGACAGATGAGAATACCGGGTATATGGTTCATTTGAACTGAAGAATTCTCTATAAAACATGCTGTAATAAAATTACCGATCCCATCCATAACAGGATGTAGTTTGTAATTAAGGGATAAATTTAATTTGATATTTCATCAGTAACCGATCTCAAGGTCTCGGTTTGTGTACTGGTACAAAGAAACAAAGTAGTCAGTGAAGAGCTATTGCAAGTTAATTATGGAAAATGATTTATGATTGTATTCTTCTTTATCATTCAAGTATTGTCAGAATGTGTGTTTTACAGTGCTTCAGTCTCTAGTTCCATTAAATCCTAGTTATCAAACCACATCAACAAACTAATTTAAACATCCTCACTGATAGGATAAGATGAATGTTACATTTTGCTAGCTTTGGATGCAACAAATTGTTGGTTCTTTTTCTAGGTTTGGTTTTAAGTGTAGCTTATCCATTATCCGAAATTTTAGTCAACAGACTGTTGCAAAAAATTAAACTAGGACATATCAGCGTATAGAATTGTTTTTCTCTGGCTTTCAAGAATACAAAAGAATGTGTCAGATTTGTTGCTTAGTTCTACTGAATACATATAAGATTTGTTGTTTAGTTCTACTGAATACATGTAAGGTTTGACTTCTCTGTTGTGATTCTCTCTTATTGAAAATATCTGACCTGAGTCAATAATGGGCCTGATTTTCTTGCTAAAAATTCCAGCTTGATTTCCATTTTTGTTTTGTTGAATTTTGAAATACAGTTACATCGAAATTGAGAAAATATGAACTTCTATATTAAACGTTCTTCTGAAACATAAATAGTATTTCGATTCTCTCTTGTTAAAATTAAACCTTCTTAAAATTAATTGTGGAGTTGTTTTTATGTGTTCAATCATTTTCAAGCAAAATTTATTGCGGATTCCTTAACTCTCGTTTAATGAAGGGAGCTTCCCAATAAACAATTAAATACGGGGATTAAAACCCTAGCGTCACTAAATTTAACACTGATGCTGTTCCTTTCATTTTTATTCCCGGAGACAGCAATTAAAACGTCTAAGTTAGATTCTTTACAGGCTTCCTTCTTTTGGCGCAAAACAATGATGGTAAATTTTTGTTTCACCAGGCAACAAATGACCTTGGCGTAGGAACACAAACATCCTTCATGTTTTTAACCATTGCCATCGTCCCCATTTTGGTTTCCACGATAGCATTTTTACCCAAGAGTCGAATACCCTGGCCTCTTCCGGTGACTTACGGAACCAATCGTGTGTTAAATGGCGGATGTGTGAAAAGCAAAAATTCTAGAGGTATCAAAAGCTTGCTTTTTTATGACTGCTTAGCGATTTGGAATTTGGTATTAGTATTTTACTTTAAAAAGATGATCACGACTCAGAAGTTTTAACAAAATATTTAATAAAGATAGACCTGTAAATGATATTCATTTATGAAAAAAAGAAATAAGTTTTGTAGTAACTGATTAATGTATGAAAATATATACAACAAATTCGAAGTTTTGAATCCTATTTGATTAAATATCTAGCTATCCAAGTTTTAAAAAATCCTATTAATTTCAGATTCCAAAAACAGAGAAGATTTTGCCGCCTTCAAGAACGTTACCTGTTCCTCGTTGTTTGGGTGGTCTCTGGTCTGGTTCGGCATTCAGTATTTGAGGGAATTTCTTTACGATGAAAACTTTCGTTTGTTGTTCATTAGATTGGGAACAGACAAAGAACAAAGTATAAATAAATCTGTATTTCCTTTGGGGGGCTGCAGACAAAGAACATAGTAAATAAAGTAGTAATTCTTCCTTTTTGACAGAAGGAGGTGGGTGTGTTGAGCATCGAGATTACATGTACATATACGTGTATACAGATATGACTTCGGGAAATTTCTGTTTATCTTAGATGTGTTTGGCTAAAATGGGTATTTCGAAATTATTAACGTCACCGTTTTTGTTTTAATTTCTGCTATTATGCCTTATGCACTAAACTTTTTTTCGAAATATAAAGATTTCAAGAGAATATTTAGTATCAGGCAATCAGGAATCACCTGACTATGGTGACACCATACCTCACGCGCCTTGAAACTTAAGCAAAGTAACTGAATACGAAATTTGTTTTTTTTCGACGTGACTATCTGCCAGATGTATTATCTAGTCGCCTTTATGCCAATATCAACTTCCAAAGATAAATCTGTTTTGAACTCTGTTTGTGTTGCATGCTGCCACTTTGCGTACTGGCTTCCTCCAAACAAAGAAGATTGTTGATTAATTACGATCGATGTGCGACCAAACAAATCTACTTAGAGTTTTAGGTTGAGTAGTTCTGACGCTAATACCCAGCGATAGCTCAATGTTTTCACTGCATGTCGTAATGTTTTGATTGGTTATATTCTCTAGGGACCCCATTCCAAGGTTTTTTACGACAATAAGTATAGGAAAAATAACAATAAAATTTCTCTGTTGTCTACATCACCCTTGTATACAGACATTATTGCATGTGCCTCTCGGTCTTTTCGATTGATGTATGTTTTCGCTTCACAAATTGCTAAAAGGTTTAACATGTTAATGTTGAACCTTTTAACTATTTTATTCAATAAGTATATTTTACACACTAATGTTATTCCATCCGCATAAGTTAATTGTTCTTTCTGAGTAATAGGACTTGACTGAAAGTATGGTGTAACTTAATTACATGTTCATCAAAAATAATTCTGATCCATAAAGTTTTTTAAAATGTTTTAAAAGGTCATTCGTTCCTCGTCATAAAACCTAGAATGGTTCCACTGGTTTTTTTTTTAATCGGACGTCTTCACGGAAGCCCAATTAATGTCAATATTTTTGAGCATCTTCTATCTGCCTTTTATCTGATTTTCAGGTCACAACTATTTGACCCAATTCTATTTATTTTTATCTTGTCTTCTTTACTTCTGAACTTGGGGTCATCCTGAACAAGCTGTTAAACGTACAAAAATAGAGTCCTATCCCAAACGTTAATAATGCTGGAACAGTTCCAGGTGAGCCAAAATTGCTCATAACTTGAGGCAATCACAATACGCAGGTGACCGTGATGGCACATATGCCTCTTGTCCTCAAGTCCATGATATAAATAACTCAATGTCAACTTACAAATTGTTACACCGTTGTCCTTGTAGAAGTTAATATTTAAGTGTGAAAGGTTTTTCCCATCTGTATCACCAACCCAGCATGTCACGATTACAAAAAGCGTAACATAATGGGAAGGGTCATTAGCCTTTCACGTCAACAAAAAACTGAATTTTCTTTTTCTTCAAACTTTTCCATACTTGTAGCTGCAGATCTGTAGCTCGCTGGTCTGAAAACTTTGGGATGGATGACCAGTCTGTCAAATAGTCACTCAAATTATATTTTTTTTCGAAGGGCTACAGTTCTGGAGCTTACCTTTTCATCAATGTCATGCATTACGTTGAGATTGGAATTGGTACAGTGGTTTTAAAACACTAGTTGAAAAATTAAAATATTGATTAAGATGAAAATCACGGAAGAAAAGAAGAATCACGCTGTATAACTCCTAAGTAACCCACCCTCTTTATACAAACCTTGTTTTATTTTCACCTGTTTGTATAGAAAATAATTCCAGGATATTGATACTTTTTATATATGTATGAGTTATATTTATTCCTTTGTTAACAGTAAATACGGAGTATGCTCGTCTGTACTCGAGTCTGAAGATGCTAGGATTACCAGTGGCTCCTGTGTTGGGATATTTGTTGGACTGGAAGAAATTATCAAGTTACAGTGAGTTTGTTGTATTTCTTGAATCATAATTGTTGTCCTTCGTCTTCAGCGTAAATGCAAATGGCTAAGAATAATAAGTACAGGTATTTATGAAATCAAACTTTTTTTTTCACAGCAGCCTAAAATAGGATTTTGAAATTACATTTTCTAGAGTAACCTCCATGAAAAGCATGGAGACAATTTTCTTTTAAAATACAATGTATTAACTTCATAATGGCAAAATTTCGACAAGGTCAAAGTACAAAATGATATAATGTTGATAACATTATATTATGTTTGTATTTTGTTTAACGTCCCTCTTGAGAATTTTTCACTCATATGGAGTGCCGCTTGCCGATGGTGAGCTGCAAATTTTGTCCTATATATACTCGGCACTTACGACTGCGACACAGGACCTCGATTTATACGGTCTCATCCACTTCTCCAAGTGGGATTCGAACCCTTACTTCGCGACTCAAGAGCAGTTGCTCTAACTGCGCCACGCGGGCTATTTGATAATATGTACAATTAAGATAAGTACCATGAAGTCTGACTATTGCCTATAAATATTAATAGTTTTAATATAAATACAAATATTTATAAATAATCTTCAAATTTCAATTAAATGACGTAAAGTAACGACGATTTCTTTTATTTCATATTATGCCCAAACCGTAATAAATATAAAGTATGTCCTCATTGGATGTTTCGATGACGTTTTCATTTTCAGGTCCACCTCGCATTCAGACTATGCATAGAATTCTGTTTCTGGTGGTGCTTTCAAGTGCTTTAGCTTTGCTCAACTCTATTTTGCCATTTGTTCCGTCAGTAACGATACAGATAGCTGGATTTGTTCTACAGATAATAGAGCGAGTGTCGGTGTTGGTGTGTATCTGCAGCTTTTTAACTCACGTGTAAGTATTTTTTTAGCTCTACTGGTCAGAGACCAGAAGAGCTTATGCGATAGTAATGCGTCCGGCGTCCGTCTGTCTGTCTGTCTGTAAACAATTTTTCAAAATGCTACTCCTCCTACAGTTTTGGTCTGATTTCAATATAACTTGGCACACAAGTAGACTGCACTAAGATACATAATTCAGTATATCGGTTTTTTTTTTTGATGAACGGTGTTGCTGTGGTTACTACAAATAGAAATTTCTGTGAAATACTTTAAAAATGCTACTCCATCTACAGTTTTGGTCTGATTTCAATATAACTAGGCACACAAGTAGATTACACTAAGATACATAATTGTCTTATCAGTTTTTGATTTCGATGAATGGTGTTGCCTTGGTTACTAAAAATAGAAATTTCTGTAAAATACTCTCAAAATGCTACTCTAAATACAGTTTTAGCCTATTTATTTATTTAATTTAATCAATATTTTATAATGTAAAGTAAGATTACATAATTGGATTGGACATCAGGCATGGCCTATATAAGTCCTCTCCAAGGTCAAGGTTACAAATGAGCCTCGTCGGATAGAAATCGACCTTATGGCCAAATTTATCGAATTTGAGATTTTTGTGTATTTTAATGGTCCATGTAAAACCATTACAAAAACTGAAAACGTAATCAAAATATCTTCATTTATAACAAAGTTATTACATTTTGAAATTGGTATGTTTGCAAAATTAATTCTGAGCATATCGTGTTTTTTTCACGATTCAATTGTGACGTCATGGTTTATTCTCAGTTGTTCGGTAGGGCATCTGTCACTTGATTGAATTTTGCTCAACGCCGAGTCGGCAAGATTTCAGCAATTATCGGCGGGAAATTTTTATCTATTGCAGGCAAAATACATGTAGTTGATAACCTTAATATAGGGAACTACATGTATTTAACGTTCCAACCGACGGACTATCAAAAATATGTTAACCGTTAAAAAAGATTTCTCTCTGTGTTCATCAACAAAATATGTCATTATTTACAAATTTTACTTTAAAAATCAATTTGATTTAAATAATCTAAAGTACGTTGTAAAAGAAAATAATTTAATTTCACTTGTATCAAGCAATTTCATGGGCTGAATCATTCAGAGGAACATATAATATTTTGTACAACATAACTTGCCAACGTCACAACGAGTTACGTCAAAAACGTATTACTCCGCTTGACGTTACTTTTAAAATAATGTTCAGTTTGAAGCCTTTTTCCGAAGGAAATATTGTCTTATTGTCTAAACTGTACATGTCTTTGCACTTTATTTTTTTTAGCTCACCTGAGCCGAAGGCTCAAGTGAGCTTTTCTGATCACATTTTGTCCGGCGTCCGTCTGTCCGTCTGTCTGTCTGTAAACTTTTCACATTTTCGACTTCTTTTCAAGAACCGCTGGGCCAATTTCAACCAAACTTTCCACAAAGTATCCTTGGGTGAAGGGGATTCAAGTTTGTTCAAATGAAGGGCCACGTCCTTATTCAAGGGGAAATAATTGGGAATTAATGAAAGTTTAGTGGTATATTTTAAAAATCTTCTTCTCAAGAACCACTGTGCCAGGAAAGATGAAACTTATGGGGAAACATCCTCAGGTAGTGTAGATTCTTTGTTCAAATCATGACCCCCGGGGGTAGGGCGGGGCCAAAATGGCCGACCAAAGTTTTACATAGAAATATATAGGAAAATTCTTTAAAAATCTTCTTCTCAAGAATGACAAAGCCATAATTCATCATATTTATATGGGAGCATGCTCATGTAGTGTAGATTCAAGTTTGTTCAAATCATGACCCCCCGGGTAAGGGCGGGGACAAAATGGCCGACCAAAGTTTTACATAGAAATATATAGGAAAATTCTTTAAAAATCTTCTTCTCAAGAATGACAAAACCATAATTCATCATATTTATATGGAAACATGCTCAGGTAGTGTAGATTCAAGTTTGTTCAAATCATGACCCCCGGGGGTAGGGCGGGGCCAAAATGGCCGACCAAAGTTTTACATAGAAATATATAGGAAAATTCTTTAAAAATCTTCTTCTCAAGAATGACAAAGCCATAATTCATCATATTTATATGGAAGCATGCTCAGGTAGTGTAGATTCAAGTTTGTTCAAATCATGACCCCCGGGGGTAGGGCGGGGCCAAAATGGCTGACCAAAGTTTTACATAGAAATACACGTGTATATAGGAAAATTCTTTAAAAATCTTCTTCTCAAGAACGACAAAGCCATGATTCATAATATTTATATGGAAGCATGCTCAGGTAGTGTAGATTCAAGTATGTCAAAATCATGACCCCTGGGGGTAAGGTGGGGCCACAATGGCCGACCAAATTTTTACATAGGAGTATATAGGGAAAATCTTTCAAAATCTTCTTCTCAAGAATGACAAAGCCATAATTCATCATATTTATATGGAAACATGCTCAGGTAGTGAAGATTCAATTTTGTTCAAATCATGACCCCTGGGGGTAGAGCGGGGCCAAAATGGCCGACCAAAGTTTTACATAGAAATATATAGGAAAATTCTTTAAAAATCTTCTTCTCAAGAATGACAAAGCCATAATTCATCATATTTATATGGAAGCATGCTCAGGTAGTGTAGATTCAAGTTTGTTCAAATCATGACCCCCGGGGGTAGGGCGGGGCCAAAATGGCCGACCAAGGTTTTACATAGAAATATATAGGAAAATTCTTTAAAAATCTTCTTCTCAAGAATGACAAAGCCATAATTCATCATATTTATATGGAAGCATGCTCAGGTAGTATAGATTCAAGTTTGTTCAAATCATGACCCCGGGGGGTAGGGAGGGGCCAAAATGGCCGACCAATGTTTTACATAGAAATATATAGGAAAATTCTTTAAAAATCTTCTTCTCAATCATTTTCTAAAAAATAGCAAATCCATGATTGGTCATGGGACTACTTTTGGATTTAAACTTTACAATAAAAAATCCATTTTATACTAGTCCTACCCTTGGTGCTCAGGTGAGCGATGTGGCCCATGGGCCTCTTGTTCCCTTTACTCAGTGTTATTGCTTAAGAAAATTTTATTTATTTTTAGGTCACCTTAGTCACTCAGGTGACCTATTGCTATCCGTTTTCGTCCGTCGTCGTCCGTCGTGTGTCGTGTATCGTGTGTTAACATTTGAACATTTTCAGCTTCTTCTCTGAAACCACTGAACCAATTTCAACCAAATTTGGTATACAGCATCTATGGATGAAGGGGAACAAAAATTGTGAATTTCATGGTCCCCGCCCCCCTGGGGCCTGAGGGGTGGGGCCAAAACCACTGAAATTAGTGCAATCTTTAAAAATCTTCTTCTTTACTCCTGGACATCAAGCAGGCTAACTGTTGACATGAATGTAATGAGCATTGAGTCCTCTACCAAAATTGTGAAATTCATGGCCCCAGGGTCAGGGGTTCTAGTGCTAGGGCGGGGCTAAATAGGTTATATAGTGAAAATGCATTATTTCTTTAAAAATCTTCTTCTCTGCTGCTGGGTATTAAATAAACTAATTAGGTACATAGTTATGATGAGAAAGAATGCCTCTTCCAAAATTGTGAATTTCTTGGCCCCAGGGTCAGGGGTTCTGGTGTTAGGGTGGGGCTCTATTGATTATATAGTGAAAATGCATTGAATCTCTGAAAATCTTCTTCTCTGCTCTGAGGTATTAAACAAGAGGCCCATGGGCCTTATAGGTCACCTGAGCATTATGCAACAACTTTCCAGTGATTGAATTTGATTCCTGTTTTAAGCCAGATGCTATGGCATACACAATTTTAATAGCATCATTGATCATCATAACTATACACTTAGCAGTTGCTTAGTTAGGTTACTTAATACCCATAGGCAAGGCAGAGGAACAAAAAATCATTTCAACTAATCAGTAATATTCAGCAATAATCAGTAGTGCCCCTACCACACATGAACCCCTGACCCTTAGGCCTAGATCCACACATTGCACACTTTTTGAAAAGGCATCCTTGCTTTTCAAAAATATTTGATTAATACCAAGGAGCAGATTTCAAACAATTCATTCATTTTTAGTCTATAAGTACAGCCCCCCTCCCCCCCCCCCTTCTACAGTACCCCTGACCCTGGGGCCTTGAAATTAACAATTCTGGAAGAATGGGTCTTGGTTCATAATTATATAGGTAGTTCAACTGCTTAATACCTAGGGGCAGAGAAG
Source organism: Saccostrea cuccullata (assembly GCF_032062105.1). NCBI lineage: Eukaryota > Metazoa > Mollusca > Bivalvia > Ostreida > Ostreidae > Saccostrea > Saccostrea cuccullata. Next base: position 533,761 of record NW_026920581.1, on the reverse strand, counting down.
AAGATTTTCAAAGAATTCATGAATTTTCATTATATAATCAATAGAGACCCGCCCTAACACCAGAACCCCCGACCCTGAGGTCCTAAAATTTATAATTTTGGCAGAGACACTCTCGCTCATTATAACTATGCACTTAGTTTATTTAATACGTAGGAGCAGAGAAGAAGACTTTCAAAGAATTCATGTATCTTCACTATATAATCAATAGAGCCCCCCACCCTAACACAAGAACCCCTGATCCTGGGGCTTTAAAATTCAAAATTTTAGTAGAGGCACTCTTGCTCATTATTATAACTATTATTATAACTATGCACTTAGTTAGTTTATTTAATACCTAGGAGCAGAGAAGAAGACTTTCAAAGAATTCATGTATTTTCACTGTATAATCAATAGAGCCCCCCCCCCAACACAAGAACCCCTGACCCAAGGGCCATGAATTTTATAATTATGGTAGAAGTACTCATGCTTATCAAAATGATGCACTTATTTAATCTATTTAATAACCAGGAGCAGAGAAGAAGATTTTCAAAGAATTCATGTATTTTCACTATATAATCAATAGAGCACCCCCCCCCCCAACACCAGAACCCCTGACCCTGGAGCCCTAAAATTCACAATTGTGGTAGAGGCACTCTTACTCATCATAACTATGCACTTAGTTAGTTTATTTAATACCTAGGAGCAGAGAAGAAGATTTTCAAAGAATTCATGTATTTTCACTATATAATCAATAGAGCCCCCCTCCCCCAACACCAGAACCCCCGACCCTGGGGCCCTAAAATTCATTATTTTGGTAGAGACACTCTTGCTCATCATAACTATCAACTTAGTTAGTTTATCTAATACCTAGGAGCAGAGAAGAAGATTTTCAAAGAATTCATGTATTTTCACTATATAATCAATAGAGCCCCCCCCCCCCCCAACAACAGAACCCCTGACCCTGGGGCCCTAAAATTCACAATTTTGGTAGAGACACTCTTGCTCATCATAACTATGCACTTAGTTAGTCTATTTAATATCCAGGATCAGAGAAGAAGATTTTCAAAGAATTCATGTATTTTCACTATATAATCAATAGAGCCCCACCCTAACACCAGAACCCCTGACCCTGGGGCCATAAAATTCACAATTTTGGTAGAGGCACTCTTCCTCATCATAACTATGTATGTAGTTTGTTTATTTAATAACCAGGAGCAGAGAAGAAGATTTTCAAAGAAATAATGCATTTTCACTATATACTTATTTAGCCCCGCCCTAGAACTAGAACCCCTGACCCCAGGGCCATGAATTTCACAATTTTGGTAGAGGACTCAATGCTGATAACAATCATGCGAACAGTTTGACTGCTTGATGTCCAGGAGTAAAGAAGAAGATTTTTAAAGATTGCATTAATTTTAGTGGTTTTGGCCCCACCCCTCAGGCCCCAGGGGGGCAGGGATCATGAAATTCACAATTTTTGTTCCCCTTCACCCATAGATGCTTTGTGCCAAATTTGGTTGAAATTGGTTCAGTAGTTGCAGAGAAGAAGCTGAAAATGTTCAAATGTTAACGCACAACGCACGACGCACAACGCACGACGCACGACGACGGACGAAAACAGATAGCAATAGGTCACCTGAGTTTACTCAGGTGACCTGATAAACTAACTAAGTACATAGTTATGATGAGAAAGAGTGCCTCTTTCAAATTTGTGAATTTCATGGCCCCAGGGTCAGGGGTTCTGGTGTTAGGGCGGGGCTCTATTGATTATATAGTGAAAATGCATTGAATCTATGAAAAACTTCTCTGCTCTGGGGTATTGAATAAACTAACTAAGTACATAGTTATGATGAGCAAGAGTGCCTCTTTCAAATTTGTGAATTTCATGGCCCCAGGGTCAGGGGTCCTGGTGTTAGGGCGGGGCTCTATTGATTATATAGTGAAAATGCATTGAATCTCTAAAAATCTTCTTCTCTGCTCTGGAGTATTATGTAAACTAACTAAGTACATAGTTATGATGAGCAAGAGTGCCTCTTTCAAATTTGTGAATTTCATGGCCCCAGGGTCAGGGGTGCTGGTGTTAGGGTGGGGCTCTATTGATTATATAGTGAAAATGCATTAAATCTCTGAAAATCTTCTTCTCTGCTCCTGGATATTAAATAAACTAACTAAGTACATAGTTATGATGAGCAAGAGTGTTTCTTCCAAATTTGTGAATTTCTTGGCCCCAGGGTCAGGGGTTCTAGTGCTAGGGCGTGGCTATATAGATTATTCAGTGAAAATGCATTATTTTTAAAAAAAATTTCTCCTCTGACCCTGAGTATCAAATAAACTAACTAAGTACATAGTTATAATGAGCAAGAGTGCCTCTTCCAAATATGTTAATTTCATGGCCCCTATGTCAGGGGTTTAGCTATTTGGTGTAAGGAGAGGGGGGCTCTACATTACATTAATTCTTTGAAAATCTTTTCCTTTGCTCCTGGTATTATGCCAATGATCTAAGTATATATATATATATATTTATGATGAGGAAAGGTGCATCTAGCAAAATGGTTAATTTCATGCCCCCTGGGTCAGGGGTATCGGGGGGGGGGGTACATAGTCTGAAAATAAATGAATGCTTTGAAAACTATTCATTAGTATTAATCAACCATATTTGATGAAATAACATTTATGATGATAAAATTTTGAAATATGTGGCCCCAGGGTCTGTGGTTCCTGTGGGGTGGGGTGCACAATTGCATGGTTTAGAATGGAAGTGCATTTTTCTCTTAGTTACTCTGATCTACTTATGGGTGTTAAGTGACTATCTAGTAAGCATTGCTAAGTGTATAATTATGATAAGTAATAGTGCCTCTTTCAAAATCGTGAATTTCATGGCCTCTGGTTTAAAACACAAACCAAATTCAATTGTTGGAAAGTTGTTACATGATACTCAGGTGACCTATAAGGCCCGTGGGCCTCTTGTTTAATGTTACTATTTCCTTCTGTTTTGTATTTTTCTTTACATATTTGTTCTTTGCTCTTTATTTATTTACTTATTCTGTTTTGATGTTTGTTTGGACTTTTTTTTAATTTTCTTGTCATTATAGTGTATAGCGAGTATACATACTTAGTACTAACTCCTCTGTATAATTTCATTCGATTCATTTTTTTTCTTTTTTCCCACCTTTAGATAACAATAGAAATTAATGTAACTTATAAGGAATTTTTTCATCATTGTAAATCATTGTCAATTCTTAACATTAAATTAAGTGCAAAGACAAAAGAAGGAAACAAACTCTATATACATGGAAAATGGAAATACTGAGACTTGAAGTAAATAGAAATATAAGAAATATCTGGATTTAATTTTTTCTAAATTAAAAAATACTATCAAAATCTTTTTGAAGACTAGATATACATTTGGACTGCTTCAAAAATTGAACAGTTAATTTTATAAGGTACATGTAATTGTCTATCACCAAATAGCAAAGTATTTAAAATTTGATCAGGAGACATGGTTTCTAATTCTATTACACTCTGAAGACTTTCAAAAAGTATCATTCTCTGATTATTATATGCTGGGCATCCTAAGAAATAATGATAGTTATCCTCGTTTAGATATCTGCACTTAGTACAAGATGCTATTTCACTAAAATACTGATTATACAGGTGAGCATTTAAATTACTAGATTCATTTCTTAGTTGACAGTGTATAATGTTTTCCTTGCAATTTCCATAATGAAAGATCTTGACATCCTTTATTCTATCTGCAGTAGGTTTCTTTAAGACATTCTTTAAACATGAATAAGATTCAATACATTTTGTTTCTAGTGGTAAATTGTTCCATAATTGAATAGTAGAAAGCAGAAAACTGTTGAAATATGAGACTGTCCTTGCTTGAGGTACGACAAAATTAAAATTATCAATATTTCTAAGATTGTAACCATGATTTGGTGGCATAAAAGATAGGACCATTTCTTGTAAATAGAGAGGGACTATACCATAAACAGTTTTATAGAATAACAAGAGTTTTTGTCTTTCCCTTCTCTTATTTAGTGGTTCCCAACCTAATTCTAAATGCAAAGCATTTCTCGATGAATTTTCCCTAAGTCCTGTTATTATTCGGGCAGCTTCTACTTGAATATTTTCTAAAAGATTTGAGTGTTCTTGTGAGCAATTATTCCAAACAATGCTACCATATTCTAAAATGGGTCGAATAAAAGCAAAATAGACTTTTACCAAAGCACTTGTATCTAGCAAATGTTTCAACATTCTTAGAAGATTTAGCCGAGAACAAGCTTTTTCATATAAACTATTTCAGTGAGATGACCATTTAGCATCACTTTGGAAAAATTACCTAAATTACATAAATTAATATAGTCTGCTTATTTGAAATTATCCATTCGTCTGTCTCCCTGTCTGCCAAATCTTTAAACATATATAATCGGTTTGAGCTCGGGCTTTCTTACTTTATACATATGTGTCTTCCTTGTGAAAAGACGTTAGGTACCAACAATCTTGACCTTTGACCTTTAGCTTGAAATTTGATGTGCATTTTTGAGAAACTTTAACATTCACCTTGAACTGCCATACGGGAATACACCTTGAACTGCCATACGGGAATACATGTATCAACATGTCACAAACACGTCTTGTTGGTTAAATCTAAATTCTAATGCAATTGTTTTGTAAAACACGTTTTGATTGGCTAACGGTCGCAAACATCCATTTTACCGGTAAAACTCAGTTTGCGACCGTTAATTCAGCATTAACGGTCGCAAATACCAAATTAGAAGATAGTTATTCCCTAAACTAAAGACAAAGTTAGGACTAAGGAGAACTACAAGATGTTTTTGGTTTAAGAAATCCTATATTATCCCAAAGGCCTAATTCTCTCATCTAGATTTCCAAAACATACTTTCAACTGATACAATACATATAATAGTAATTTATACAAAATATGTATTGAATGAAATGGATTTACATGCAAAGATACAATTTAGGTATGCTTTTTGAAAATGGTTCTTTTTCTTAAAATCAATTCGATCTTTATTAAATAACATTATCTTACTGTTTCAGCCATTTTCCAATTGAACATTTGGGAAAATACATCGGCTGTCACTTTTTGGTTGCCAGTCTCACTAGTTTGTCAGGTTTTGCATTCCAGAGGTTAATACAGGTTAACCTTGAAAATAACTTCTTTTACGTAAGTATTCAAACAGCTTTAGCAGCAGTGTTCTTTATGTTTTGTTCTTATGTATTTTCGTGCAATATTAAAAAAAAATACGAAGAGAAAGACTTTATTTCAATCGTTTTTGCATATTCTGTGGGCAATGTAAGGGATATTTTCAGTTTCCTTGCCAGAGATTTACGGGTAAATTACTATTTTCAATTAATCAAAGTTTTATTGAAAAATACAATCCTCATAGCAATTAATCATGAGACAACCATTATTAAATATCGATTAAAGGATTTTCAGGTAAAGTTAGTAATTTTCCTAAAAAAATATTTCTATTTGAAAGACATACTTCTTGATGAAGTTCATCAAAATTAAAGTCAATTCCATCATATCTTCATCCGATTTAATTGAACAATTATTGTTTTATCTCTGTTTTCAAAGAAGTGAATTCCAGTTTTATATACAGTACAAATGTCCTTTACTGTCAAAATAAGTTTATTTATGACGTTTTTCCTTACACATTGCTAAACATTTATTGAATTTGTTTGGTCCTTTTTTGTGATGGAAAACATCATATGATTTTAAAGTCATAGTATACTATACTTATTTACATTCCGTTAGTTTCAACATCAACTTATCTAATACATAAAAATATCGATTTTAGATAAATTTGGTGCTATTGGTTTTATTATTGATCTCCTGTGTTCATCCAATAAACATCTGGAATCACTGCCGCCATGGTTTTATACAGGATGCCTCGGAGTCAAATTATGATGGAGACCCATCCCCGCAGGAAAATCTCATGTCAGTGCCGAACAGTCCGAGCAGCGTATAAACTCACGTGAGGTATAGAAGAACAAGATGGCGACCGTGACTGTCAGATCGACAAAAATGGTGAACAGAAAATGTCAAACTTAACTCTGTGAAAGAAGAATATCAACTTGTAATTTGTTAATACACGAGTAACAATCCATGAAATTTGCCTTTTATGAACGAGGAAGGCAAATATAACGAACAGTGATCGATCTAAATAATTGAATAAAATACAACCTACAAACAATACAAATTTGCAAACAGTGTATAAACAATTTAAGTGTTGGGCCAAGTGTCTTAGAGGAGTATGTATAGTTAAATTCTGTCGGTCACAACAGCTGTGGGCTCCATATTATAATCTGATAGACGAAATAGTGTTTAGAATTAAAAGGCTCCTACATTCGCTTTGAAAAATTGTGGTACGACATACGCACTCAGTGATAGGTCATGTTTGCTAATATGGTAATTATAACGACTATAGAATTAACAAGATTGCTGAATTTCCTTCAGTGTCATCTCATCTGTCAGTAGTCTACCTTGGTTTAAAAACTAATCGTACTCGAAGCATGATCTTGAGTATCGAACAAAATGGGACTATATATACACAGAGTACATTCTGTATTACCAAAATGACAATGAAAAAATGACGTTATTTCGTTTACATTTTAAGTTTTTTATTGGCCTTCATCTAAAAAATCCAATTATAGAATATCTTTGGCAGACTCTGTATTTTTTGATGGGGTCATTGAATCACAATTGACTGGTACATGTACATGTATATCGGTATGACTGACCACTGCTATACAACAAGTGTCTTGCAGTGTAACGTAGACTACTGACCCGGGTTAAAAATTGTGAGGTTTATTTTTAAACACATGTAGACTACACCCAGGGTCATTTTTCAAAATCTTCAATTTTTATGACTTTAACACGGTGAAAATTGACTCTGTTAAAATTGTCTAAAACAATAAAGTTTTGAACTGTACATGTCTTTGAACTTGTTTTTCACGATTTATCAATTATATTTATTTATTGACTTTTCAGCTACAAACTTTTCTTATTTCAAAATAATAAAATTTCTAGTGTATGTACATCGTAGATCAGTACATGATTTAGCTTCTTTGAGGCCACGATTGTCCAGGACCTTACTTATGATATCATTGTCAGAAGATCACAGTATTTATATACAATTATTATTTTTTAACAAAGTACTAAAAAAAAAAGAAAAACACATATGAAATATGTAAGCCATAAATTCAAAAGCAAAAGTTTTGGCCAGTTTTTTTTTTTGTGGACAAGCAGACAGACGGACGGACAGGACAAAAACTATATAGCGACGAAGCAGTGCACTCAGGTTAGCGATGTGGCCCATAAACCTCATCTTTCTCTCCCATTGCTTTTCCCTCAATACTGACCATTTTCTCTCTCAAGGATTATTAATGTCATTTGCGCCTCTATCTCCCCCACACTATATCCCCTTTCTCTTTCACCAACAACCCCCCCCCATCTCTCCCTTCCTCCACACTTTCACTTCCCTCTTTTCCTCCACTCTCACACCCCTTTCTCCTCTCCCTCCCTCTGTTTTCCTCCCCTCTCACTCTTTCCTCTCTCTTCACCCCCTCTCTCCGTCTCCCCACTCTCTCTCTCTCTATCTCTCCTCTCTTTTTCTCCCCTCTCTTTATTTGTTTTTTATTGAAGTCAGTTCTAATTTAAGGTTATGGGAAAAAATAATATATGCTTAATACCTAGATGTTTTATAGTTTATTTAATGGAAAATAATGGGGCAAATACCTATTCTACAATGAAAGAAAAAAATATCGTTATTTTAAAAGAATTTTATAAAATATTTATTCTTGATCACTTTGATTTAAAATTGATTTTGCAGAATTATTTATTTATGTAAAAAAAAAAATAAATGACATTTAAATTTATAAGGGCGATAACTTCACACAACAGGTGAGAACATCCTGTAACCTTGTTCCCATTAGGTCATTGTTTGTTACAGTATTTAATGAAGAATTTTTATGCTCAAAGAACAGTATTCATTTGCTTATATACTTTTTTCAGATGGGTACTGCTACACGTAATAAGCCTACATGTAAAAGTTAATTGTTGCATGGTTATACTCCACTATAACCATATATTTTTGAATGGATAGTGTTAAATGATTAACCGTTAGGCCATCAGTGAGTAGATATTCACTTTATAAAAGGTCCTAGCCAGGCTTCTTGAACAATCATTCAATTATCGATCAAATAACAGAGCCATGCAAGACATTGTTGCAAGGTTTTCTCAGTCATGCATAGCGCCCTTCTTCCAGCCATGGAACATATCAGAGAGATCTCTGTAATGTTAGAACTATATATCCATGGTTTGCGTTCGTATTTTACGAGTTTTTGTTTCTTTCATTTTATTGTCCCCCACTTTCTCGAAAGCGAGGGAATATTAAATCTCATTCGTCTGTCCGTCAGTCTGTCGAGCTGTCCGTCTGTCACAAAAACTTAACCTTGCCAATAACTTTTGATTGAGAGGAGCGATGGCTTTCATATTTCACATGTGTATTAACTGTACTACCAAATTTGACTTTTTGACCTTGACCTTTGAGTTTGACCCATTTTTACAATAAAATTCTTAACTTTTACTTTAGCTATAACTTTTGAACGGTAAAGACTAGGGCTTTCATATTTCACATATGTATTTTTTGTGGCATAGCCTCTCATTGGATATCAACAAGTTTGACCTTTTGACCTTGGAGATTTCCGTACTTAAGAAAAACTTTAACCTTGGCCATAATCTTTGAACAATTAGGGCTAGGGCTTTTATACTTCAGATATGTAATCCTTGTGAAAAGACCTTTCATTGAATACCAAGAACTTTGACCTTGACCTTGGAGTTTGACCTACTTTTAAAAACAAACCTTGACCATAAATTTTGAAGGGTAAGAGGTAGGGCTGTCTTACTTCACATATGTATTTCTTGTGACAGGACCTTTCATTGGATATCAAGAACATTGAACCTTTGACCTTGACCTTGGAGTTTGACCTAATTTTTAAAAAACTATGACCTTGGCCATAACTTTTAAAAAGTAAATTTTAATACTTTCATATTTCACATACTGTTAACGTATTTAGCGGTGTATTCTATTTAGCGATTTTGGCGGAAAGCAGAGATCGCTAATTCAAGTACATCGCTAAATGACTTGTATATTAACATTTATAACCAGCACATTCAGACAGCGCTAAATCAAATCTACGCTAACTTGTTGAAAATTGAATTTCCGCCAAATATTGTACACGCCAAATGTAATACATTTACAGTATGTATTCTTTGTGGCAAGAACTTTCAATTGATACAAACAACTTTTAACTTTTGACCTTGACCTCGGAGATTTCCATACTTATGAAAAAACTTTAACCTTGGCCATAACTTTTGGACGGTAAGGGATAGGGCTTTCATACTTGACATATTTAATCCTTGTGACAGGACCTTTCATTGGATATTAAGAACTTTGACTTTGACCTTGGAGTTTGACCTTCTCTTTAAAAACCTTAACCTTGGTCATAACTTTTGAACTGTTAGTGCTAGGGCTTTCATACATCAAATATGTAATACATATGAGAAGACCTTTCTTAATAAACTAACAACTTTGACTCTTTGACCTTGGAGTTTGACGTACATTTCAAGAACTTATCCCTGACCATAACTTTTGAACAGGTGGTGTTAGGGCTTTCATATTTCACAATCGTATTTCTTGTTAGAAGACCCTACTTTGGGTTATAATATATACTCACCGTCAATAGAAACGCAACACCCTAATTTAAGGGTGAAAATTATGTACGGGATATAACTATGTACCAAAAAAGTTAGGACATCTTTTACTTTGCCAAATCAGTTATTCAACGGTTAAATGATTTTCATTCCATTACCGGAAGTTGATTTTTTAGCTCCCTGAACAGAAATCAAAAATTAGCATTTTAAATAAAATTATTGACAATATTTTGGGTTTTCAAGGTTTTGTACCTGTTAATTATAAGTCTTGTACTAAAAGTCCGGAAAAAATATCCTTCTTTCTCTTCCGGATGTGATGCCTGTATTTCCTCAAAGTAACTGAAAGCACGCATTTTCATTGCTAATGTTGGAAATTTTCAAAATAAAGAAAAGGGAGAGCTACAGATGCAAATATACACTACATAACGACTTTTCGGGCTCATGTGTTTCAAAAGCATGAATGACAGTTCCTTGACCGGAAGTCCAAGGTTTACTACACTACGCCAAGTTAGAGAAAATTCGACCTCAGTATCTGAAAAACAGGCATTTAAAAAAGGACAAGAATATTTATTTCGCTCAGATTAAGACATTGATAAACTTAATGCATGGTCGAATTCGGGCTGCTTATGTTGTACATGGCGGATTAGCACGTTTTAATTGAATGGTCGGAAGGGGGGATGTTTTAAAAGTTATGTGTTACTTTCTAAGGTCTAAAGATAACATTTAACGTTTAAATGAAGTATCATTGTTTTGTAAATTTACTTTTTAAATATATGTATTCATTCTTAATCTCATCTTTAAACCTTATAAAGTAACACATAACTCTAAAACATCCCCCCTTCCGACCATTCAATTAAAACGTGCTAGTCCGCCATGTACAACATAAGCAGCCCGAATTCGACCATGCATTAAGTTTATCAATGTCTTAATCTGAGCGAAATAAATATTCTTGTCCTTTTTTAAATGCCTGTTTTTCAGATACTGAGGTCGAATTTTCTCTAACTTGGCGTAGTGTAGTAAACCTTGGACTTCCGGTCAAGGAACTGTCATTCATGCTTTTGAAACACATGAGCCCGAAAAGTCGTTATGTAGTGTATATTTGCATCTGTAGCTCTCCCTTTTCTTTATTTTGAAAATTTCCAACATTAGCAGTTAAAATGCGTGCTTTCAGTTACTTTGAGGAAATACAGGCATCACATCCAGAAGAGAAAGAAGGATATTTTTTCCGGACTTTTAGTACAAGACTTATGATTAACAGATACAAAACCTTGAAAACCCAAAATATTGACAATAATTCTATTAAAAATGCTCATTTTTGATTTCTTCAAGGGGCTAAAAATCAACTTCCGGTAATGGAATGAAAACCATTCAACCGTTGAATAACTGATTTGGCAAAGTTAAAGATGTCCTAACTTTTTTGGTATATAGCTATATCCCGTATATAATTTTTACCCCTAAAATTAGGGTGTTGCATTTCTATTGACGGTGAGTATATTTAATTTGCATTTAAGAAAAGTGTAATCTTCGCTTTGTTGCGATACGGGTCATCAGTGTTTCACAAACCAACTTGTTCCTTATATTGAAAAGCGATAGGGCTTTCATATTTGACTTGTGCATTATTTGTGACAAAATATTTCCGAGGATGCTATGATTTCTGACCCCTTGACCTTCAAGATTGACCTTATTTTAAAAAAAAAAATCAACTTCAGTGATAATTTTTAAATGACATTTGATAGGGCGTTCATATCTGACATAATATGTCATAAAAAAATGACATCTCACCCACAAAGACACCAAAAGCGGGGGACCACAATTCTTTGAATTTGCTTGTTTATGATTTGAATGTTCGGGAAACATGAAGACTTATTCAGCCAAGAAATATCATATTCGGGAAACCTGAAGACTTATTCAGCCAAGAAATATCATATTCCCCGAGGGCTTCGCCCGAGGGGAATATGATTTTTCTTGGCTGAATAAGTCTTCAGGTTTCCCTCACTATCATGCAATAAATGTATAATAGTGCCTTTACGGGATGGATTTGTCCGTCTTTTATTGACTCTGTGTCCACCGTGAGCTTTCCTCTTATTGTTGAACCCAGATTCTTTAATACCTCAAGACACAACACGAGTTACAGTCGTTTGGCCAGTTCCGAATTTTGACCAGTTCCGAATAATTATTAATTTAAGAGCTAATAATTAATACATTCAAAGATTAAAAATGAATTGATACCTATAGAAGAAAGCTTATTTATAAGTGTTTGAATTATGCAAAGTTTTGATTTTTTGCCGTCAGTTCGGTTTCGTTGTCGTACTTGAAAGAGTCGACTTACTTTTACAATGCAACAAATCTGAATTAGCGCAAAAATTGGTGTCTCTACAGAGTTTTTCTGCAGATTTACGCAATCTGCAGAAAAAACTCTGTAGAGACACCAATTTTTTCACATAAAACATCATTCCAGGCATCAAAAGTAAGGTTGATATGTACTCTATTAAATACTAAAAACTTATCAAAAATGAATATTTAGAACACTGGAAGATATCGGAATATTTTCGTGTTGTCATTTTACTAGTTCCGAATACCCATTTTAAACACTTTTATAAAATCATTCTTTGTTGTTTTCTTCATTTTTTTTTTATGACATTGACTTATTATACCCCCGCTTGAAAAGCAGGGGGAGGGGCATATAGTGATGGGATGTTCGTCCATCCATCTGTCTGTATGTCCGTCCGTAGCTGTCTGTACATCCGTCTGTTTGATACACAGTGACTTTTGGGTACCCATTTCTTATCGACAACTCCTCTTCTACCACTGAATGAGGCTTCACAGAATTTAATAAGGCTTTCACAGAATCTTTGTTATATAGCACCAAAGTATACATTCTATTTTATTATTTTGATCTGGAACATAATTTGAGCTCCCACAGCATTACATGGAAGCTGCCATTCCTTCTAATATTGAAGGGTATATCCATCACTTATCCGCAATTCCTCCATTCCACTGAATACGATTTAATGATGTTTTCATAGATTCTTTTATAACATGGTGCCATTGTTCATGTGACCTCTTATTTTAATTTTTGATCTGACACTTATTTCGGGTCTCCTAGAGCAAAACATGGACTTTGTCATAATAATCATATTGGAGGCCTGGGGTATCATTAAAGTGAGCTCAGTGCTCAACGTACCCCTAGTTTCTCTCTATCCTTTGACATAAAAATAACTTACTGGTAAGCAATTAATTTAATCTTTCTTAGGCATGCCAATGGATAATGTGTAGGATGTATATTCTTAATTTAAGATTGAACTGAATGGGTACCGCTAGGGTATTCGGAACTCGTCGGCTTATTCGTAACTGGTAAAATGGACACCTGTGTTAACTTGCGAAATAATTTTTTGGAGAAGGCTGAACTTTTATGAAACAATATTTAATTCCACAAGTCACTGAACTACCTTGACAAAAAACTTAAATTTCCGTTTCTTATTCGGAACTGGTCAAATAACTGTACTAATTTGGTATTTTTATATAGAATATACTTTTACATGAGTTTGGGAACTATCAGCACCGGAGGTCTGATTCCAACTGACTATAATTTTAACAACAAATCATACATACTGAACAAAATAAAGGGATTAACAAAAAGTATAAAGAAATCAAGTATCAAACAATTATTGAGCGAATGTTGATATTTTAGCAACATGTATTTAATAGAATTAAAGATGAAAGAAAAGTGTCAATATATAAACAGAAGTCAATTAAGGGATCCATCTCTGACTATGCCTCGGGTGGGATAAGGTTGTGCGGAATTTATATAATTTATCAAATTTGCTGAAATATACGAAAAGTTCTGATAACAATTTATACAAAGTCCAAAATTAATTTACAAAGTATTTTATAATAAATCCAAAAAATATTGTATTTTACATCGTAACAGTGTTAATAATGTTTTAGTGATTGGGGCTATAGTTTTCATATTCACATTCGTATTTCTTGTGACATGACCTTTCTTTAGGTACCACCAAATTTGACCTCTTGACCTTGGAGTGCGACCCAATTTTACCAAAAAAATTATTTTACATTGTACACTTTAATCTTGGTCATAACTTCTGAACAGTTGGTGTTGGGGATTTCATACTTCACATGTGTACTCATTGTGACAAGACCTTTCAGTGGGTATTAATATTTTTGACTTTTTTACCTTGACCAACAATTTTGACCTTTTCACCTTGACCTTTGAAGTTTGACACATTTGAGAAAATTCAACCCCTGCCATAAGTTGCCGTACGGTTGTTTCACAAATTCATCTCATTTCGAATAGCTTCAGTTCTGTATAGTAAAACCACATACATGTACAAGTATTATATCTTTTTTCATTCAAAAAGATAAAGACAGTTTGCTGATTAAATAGCACTTCAAACATGAATAATCTCACATAAAGTACTGAACAAGAAGGTTGTTGTTTCAGCGATTTATAAATATTTACTGGGTTTTACAGTATTGCCTCCGAGTTATGTTCTCTTATAATCATCACATTACTATCACATTTGTGCAAAGACCTTTAACAATTTAAAAAGATTTTTAATTGGCATTCTCTTTTTAAATCCTCTTAAATACATGTAGTGTACTCAATTTTCATTCCAGAGTGCATGTTAACAAATTTTGTTTTTTTAAACGCCGATCAGACACATATGTTTGCTTGTCCCTCTCTCAAAATTCCATGTAATATGTTACGAACTTTTGAAACAGGACGATACCTCAGCTATCCATCAATTCAGTGCTTTAAGAAATGGAAACACTCTTGAGATGACGTGGTAAATGAAAATGGAAGAAGGCAGGTGTCATTTTCGGACAACCATTAACGTTGGAGGCACGACCTTCCAGACCACGATGCCGACCCTTAAGAAGATTCCCCAAACCCGTCTGTCCCGGCTGTCCCCCTCCTCGCCAGAGTATGACCCTGAGTATGACGAGTTCTTCTTTGATCACAATCCGACCCTCTTCCAGGAAATTCTTGATCTGTACCGAACAGGCGAACTTCATATTCCCAATAATGTATGTGGTGCTGTCTTTAAAAGGGAAATGGAATATTGGGATATCCCTAAATATCTAGTTTCTGAATGTTGTATACATTCATACCACCGATATATTACCGATATGAGCACCATCACATCCATACAGGATTCTATAGCGGATGTGTTGGATTATGACTTGGATGATATTAAAAAGAGTTGTTGGATTAAATTAAAGAGGCGACTATGGATTTTTCTCGATCAACCGAAGTCCTCTAAAGCTGCACAGGTATATATCATTTGAAGGCAACGCCACTGATCCATCAAGAATAATAATTCAGTTTTTACATGAATCATAAACAAACTATTCTAATTTATATTTAAATTAATCTGGTAGTTATTGCCCTTTTCTTATGATGAATATTTTAAACTGCGATTTCCTGTAAACACACCTTTATAATAGCAAATTCTAATCAAAACTTTTGACTCGAGCCAATTCTTTTTTAAACTTCTGCTCTTGATTAACCGCAGTACGATACCAAAATTTAGACGAGGCTTTTATTAAAAGTAATTGGTCATTTAATACCAACAATTTTGAAATCGATGAAAATTCTATTGAATCGTGAAATTTATAGTGAAATGAAATATTTTGAGCTTGTACATGCATTCTAACATCTTCTAATTTTTGTTTCTGTTTCTTTGTTTTACCAAAATTAAAAAAAAAAGCATGGTGGATAAAAGCTGCATGTAGCATTACATTTCGAATGTTTAAAAAATCATCTACATAGAAGGAGTTTATGTACATAAGTTTGTAATGGTATTATACTAGTAACATGTTATTGCCTTATATAATAAAATGTACTTAAAAGCTCATGGGATGTGTCCCATGGATTTGCAAATATCGGGAAATTATCCGTACACATGTTGGTCGTAAATTGTTTGAGGCCCTCTTTGATAAGTAATTCAACAAATATTAATAAAATAATGTAAAAGTATGAAAAATTATAATTATATGGTCTGTATTTAAGGTACTCCGATCCTGAGCCAGAAAGGATAACTCTTTAATTTATAATTTAATTCATGATATGCATGATAAAAAGTTTAAAGTAAATAGAAGAAATTAAGTACCTTATATAATTATATATAAATTGCGCAATTCTTCAAAAGCCTGGATACCTATGATTTTTATCTCTAAAATGTGTTTGTTAATCAAATTTGAATTCGAAAATGCTTAGTAATTGTTTCTATTTACATTTCCTGAAAATTTATTTGAGATTTACTAATTTGCCCTATATAATATGATTAACTTTACAGATGAAGTTTGAAGAATTATCGTGGGTAAAAACACGTTACTTTAAGAATTCAGAGACATTTTTGTAAGCATTTTCAATTAGTCAATGTCTGATTTTCAGAACCTGGGGATCAGAGTACCTTAAACAATCTTTCGATTAAAACATTTAGTTCTAGTAACATGACATACAGTGTAAAGCAAGACTACTTTGGTAAATGCGTATATTAGAATGACGGATAAGAAGATTTGATTATCACATGTAAATATGGAACCAAGAAGTTAACAGTACATAAAGCTTTATAGGTACATGTAATAAGGCAAATTACCTTGTCAAATTCAAAAATCTGAGATTTAAACCATGAAAGTAATGCCATGCGTATAAACCAGATGGATTTCTGTTCTCTTTTATTTCGGAGAGAGGAGGTGTAGTTGTTACTTAACATCATGGTCAGATTTTGGACCGTAGTTTTTTCTCTGTGTTTCTCTCTTTTTGAACCATTATGCACATTATAATTACAATGAACGATCAAAATAAGATAAGTTTATTAAAATGCGATCATTATACATGCGTACGTGGTATACACTTGCTACTCTTAAGAAGCAACATTTCAATCTATATTGCATATCGAAATATTCGTTAAAGATTTGTCCGCCATATTCGACTCGACTCTCGCTATATCTGAGGGGGGGGGGGGGGGGGGGGGGTCAACATTACCTCTACATCGCTAAAAATATCAACTCATTACTGCTACATTTTCCCAAATTTTCGACCGATCATTACCACTACATTTTTTAGTCAAAAACAACTCATTACCGCTACATGTATATGGAATCATCCAGGTATGCAGGTACGGAATATGAGTTCCAATCACAAAGCTTTCATAAAGAATTCAGCACAATGTTTTACAGTTCTCATTCTAATTTTTATGAATTTTTGGCAATGCTGACAGAATTAAAATGTATGGCAGTGTCAAATAAAACGTTAGGTTGCTGCCATGTAAGCATAAACTACTTCAAATATTTGAATATAATACTTAGTCCTTGATTTGTTGTATCTCATTCTACATATTTTGAAGTCGCGTGTGTATTGTGGGATTTTGTATTTCAGGGGATACATGTCTTATGCCTGTATATGTTATACTTAACATCAATCTGTACACGCTAAAGTGGCTGGCTAACGTAATAGGAATGTACTATAGCGGTAATGTATACTTTTATATGTAGCGGTAATGTAATGTTTTTTGCAGCGGTAATGACACTGATTAGTGTAATCAGTCGTTGCTGGTGTAGACGGACGTATGATATACAGAATTCGGTAGCGACAAAAACTAACTGTGAACTTCTTGTAATGCAGAAGAGTAAGATGTTAAAAAAAACTTACAACAGTTCAGTTGCACTGATATCGAAGAGTGTAGTCTCAAAGATGGAGTATGCCTATTTAGGAGTCGTGTTCAGCTTTAAACTCCATCAAAATAAGAAAACAAATATAAAAGTAATAAAAGAAAGGTTCTTTTACAAGAAAACCCAAGTAAAATGAGAAAGTACTATAGAACTAATCAAAAAATTTTTTAAAAGGGGCTAAAATTGTTGGTAACCAAGGGGTGGACTTGTCAAAAGAAAAACACATGTGAAATATCACCAACCATTCAAAACTTATGACCAAGATTAAATATTTTTTTCAAAAGTATCTAAACTCCAATGTCAAACGGTAAGAAATGTTGGTACACAAGGGATGGCTTAGCCACAAGGAATACCTTTGTGGAATAATACAGCCCTATCTGTAATTCTAATCAAACTTTTAATTTTGACTTTTTGATCCTGACCTTTGGAGGTTAATTTGAATTTCAGAAACTTCAACCCTCTTCATAATCTACCATACGGGGGCATCAGTGATTTACAAACACATCTTGTTTTAAAGTTTGTTCAAGACGAACATATATGTAGGCTAGTGCGCTTCCAAATCACGTGACATAAACAATTTCGACTTAAATATTAACACAATAGGTCAAGGGTTGTAAGGAGTTGATCGGATCAGAACTGCTAGGCTTTCAAAGATTAAACACCTGATATTAAATCATTTAAAGAATGAGTAAATCAAAATCTCCAGTTATTTATCAATACATACTATATTTTCAAACAGTTACTCAACCAAAAACTTCAAATTTCAACTTCAAAAGTAAGAAAATATCCTCGTAAAGCTACATAATGTTTCTTTACATGAGATTTGTGTTAACGTATATATATTGGTTGTATATTGCTTTAAAACTGGAAGATCTTAACTTTAAAAATCATGAATTCTTTGCGTAAAGGATATGACTGAACCAATCCATTCCCACGGGGCTGTAGATTTTTTTCTGCTAGATTGTTTAGTCCACTGTTAGGGATGTTAGTACATGTAACATACTAATGTACAGTGTGTGTTATATGCAACTGACCTTTGTGAATGGATATTTAAATAGTGCTTAATCTTCCTTATAAGTCAACCAATGATGTTCTTAAGTCAATGATTTTTTTTCTTAAATAATAAGCTTATAAGCCTTTCAAAAAAAATCCACATACACAAAGAAGGGGTGATTGAGATAACACAGAATGACTTCCAAGATGACTTGAAAGATAGAGTAACGCTTAACGGAAAACGATTGATAAAATGGGGGAGAGAAGATGGATTTATGCGATTTTTATCAATGTTGGGGGAACTATTTTCCAGACAAGAATGTCAACTTTGAAAAAGATTCCCGAC